>NW_027287682.1:0-332477 GCF_047511675.1 Marmota flaviventris
ATTTTAAGGTTTCACTTCATTTTGATCTATATGGGTGAATGGAAATAGAGCTTGAAATCAAACATAGTTGGTTTGAAAGTTTGCTTGAAACTTCACACACTCAATCAGTTCTCAGTGGGCATTTTCTGGTTTGTTTCTTGTGGAAGTATCCTTATGCTGAAATAGAAAGATGCTGCACAGGATTCATCTATTAGCTTGCCCAAGTAAGCTCCCGACTCATTCATCTGTGAGTGCTTTAGCAGCAATCTTCGATATTTTTTTGGTCATATTACTTTGATACTGTACAGGATTCATCCTTTACCTAGCTTTAATAGGATCCCCAATTTGGGGCCTTTAAGTTCAACGGTTCACTGTCAGGAACAGTTTGAATTTTTAGGTGTCACTTCATTATGGCCTGTAGGTGTGAATAACAATGAAACTGGAAATCAAACAGGGTTTTTACTAGCTGCTTGATATGTCACACACTCAGTTAGTTCTCTGCAAGCAGGCTCTGCTTTCTTTCTGTTAAATATAGGCCAAAGGAGAAGCATGCAAAAACAACTTTATTCCAGAGCACTTTAGGAGACAACAGGGAAATAAGCATGTAATGAACTACCTCCCGCAATTATTTGGTCATATTTCTTTGATACTGTGCATTTTTCATCTCTTAGCTTGCCCCATTAGGCTTCACAACTTTGGGACATCTATGATCAAAGGTTATCTAAACAGGTTAGGGTTAAGGTTACAGTTGGGGTTAGGGCTAGGTTTAGACCTAGTGTTAATTTAGAGTTAGTTTTGTTCAAATTTTCTTGATACTGGGTAGAATTCATATTTACCTAGCCTTACTATGTTCCCCAGGTTTGGGCCTTCTCAGTTCAATGGTTCACTGTCAGTAACAGTTTGTATTTTGAGGTTTCACTTCATTTTGACCTATATGGTAAAGGGAAATGGAGCTCAAAATCAAAGAGGGTTGGTGCTAGGTGATTGAAACATTTCACACTCAATCAGTTCACTGTGTGCACTCTCTGGTTTGTTCCTTGTGAATGTAACCCTAAGCTGAAGCATGCAAAGCAACTTTATCTGAGAGTGATTTAGGGGAAAACAAGAAAATAGGCATGTACTGAAATATCTCCCCCATTTATTTGGTCATATTTATTAGATGCTGCACAGGATTCATCTATTAGCTTGCCCCAGTAAGCTCCCCACGTTTGGGACATCTAGGATCAATGATTTCTAAACAGGTTAGGGTTGGGTTTAGGATTAGGGTTAGGCTAGCTTTAGAGATAGTGTTAGGGTTATTGTTTGTTTTGTTCAAGTTTCTTTGATACTGGGAAGGATTCATCTTTTACCTAGCCTTATTATAAGCCCCAGTTTTGGGCCTCCTTTGTTCAATCGTTCACTCTTGGGAATGTCTCACTTAATTTTGACCTATATGGGTAAATGCAAATGGAGCTAGAAATCAGAGGATTGGTGCTAGTTGGTTGAAACTTCACATACTCAATCAGTTGTCTTTGGGATCTCTCTGATTTCTTCATTGTGAAAGTAGTTGTAAGATGAAGCATGCAAAACAAATTTATAGAACATCACTTTAGGAGAAAACAGGGCAATATGCATGTAGTGAAATACCGCCCCAAAATATTTGGTCAGATTTTTTTGATACTGTGCAAAATTCATCTGTAAGCTTGTCCCAGTAGTCTCCCCAATTTTAAACTTTTATGATCAAAGGTTCTCTTAACAGATTAGGGTTACAGTTATGGTTAGAGTTAGGGCAAGGGTTAGGTCTAGTGTTAGGATTAGAGTTAGTTTTTTTCAAATTTTTGATACTGGGCAGGATTCATATTTTTCCTCTTCTTAGTATACCCCCCATGTTTGGGCCTTCTAGATAAAAGGAGTTGCTCTCAGGAGCAGTTTTAATTTTCATGTTTCATTTCATTTTGCCTTATAGGGGTGAATGGAAATGGATTAGTGCTAGGTTTTATGTTAGGTTTAGGGCTAGGGTTCGAACTATGGGTAATGTAAAAGCTAGGGTTATGTTCAGGGCTAGTTTTAGGGTTAGTGTGATGGCTAGGTCTGGTTTTAGGTCTAGGTTTTGGGTTAGAGTCAGTTTTCGAGCTAGGTTTTGTGTTAGGATAAGGGTCAGTGTTTGGGAGAGTGTTAGGGTTATGGATATAGTCAGAATTATGACTAGGTTTAGGTCTAGGCTTAGGGCTAGTGCTTGGTTTAGGTTAAGGGTTATTGTGAGGGCTATGACAAGGTTTGTGTTTAGGTCTAAGCTAGAGTTATAGCTATTTTTAGGATTAGCTTTAGGTCTTGCGCTAGTGTTCGGGTTAAGTACAAATATAGGGTTACCGGTAGGGCTAGTGTTAGGGTTTGGTTTAGGGATAGGGTCAGGTTTAGACCCAGGGTTAGTGTTAGGGTCAGAATAATGGTCAGGGTTATGGTTAGAGCTAGAATGAGGGCTAGGGTTAGGACTAGTAATATGGTTAGAGTATAAGTTTGCTTAAGGATTAGGGTTAGTACTAGGGTTGGTATTTGGGTTAGGGTTTGGCTTTGGGTAAGGGAAAGTATTAGAGCTAGGGTTAGGGCTAGGTTTAGTTTAAGGCTAGTGTGGTGATTATGATTTGGGTTAAATCTAGTGTTAGGGCTTAGATTACGGGTAGGATTTGTGTTACGGTTAGGGGTAGGGTTAGGACAACAACTAATGTATGAACTAGGGTTATGATTAGGGCTAGTTTTATGGTTAGGGTTAAAGCTAGGTCTAGTGCTAGGCTTAATTTAAGGTTAGGGTAATGTTTAAAGCTGGGATAAGTGTTAGGGTCAGCGTCAGGTTCAGGGTTAGTTTTAGAGTTAGGGCTAGGGCTAATTGTAGGTTTAGAGTTTGGTTTAGAATAAGGGTGAGTGTTAGGGCTATGGTTTGGTTTTGTTTTATTAGTAGGGCTAGGGGTAGTAAAAGTTTTAAGATTAGGATTGTTGTTAGGGCTATGTTATTTTGGTTTAGGCCTATGCTTATGGTTAAATTTAGAGTTAGATTTATATTTAGATTTAGGATTAGGGCTAGGACTAAGGATAGAACTAGGGATAGAGCTAGGGCAAGAGTTAGTCTTAGGGCTAAGATTTTGGTTTGGATAGGACTAAATTAGGGCTAGGATCAGTGCTTGGCTTAGTGTTATTGTTAGGCCTAGGTTTAGGGTAATGTGTTAGGGTTAGGTTTAGGGTTATGGTTAGGTTTAGGGTAAGGGATGGGTTATAGCTAGGTTTAGGGCTAGGAGAAGGGTTATAATTAGGTTTAAAACTTGGGTTATGGATTGGATTAGGGCTAGGGCTAATTTGAAGTCCAGCATTATGGTTAAAGTTTGTTTTAGGGTTAGATTTATGGCTACATCTAGTGTAATGGTAGGTTTAAGTTTAGGGTCAGGTTTAGAGCTAAGGGTATTATTAGGGTCAAGGTTATTATTAGTGTTTGGGATAGGTTAAGGTTTTAAGTTGGGGCTCAAATTAGCATTAGGGTTAAAATTAGGGTAATAATAGGGTTAGGTTTAGGTTTCAGGTTAGGTTTAGGGTAATAGATATGGTTATTAGTAGGGATAGGTTAGGTTTAAGTCTAGAGTTAGCATTAGGGTTAGGGCTATGGTTAGGATAATGAATCGGGTTAGAGCTAGTGTTATGGTTAGGGTAATGGATAGGGTTAGAGCTAAGGTTATGGCTAGGGTTATGGTTACAATTAGTGCTAGTTTTGGGGTTAAGGTTAGGTTAGGGTTAAAGATAGGGTTAGGGCAGAGATTTGGGCTAGATTTTGGGTTATGTCTAATATAAGTACTAGGGTTACGAATAAGGCTAGTTTCATAGTTAGCGTTAGGGCTAAGTCTAGTATTAGATTTAGGGTTATGGTTAGAGTGATTTTTAGGGCTATGTTTAGGGTTAGGTCAGGTTCAGGGTTAGTTTTAGCTTTCAGCTTAAAACTCAAATTAGGGCTAAGGTAAGGGCTAGGTGTAGGGTTAAGGTTTGGATTATGTAAAGGGTCAGGGTTAGGGCTAGGGCTTGGTTTTGTATTAGGGCTAGGGCTAGAGTTAGGACTAGTTTTAGGATTAGCATAGGGGTTAGGGTTAGGGCTAGTGTTAGGTTTAGTATTAGGCTTATGGTTAGGGTTAGATTTAGATTAAAGTTTAGACCTAGGTATAGGCTAGGGGCTAAGAAAAGGACTAGGGTTAGGCCTAGGGCTAGAGCTAAAATTAGGGTCTGGTAAGGGATAGGATTAGAACTAGTTTTAGGGCAAGGGTGAGAGTTAGACTTAGTCTTAGGGCTAGGTTAGGATTAGGTTTAGGGATACAGCTAAATCAGGGCTAAGATCAGGGCTAGGGTTAGTGTTAGGGTTAGGCCCAGCTTTAGGGTTAGGGTTATGAATAAGGCTATGTTTAGGGCTAGGGTTTGTTTTATGGTTAGGGCTAGGATTACAGCTAAGGCTAATGTCAGGTCTAGGGTTACCATTAGGGATATTTTCAAGCTTAGGTTTTTGGCTAGGTCTAGTGTAAGGGTTAGTTTTAGGGTAAGGGTCAGGTTTAGAGCTAGGGGAATTATGAGGGTCATGTTCAGAGTTAGGGCATGGTTTAGGTTTGACTTTATGGTTAGTTCTCGAATTAGCATTAAGGGTTAGGTTTATTGTAATAATAAGGTTAGGGTTAGGTTTAGTATTCTGGTTAGATTTAGGATAATTGATAGGGTTGGGGTTAGTGATAGGTTTAGGGTTAGGCCTAGTGTAAGCATTAGGGTAAGATTTATGTTTAGGGTAAGGGGTACAGTTAGAGGTTAGTTTAGGGCTAGAGTTATGGTTAGAATTAGGTCTTGAGTTGGTTAAGGTGAGGGTTAGAACTAGGGTTATGTTTAGGGTTATGTGTTTAGCTTAAGGGTTAAGTTATGAGCTATGGGTAGGAGCTAGAGCAAGGGTTAGGTTAAAGGTTAGGTCTAGGGATAGAATTATGTTAGTTTGAGAGTTAGAGTGAGGTTAGGGCTAGGATTATCATTATGGTTAGGGTTAGGTTTAGTGTAATGGATACGGTTAGATTTAGGTTTAGGTTTAGGGTTAGGGTTAGATTTAAATTTAGGGTTAAGTTTAGGGCTATGTTTATGTTTAGGTTTATGGTAAGGGTTAGGTTTTGATCTAGGGTTAGGGTTATAGCGAGTGTTAGGTTTAGGGTTAGGTCTAAGTTTATTTTTCTGGTTAGGGTTAGGGATATGGTTAGGGTTAAGACTAGGGTTACCAATAGGTCTAGGGTTAGGTTTAGGGTATTGTGTTGGTTTAGAGCTAGGGTAAGGGATAGGGTTAAGGTGAGTATTAAGGCTAGTGTTAGGGTTAGATTTACGAATAGTTCTAGGTTTATGTTTATGTTAAGGGTTAGGCTTTGATCTAGGGTTGGGACTAAGGCTAGGGTTAAGTTCGGATTAGGGCTGGGGTTAGGGTTAGTGTAATGCTCAGAGCTAGGTTAAGGCCTAGGATTAGCTCTAGGTTTTGTGTTAGGTTTAGGCCTAGGGTTAGGGCTGTGGATAATGTAAGAACAAGGGTTATGATTAGGGCTAATTTTAGGTTTAGGGTTATGGCTAAGTCTAGTGTTAGGTTTATATTTTCGCCTAGGGTCAGGTTTAGAGGTTGGTTTACTGTTAAATGCTGGTCAGTGATCAGGTTAGAGTTAGAGTTAGGGTTATAGGCCAGAATTAGGACTAGGTTTAGGTCTAGGGGTAGGGTAGTGTTTAAATTAGGGTAAGGGTTACAATTAGGGCTAGGACTACATTTTTGTTTAGGTCTAGGGCTAGAGTTAAGTTTAGATTTAGGATTAGATTTAGGTCTAAAGCTAATAGTCGAGTTAGGTTTAGGAATAAGTTTATCAGTAGTGCCAGTGTTAGAGTTGGTCTTGGGTTAGGGTCAGGTTTAGACCTAAGTTTAGTGTTATGTTCAGAATAAGGGTCAGGGTTAGCATTAGATTTGGGGATAGGATTAAAGCTATAATGAGGGCTAGGGTCAGAATTATCAATGAGGTTAGGATTTTGGTTAGCCTAAGGATTAGGGATAGGTCTAGGTTTACCATTAGGGTTAGGGTTTTGCTTAGAGTAAGGGATAAGTTTAGAGCTAGGGTTAGGGTTAGAGTTAGGGTTAGGGTTAATGCTAGGTTTAGAGCTTGGTTTAGGGCTTGTTTTGGTGTTAGGGTTAGGGCTAGGGATATGGCAGTGGCTAATGTTAGAACTAGGGTTACAATTAGGGTTTGTTTTAGGGGTAGGGTTAAGGGTAGGTTTAGTGTTAGGGTTAGGTTTAAGAAATAGGGTGATATTTAGAGCTAGGTTTAGTGTTAGGATATGAGTCAGGGTCAGGGTCAGGGTTAGGACTCGAATTAGCAGTCAGGCTACCCTTAGATTTTTGTTTAAGATTAGGATGGGATCTAGAGGTAGGGTCACCTTTAGAATAAGAATCTGTTTCAGGGATTGATTTAAGGTTAGGGTTAGGAATCGAATTTAAGGCTAAGTTTAGGTCTAGATGTAGTTTTAGGTTGGTTTAATTTTAGGTTTAGGGTTAGGGCCATTCTTCAGTTTTGTTTAATTTCTAGGGTTAGGGTTAGGAGTAGTTTTATGATTAACATTAGAGTTAGGGCTAGTGTTAGTGTTAGGCTTAGGCTTAGGGTTAGGGTTAGATTTAGAGTTAGGATTAGTTCTAGGGTTAGGGCAAGGACTAAGGATAGGGCAAGCATTAATGCTAGGATTATGGCTAGGTTTTGGGTTATGGTAAGGAATAGGTTTAGAAACTGGGGATAGGGCTAGTGTGAGAGTTAGAATTAGTCTTAAGTCTAGGGTTAGGATTAGGTTTAATTACAAGGTTACTGGTGGGGCCAGTATTAGGGATTGCTCTATGCTTAGGTTCAGGTTTAGATCTAGGGTTATTGTTTGTGTCAGAATAAGGGTCAGGGTTAGTGTTAGGGTTTGTGATAGGATTAGATCTAGAATGAGGGCTAGAATAAGGACTATTAAAAGGGTTCGGAATTTGGTTAGCCTAAGTATTAGGAATAGGGTTTCATTAGTGTTAGAGTTTTGCTTAGGTTAAGGGATAAAGATAGAACTAGGGTTAGGGTTAGAGTTAGGGTAAAGCTAGGTTTGGAGCTTGAAATAGGGCAAGTTTTTGTTGTAGGGTTAGGGCTAGGGTTAGGGCAATGGCTAATATGAGAACTAGGGTTACCATTAGGGTTAGTTTTAGGTTAGGGTTAAGGGTAGGTCTAGTGTTAGGGTTAGGTTTAAGTTTAGAGTGATATTTAGAGCTAAGGTTAGTGGTAGGATATGAGTGAGGGTCAGGGTTAGGGTTAGGACTCAAATTAGGGATAGGGTTACTGGTAGGTTTCAGTTTAAGGTTAGGATGGTGTTTTAGAGCTAGGGTGAGTGTTAGGATATGAGTCAGTGTCAGGGTTACTTTTAAGGGTTGCATTTAGGAGTCAAATAAGGGCTAGGGCTAGTTCTAGATGTAGTGTTACTTTGGTTTAAATTAAGGTTTAGGGTTAGGGCTTTGCTTGGTTTTGTTTTACTGCTAGGGTTAGGGTTAGTGCTAATTTTATAATTAGTGTTAGGGTTAGGGGCTAGTGTTAGCGTTAGGCTTAATCTTAGGGTTAGGGTTAGATTTAGATTTAGGGGTTAGATCTAGGTGTAGCATTAGGACTCTTGATAGGTCAAGTGTTAGAGCTGGGAATTAGATTATGGTATGTAATAGGATTAGAACTAGGGATAGGGTTAGTGTGAATTAGAGTTATTCTTAGGGCGTGGATTAGGGAAATGGACAAATTAGGGCTAGGATTAGGGCTATGGTTAGTGTTCAGCTAAAATATAGATTAGGGTTTTAGTTAGCAATAAGTTTAGGGTAAGGGATGATGTTATAGCTAGGTTTAGAGGTAGGGTGATATTTAGAATTAGGGTTAGGGATTTGGTTACAGTTAGGGTTATGATTAAGGCTAGGTTTAGTGCTAGGATGAGGGCTAGTGTTTGTTTAGGGTTAGGGTAAGATTTGGTGTATGGCTAATTTCAGGTCTAGAATTATGTTAAAGATAATTTTATGTTTAGGATTATGGCTATGCCTAGTGTAAGGGTTAGGTTTAGGGGTAGGGTCAGGTTTTGGTCTAGAGGTTTTATTATGCAGAAGGTCTGGGTTAAGGTTTGGGATAGATTAAGGTCTAATGTTAGGGATCGAATTAGCATTGGGGTTAGGGTTAGAGTAATGTTAGGGTAAGTATTAGGGTTCAGGTTAGGTTTAGGGTTATGGATAGAAATAGGATTAGAGATAGCATTAGGTTTAGGCCTAGGGTTAGCATTAGGGCAAGGGTTATGTTTATGGTAATGGATAAGGTTAGGGCTAGGGTTTTGGTTTGGGCTTGGGTTAAGTTTAAAACTCGGAATAGGGCTCAGAATATGGCTAGGTTTTGGGTTAAGTTAGTGCTAGGGTTAGGGTTATGGCTAATGTAAGTACTAGAGTTACATTTAGAGCTAATTTTAGGGTTAAGTTTAGGGCTAGTATGAGTGTTGGGGTTAGGTTTAAGGTCAGGGTGATGTTTAGAGCTAGGGTTAATGTTAGTGTCAGAGTCAGGGTCAGAGTTAGTTTTAGGGTTTGGCTTAAAACTCGAATTGGGTCTAGGGTTAGGGGTAGGTGTATTGTTAGGGTTTCGTTTAGTTTAAGGATTAGTGTTAGAGCTATGGCTCAGTTTTGTTTTAGGCTAGGACTAGGATTAGGGCTAGTTTTAGGATTAGTGTTAGGCTTAGGGCTAGTGTTTGAATTAGGCTTAGGCTTCAGGTTAGGGTTAGATTTAAAGATAGGTGTTGATCTAAACTTATTTCTAGGGCTAAGGATAGAGCAAGGGTTAGGACAATGGTTAGGGCTAGGGTTAGGGTTATGGTAAGGAATAGGGTTAGAACTAGTGATAGGGCTAGTGTGAGAGTTAGAGTTCGTCTTATTGGCTAGGTTTAGGGTCATGGTTAGGACTAGGGCTAAATTAAGGCTAGGGTTAGTGTTAGGTTTAGGGTTAGATTTAGGGTTACGTTTAGTTTTAAAGGAACGGGTTATAGCAAAAGTGAGGGCTTGGTGAGGGTTAGTATTAGGGTTAGGGACAGGGTTAGGGTAAGGGTTATGATTAAGGCTAGGGTTTAGGGCTAGGATGAGGGCTAGTGTTTGTTTTAAGTTTAGGGCTAGTATTAGGTCTAGGGCTAATGTCAGGTCTAGGGTTACAATTAGGGAAACATTTACTGTTTGGCTTATGGCTTGGTCAAGTGTAAGGGTTAGGTTAAGGGTAAGGGTCAATTTTAGAGCTAGGGTTATTATTAAGGTTAGAATCAAGGTTAGGGTTTAGGTTAGGGTTTTAGTTTAGGGCTCAAATTAGCATTATATTTATAGTTAGGATATTGACAGTGTTAGGTTTAGGGTTTAGTTGTGGTTTAGTGTAATGAATAGGGTTAGGGTTAGGCCTAGGGTTAGCATAAGGGATAGGGTTATCATTAGGGTATGGATAGACTTAGACCTAAGTATAGGGCTAGGGTTATGTATAGGGTTAGGGCTTTTGTTTGGGTTAGTGTTAGGTTTAAGTTAAGGTTTAAAGCTAGGATAGGCACTCTGATTAGGCTGGGTTTTGGGTTAGGTTAGGGCTAGGATTAAGACTATGACCATTGTTCGAAGTAAGGTTATGATTAGCACTAGTTATAAGGTTAGGGTTAAAGCTAGATCTAGAGTTTGGTTTAGATTGACAGTTACAATGATTTTTGAGCTTGGTTTAGTGTTAGGGTCTGAGTCAGGGTCAGGGTTAGTTTTTAGGTTAGGGTTAGGACTAGAATTAGGGATAAGGTTAGGGATAGGGTTGGGGCAAAGTGTAAGGTTAGGGTTTGGTTTAGGTTAAGGGTCACAAATAGGGTTATAACTCGGTTTTGCTTTAGGGATAGGGGTAGGTGTAGGGCTAAGATTAAGTCTAGGTTTAGGGTGATGGTAAGGGGAAAGGTTAGAAGTACACTATAGTTCTAAGGCAAGAGTTATAGTTAGTAATAGGGCTAGGGTTAGGTTTAGTGTTAGGGATAGGTTAAGGTTTAGGGATAGGGCTCAAATTAGTATTAGGATTATGTTTAGGGTTAGGATAATGGATAGGGTTAGCATTATGGATAGAGTTAGGGCTAAGATTAGGGCTAGTGTTAGTGTTAGGGTTAGCCCTAAAATTAGAGTTAGGGTTAGGATTAAAGCTAAGTTTAGATCTGGGATTAGGACAAGTGTTAATGTTAGAGTTAGGCCTAGGTTTAGGTCTAGGTTTACTGTAAGGGTTTGGATTAGGGTTAGGTTTAGGGTAAGGGATGAGATTATACCTAGTTTTAGGGATAGGGTGAGGGTTAGAATTAGGGTTAGGGTTAGGGTTAAGGTTTTGATGAAGGTGAGGATTATGTCTAGGATGTGGGTTAAGGTTTGTGTTAGGGTGAGTACTAGGATTAGAGCTATGGCTAATGTCAGGTCTAGGGTTAGCTTTAGGGATAGTTTTAGGGTTAGGTTTATATCTAGGTCTATTGTAAGAGTTAGATTTATGGTTAGGGTCAGATTTAGAGCAAGGTGTATTATTAGAGTCAGCGTTAGGGTTTAGGTTAGGTTATGGTTTATGGTTAGGGCTCAAATTAGCATTAGATTTAGTGATTGGTTAATGATAGTTTTAGGTTGAGAGATCAAGTTAGGTGTAGTGTAATGGATAGGGTTAAGGATGGGCATAGGATTAGGGTTTGGCCTAGGGTTAGCATAAGGGTTAGGGTTATCCTTAGGGTAATGGATAGGATTAGAGCTAGGGTTAGGGCGAGGGTTATGCTTAGGATTGGGTCTAAGGTCAGGCTTAGGCTTAGGGTTATGGCTATGGTTAGTGTTAGGGTAAGTTTTAGGGTTAAAGATAGGGTAGGGCTTGGATTAGGGCTAGGTTTTGCAATGGGTTAGGGCTATGGCTAAATTAAGATCTTGTTATGATTAGGGCTAGTTTTAGGGTTAATGTTAGGGCTAGGTATAGTTTCAGGGTTAGGGTGATGTTTAGAGCTAGGGTTAGTGTTAGTGTCAGGGTCAGTGTTCAGATTAGGATTATGGTTAGAATTAAAGCCAGAATTAGGACGAGGGTTAGATCTAGTGGAAGAGTTAGTGTTTGGCTTAGGCTAAGGGTTATTATTAGGGCTTGGTCTAGGTTTTTCTTTAGGTCTATGGTTAGAGTTATGGCTAGATTTAGGATTAGGTTTAGGTCTGGGGCTATTGTTAGGGTTAAGTTTTGGTATAAGTTTACTGGTAGGGGTAGTATTAGAGTTTGGTTAAGTGTTTGGTTCCGGTTTAGACCTTCGATTAGTGTTAGGGTCAGAATAAGGGTCAGGGTTAGGATTAGGTTTTGGGTTATGGTTAGAGCCAGAATGAGGGCTAGTGTTAGCACTGGTAATAGCATTAGGGTTTGGGTTAATTTAAGGTTTAGGGTTAGAATTAGGATTAGAATTAGTGTTAGGGTTTGGCTTAGGGTAGGGGATTGGGTTAGAGCTAGGTTTAGGGGTAGAGTTAGGGTTAAATCTAGGTTTAGATCTCAGATTAGGGGTAGTTTTTGTGTTAGGATTAGGGCTAGGGTGAGAATAATGTCTAATGTAAGAACTAGGGTTACAATTAGGGTTAGTTTTAGGGTTATGGTTAGGGGTTAGACCTCTAGTGCTAGGATTAGGTTTAAGGTTAGGGTGATATTTACAGCTAGTGTTAGTTTTAGATTAATAGACAGAGTCAGGGTTAGTTTTAAGGTTAGGGTTAGGACTCAAATTACGTCTAGGGTTCCTGTAAGTGTTTGGTTTAAGGTTAGCATGGTGTTTAGAGCTAGGGTGAGTGTTAGGATATGAGTCAGAGTCAGGGTTAGTATTAAGGTTAAGGTTAGGACTCGAATTAAGGCTAGGGTTAGGTCTAGGTGTAGTATTAGGATTTGGATTAAGTTAAGGTTTAGTATTAGGGCTATTGCTTGGTTTTGATTTACTGCTAGGGTCACGGTTAGGGCTAGTTTTACGAGTTGCGTTAGTGTTAGGGCTAGTTTTTATGTTAGGCTTAGGCTTAGGGTTAGTGTTAAATTTAGAGATAGGGATAGATCTAGGGTTATGGCTAGGAATAAGGACAGGGCAAGGTTTATGGCTAGGGTTAGAGCTAGGGTTAGGCTTAGGTAAGGGATAGGGTTAGAACTAGGGATAGGGCTAGTGTGAAAGTTAGAGTTAGTCTTAGGGCTGGGTTAGTGTTAGAAATAGGGTTAAATTAGGGCTAGAATTAGGGCTAGAGTTATGGTTCAGCTTAGGCCTAGAAATAGGTTTAGGGTTAGGGTTAAGTTTAGGGTACATATTGTCATTATAGCTAGGTGTAGAGGTAGGGGGAGGGTTAGAATTAGGGTTAGGCTTATGGTTAGGGTTACAGTTATGATTAAGGCTGGTTTTAGAGCTGGATGAGGGCTAGGGTTTGTTTAAGGGTAGGGATAGGATTAGGGCTATGACTAATATCACGTCTAGGGTTATTGTTAAAGATAGTTTTATGGTTAGGTTTATGGATACAGGTAGTGTAAGGGTTATGTTTAGTTTTAGGTCAGGTTTAGAGCTAGGGGTACTATTAGGGTCAGAGCCTTGGTTAGGGTTTGGTATTATGGTTCAAAATTGGGGCTTGATTTAGCATTAAGTTTAGGGTTAGGGTAATGATAGGTTGCTGTTTAGGGTTTATGTTTTGTTTAGGGTAATGCATAGGGTTAGGATTATGGGTAGGTTTAGGTTTAGGCCTAGGGTTAGCATTAGTGTTAGGGTTATAGTTATGGTGATTGATAGGGTTAGAGCTAGGGTTAGGACTAGGATTATGGTTATGATTAGGTCCAGGGTTAGGGTTAGTACTAGGGTTAAACCTTGGGTTAGATCTTGAATTAGGGCTAGGTTTTGTGTTAAGTTATTGCTAGTGTTAGGGTTATGGCTAATGTAAGTACCAGAGTTACATTTACGGCTAAATTTAGGTTTAGGGTTGGGCTAGTTCTAATGTTTGGTTTAGGTTTAGGGTTAGGGTGATGTTTAGAGATAGGGTTAGTGTAATGGTCAGATTCAGGGTCAGGGTTAGTTTTAGAGTTCAGCTTAAAACTCGACTTAGGTCTACATTTAGGGTTAAGCTTAGGGTTTGGTTTACATTAAGGGTTAGGTTTAGGGCTATATCTGGTCTTTTGTTTTAGGGCTAGGGCTAGGATTAGGGCTAGTTTTAGGATTAGCATTAGGGTTAGGGCTATTGTTAGTTTTAGGTTTGGGCTTAGGGTTAAAGTTAGATTTAGAGTTAGAGTTAGATCTAGGATAGGGCTAGGGCTAAGGATAGGGCTAGGGTTAGGGCTAGGATTATTGTTCCAGTAATGGATAGGGTTAGAATTAGGGATGCAGCAAGGGTGAGAGTTAGAGTTAGTCTTAGCGCTAAGGTTAGGGATAGGCGTAATTAGGGCTAAGATTAGGGCTAGGGTTAGTGTTAGGGTTAGGCCTAAGGCTAGGGTTAGCATTAGGATTAAGGCTAGGTTTGGGGCTAGGATAAGGGCTGGGGTTTTTGTTAGGGTTAGGGATAGAAGTAGGGCTAGTGCTAATGTCAGGTCTAGGGTTACAGTTGGGGATAGATATAGAATGTTTTATGGCTAGGTCTAGTGTAGGGTTAGGTTTAGGGTAGGGGTCAGTTTTAGAGCTAGGGGAATTATTAGGGTAAGGTTCAGGGTTTGAGTTTGTTTGAGGTTAGGGTTTAGGGTTAGGGCTCTAATTAGCTTTAGGGTCAGGGTTAGGGTAATGATAGGTTTTTGTTTAGGCTTCAGTATATGTTTAGGGTAATTGATAAGGTTAGGGTTAGGTCTAGAGTTAGCATTAGGGTAAGGGTTATGGTTAGGAGAATAGAAATGGTTACACCTAAGTTTAGGGCTAGGATTATGGTTAGAAATATGTCTTGAGTTAGGTTTAGGGTTAGGGTTAGTTCTAGGGTTAGGTTTAGGTATATGTTTTGTGTAAGGGTTGGGTTTTGAGCTAGGTTTAGGCCTAGGGTGAGGGTTAGGTTTAGGGTTAGGTCTAGGGATAAGATTACAGTACTTTTAGTGTTAGAGTTAGGATTAGGGCTATGGTCATCATTAGGGGTAGTCTTAGGGTTAGGGTAATGGATAGGATTAGATGTAGGTTTAGGTTTAAGTTTAGAGTTAGATTGAGGGTTAGGCTTAGGGTTATGGCTATGGTTAAGTTTAGGTTTATTGGTAAGGGTTAGTGTTTGAGCTAGGGTTAGGTCTATGGAGAGGGTGAGGTTTAGGGTTAGGTCTAGGACTCTTTTTCTGGTTATGTTTGGGTTTAGGGTTAGGCCTAGGGTTATCAATAGAGTTAGGGTTATGTTTAGGGTAATGGGTATCTTTAGAGTTAGGTTTAGTGCTAGAGTTAAGGTTAGGATTAGGGCTAGGATTAGGGTTAGATTTAGGGATAGGTATAGGTTTATATTTTGGGTAAAAGTTAGGTTTTGAGCCAGGGTTAGGACTAAGGTGAGGGTTAGGATAGGGTTAGGGCTTACAGTTTGTGTTAGTGTTACACCTAAGGCCAGGTTTAGGCCTAGGATACGATCTAGGTTTTATGTTAGGTTTAGGCCTAGGGTTAGGGCTACGGGTAATATAAGAGCTAGGGTTATGATTAGGGCTAGTTGTAGGGTTAGAGTCATGGCTAGGTCTAGTGTTAGGTTTAGATGTTGTTTAGGCTCAGGTTTAGAGATAGTTTTTTGCTGTTCAAGGCAGGGTCAGTGTTCAGGGAAGAGTTAGGGTTAGGGTGAAAGCCAGAATTAGGACAAGGTTAGGTTTAGGGGTAGGGTTAGGGTTTGTTTTAGGTTAAGAGTTATTGTTAGGGCTAGAATTAAGTTTTTCTTTAGGTCTAGGGCTAGAGTTATCACTAGATTTAGCATTAGGTTTAGGTCTATGGCTAGTGTTAGGCTTAGTTTTAGGTATAAGGTTACTATAAGACTTGTTTCAGGGTTCAGTTTAGATTTAGGTTCAGTTTTAGACCTATAATTAGTGTTAGTGTCAGAATAAGGGTGAAGGTTAGGCTTAGGGTTTGGGTTAGATTTAGAGCTAGAATGAGTGCTAGGGTTCGGACTAGTAATAGGATTAGGGTTTGAGTTAGGGTAAGGATTAGGATTAGGACTAGAACTAGCATTATGGATAGGGTTTGGCTTAGGTTAAGGGATACGGTTAGGACTAGAGTTAGGGTTAGGTTTAGGACTAGGTTTTGGATTAGGGTTCGGATTAAATCTAGTGTTAGGGCTCAGATTAGGGCTATTTTTGTGTTATGGTTAAGGTTAGAGTTCAGGCTAAGGCCAAAGTAAGAACTAGGTTTACAATTAAGATTAGTTTCAGGGATGTGATTTGGGCTGCTCTAGTGTTAGCATTAGCTTTAGGGTTATTGTAACATTTATAGCTATGGTTAGTTTTAGGCCTAGGACTTGAATTAGAGCTAGGGTTATGGCTAGTTGTCCAATTAGGGTTTGGTTTAGGTTAAGGTTTAGGGTTAGAGCAATGGCTTGGTTTTGTTTTAGGGCTAGGGCTAGGGTTAGGGCTAGCTTTAGGATTAGAAATGGTATTAGGGCTAGTGGTAGGGTGAGGTTTAGGCTTAAGTTTAGGGTTAGATTTCGAGTTATGGTTACATCTAGGGTTAGCTCTGGCTACGATGAGGGCTAAAGTTAGGGCTAAGGTAACAAATAGGGTTAGAAATAGAAATAGGGCTAGGGTAAGAGTGAGTTAGTCTTAGGACTAGGGTTAGGGGTAGGATTAGGGTTAGGGCTAAATTAGGGCTAGGATTAGCGCTAGGGTTAGTGTTAGTGTTAGGCCTATGGTTAAGGCTAGGGTTAGAGTTTGTGTAATTGTTAGGGTTAGGGTTAGTTATAGGGGATGTGATGGGGTTATAGTTAGGTTCAGGGCTAGGTCGAGGGTAAAATTCAGGATAGAGCGAGGGTGAGGGTTTGGATTAGGATTAAGGCTAGTTTTAGGGCTAGGATGAGGGCTAGGTTTTGTGTTAGGGTAAGGGCTAGAATTAGGGCTAGGACTAATGTCATGTCTGGAGTTATGGTTAGGGTTAGGTTTATGACTAGGTCTAGTGTAAGGGTTAGGTTTAGGGTAAGGGTCAGGTTTAGAGCTAGGTGTATTATTAGGGTCAAATTCCAGGTTAGGGCTTACTTTAGGTTAAGGTTTAGGGTTAGGGCTCAAATTAGCATTGGGGTTAGGGTTAGATTAATGCATAGGATTAGGTTTAGGGTTCAGGAATAGAGTAATGTACAGGTTTAGTTTTAGGTATAGTGTTAGGTTTAGGCCTAGGGTTAGCATTTGGGATAGGCTTATGTGTAGGATAATGGATAGGGTTAGTGTTAGTGTTAGGGATTGGGTTAAGGTTAGGATTAGGACTAGGGTTAGGTTTAAGCCTAGGGCTAGTGTTAGGGTTAGGTTTAGGTTAAGTGTTTATGGTTAGGGCTAGGGCGAGATTTAGGGTTAGAATAAGGGCTATGGTTAGAATTAGGGTTAGAGTTAGGGCTAGGGCTAGCATTAGTGTTAGGGTTATATTTAAGGTAATGGATAGAATTTGATGTAGGATTTATGCTATGGTTACTGTTAGGATTAGGGCAAGGGTTAGCGTTATGGTTATATTTATGGTAAGAGGTAGAGTTTGAGATAAGTTTATTGCTAGGCAAGTGTGATGGTTAGGGCTAGGGCTAGGGTTAGGGTTAGGCTCACACCTAATTTTAGTGCTACATTTAGGGCTAGGTTTTGGGGGAGGTTAATGGCTAGTATTAGGACTATGGGTAATGTAAGAACAAGGATTGTGGTTATGGTTAGTTTTAAGTTTAGGGTTATGGATAGGTCTTGTGTTAGGGGTATGTTTTGGGTTAGGATAAGTTTTAGAACTAGGGTTTGTGTTAGGGTAAGGGACAGTGTTCAGGTTAGCGTTGGATTTAGGGTTTGGAGCACAATTTTACTAGGGTTAGTTCTAGGGGTATTGTTAGTCATTGCGTTAGACTAATGGTTATTGTCAGTGCTAGAGCTAGGTTTTTGTTTAGGGCTAGGGCTAGAGTTATGGCTATATTTTGGATTAAGTTTAAGTCTAGTGTTAATGTTATGGTTAGGTTTATGTATAGGTTTACCGACAGGGCTAGTGTTAGTGTTCGGTTTAGGGTTAGGGTCAGGCTTAGACCTAGGGTTAGTGTTAGGGTCAGAATAAGGGTCAGGGATAGGCTTAGGGTTCGGGTTAGTGTTAGAGATAGAATGAAGCCTTGGGTTAGGACTAGTAATAAAGTTAGTGTTTGGGGCAGGCTAAGGATTAGGGTTAGGACTAGGGTAGCATTATGGTGAGGGTTTGGCTTAGGGTAAGGAACAGGGTTAGAGCTAGGGTCAGGGTTAGGATTAGGATTAGCATTAGGGTTAAAGCCAGGGTTAGGGTTCAGATTAAGTCTAGGTTTTGTGTTAGTGTTAGGGCTTTTGCTAATGTAAGACCTGGCATTACCATTAGGGCTACTTTTAGGATTAGGTTTAGGGCTAGGTTTAGTGTTCAGGTTAGGTTTAGGGTTAGGGTGATGTTTAGAGCTAGGGTTAGTTTTAGGATCAGAGTCAGGGTCATTATTAGTTGTATGGTTAGGCTTAGGACTCGAATTAGGTCTAGGGTAAGGGCTAGGCATAGCGTTAGGGTTTGCTTTAGGTTAAGGTTTAGGATTAGAGTTGTAGCTCAGTTTTGCTTAAATGCTATGGCTATAGTTAGGGATAGTTTTAAAATTAGCATTAGGATTAGGGCTAGTGTTAGAGTGAGGTTTAGGTTTAAGGTTAGGGTTAGATTTAGAGTTAGGGTTAGATCTAGGTTTAGGGCTAGGGCTACGTTTGGGGCTAGGGTTAGGGCTAGGCTTTGGGTCATGGTAAGGGATAATGTTAGAACTAGGGATAGGGGTAGGGTGAGAGTTAAAGTTAGTTTTAAGGCTAGGATTATGATTAGGTTTAGGGTTAGGGCTAAATTAGGTCTAGCATTAGAGCTTGCATTAGTATTAGGGCTAGGCCTTGGTTTAGGGCTAGGGTTAGAATTAGGGTTAGGATATGTCATGATATTATAGCTAGGTTAAGGGCTAGGGTGAGGGTTCACTTTAGGTTTAGGTCTAGTGTTAGGTTTTGGGTTAAGGCTAGGTTAGGGCCAGGTTGGGGGCTATGATTTTTTTTTGTATGTTTATTTGTTTGTTTGTTTTAGCATAAGTGCTAACATTACAGCTAGGGCTAATGTCAGTTCTAGGGTTATGGTTAGGGATAGTTTCAGGGTTAGTTTTATGGCTGTGTATAGTGTAAGGGTTAGGTTGAGTGTTAGGGTCTCTTTTAGAGATAGGGATATTATTAGGGTCAGGGTCATGGTTAGGGTTTGTTTAGGGTAAGGTTTAGAGTTAGGGCTCAAATTAGGTTAGGATAGTTTAGGATTAGGATAATGGATATGGTTAGGTTTAGGGTTCAGGTTAGGTTTAGGGTAATGAATAGGTTTAGGTATATGGATACAGTTAGGGTTATCCTAGGATTAGTATTGGGGTTAGCGATAGGTTTAAGGTAATAGGATTTGAGCTAGAGTTAAGGCTAGGGTTTTGATTAGGATTAAGGATAGGGTTAGGATTAGGTTAAAATTTAGGTTAGTGTTAAAGCTTGTGTTAGGGTTAGGGTTAGGGCTAGGTTTAGGATTAGGTTAGAGCTAGGGTAGGGCTATGGCTAATATAAGAACTAGGGTTACGATTAGGGCTAGTTTTAGGTTTGGGGTTAGGGCTAGGTCTAGTGTTAGGGTTAGGTTATGATTAGAGTTATGATTTGAAATAGTGTTAGTGTTAGGGTCAGAGTCAAGGTCAGTGTTAGTTTTAGGGTTAGGGATAACACTCGAAATAAGGCTAGAGTTATGGGTAGGTTTAGGGTTAGGTTTTGTGTTGGGGTTAGGGCAAGAATTAGGGCTAGGTCTAATGTCAGGTCTGAGGTTAGTTAGATTAATGTTATGGGTAGGGCTAGGGCTCAGTTTTGTTTTAAGGCTACAGCTAGGTTTAGAACTAGTTTTAAGATTAGTGATAGTGTTAGGGCTAGTGGTGCAGTGAGGTTCAGTCTTCAGGTTAGGGTTATATTTAGAGTTATGTTTAGATCTAAGGTTAGGACTTCGGCTAGGTTTAGGGGTGAGGTTATGGCTAATGTTAGGGTTATGGTAAAAGATATAGTTAGTACTAGAAATAGGACTAGGTCAAGAGTTAGAGTTATTCTTAGGGGTAGAGTTAGAGTTAGGGTTACAGTTAGCAATAAATTAGGGGTAGGATTAGAGCTAGGGTTAGTGTTAGGGTTAGGGTTAGGTTTAGGTTTAGGGGAAGGGATGTGGTTATACCTAGGTTCAGAACTAGGGCGAGGGTTGAAATTAGGGATTGGGCTAGGGTTAGGTTTCAGGTTAGGATTAAGGCTAGGTTTAGGGCTAGTATGAGGGCTTGGGTTTGTGTTAGGTTTAGGGCGAGAATTAGGTCTATGGCTAATGTCAGGTAGGGTTACGCTTAGGGATAGTGTTAAGGTTAGGTTTATGGCTAGGTCTATTGTAGGGTTAGGTTTTGATGAAGGGTCCAGTTCAAAGCTAGGTGTACTGTTAGGGTAAGTGTCTTGGTTAGGGTTTGGTTTAGGTTACGGTTTATGTTTAGGGCTTGAGTTAGCATTAGGGTTAGGGATTGGGTTAAAGTAATTAATATGGTTAGGTTTAGTGTTCAGGTTAGTTTTAGGAAATGGATAGGGTTAGTGTTAGAGATAGGTTTAGAGTTAGGCCTAGGTTTAGCATTTGGATTAGGCTTATGTTTAGGGTAATAGATAGGTTTAGGGCTAGGGTTATTGTTAGGATTAGGGCTAGGGTTAGGGTTCGGGTTAAGACTAGGGTTATTTTAGGGTTAGGTTTAGGGTAAGTGTTAGGGTTTGAGCTATAGTTAGGGTTAGGGCAATGTTTAGGGTTATTGTAACATCTAGTTTTAGGGTTAGGGTTCAGTTTAGAGCTAGGTTTATCATTAGGGTTAGGGTTATGTTTAGGGTAATGGATAGAGTTAGAACTAGGGTTTCACCTTTGTTATGGTTAGGATTAGGACTAGGGTTAGCGTTAGGGTTAGGTCTAGAGGGTTAGTGTTTGAGCTAGGGTTAGAGTTAAGGCAAGGATTTGGGTTAGTTTTAGGTCTAGGGTTAGGGTTAGGGTTACACTTAGAGCTAGGTTTTTTGTGAGGCTTAGGGCTAATGTTAAGGCTATATGTAATGTAAGACCTAGAGTTAGGATTATGGCTAGGTCTAGTGTTAGGGTTATGGATATATTTTGGGCTAGCATAAAGTTTAGAGCTAGGATTTCTGTTATAGGAAAAGACAGTGTTTGGGTGAGGGTTATGGCCAGAATTTGGACTAGGTTTAGGTCTAGAGGTAGAGGTAGTGTTTGGGCTAGGTTAAGGGTAATTGTGAGCACTAAGGCTAGGGCTAGTGCTAGAGTTATGGCTAGATTTAGGATTATGTTTTTGTCTAGGTCGAGTGTTAGGGTTAGGGGTAGGTATAAGTTTATCCATAAGGCTAGTGTTAGGGTTCAGTTAAGAGTTAGGGTCAGGTTTAATCCTAGGGTTAGAGTTAGGGTCAGAATAAGGGTCAGTGTTAGGGTTAGGATTTGAGTTAGGGTTAGAGGTAGAATGAGGGCTAGGCTTAGGACTAGTAATAGAGTTATAGTTTGGGTAGGCTAAGGATTAGGTGTAGGACTAGGGTAGCATTAGGGTGAGGGTTTGGCTTAGGGTAAGGGATAGGCTAAGAGCTAGGGTAATGGCTAGTGTTAGGGTTAGGTATAGGTCTAGGTTAAAGTTAGGGTTGGGTTTAAAGCTAGGTTTAAGTCTCAGATTAGAGCTAGATTTTCTGTTAGCACAAGGCTATGGCTAATGTAAGAACTGGTGTTACGATTAGGGCTTGTTTTAGGGTTAGGGTTAGGGCTAGGTCTAGTGTCCGAGTTAAATCTAGTGTTAGTTAGTTAAGTAAGTTAGGGTTATTGTTAGGGTCTGTGTAAGGATCAGGATAAGTTCTAGAGTTAGGGTTAGGACTCAAATTAGGACTAGGGTTAGGGCTAGGTATAAGCTTAGGTTTTTGTTTAGGTTAAGGATTAGCATTAAGCCTATGACTCGGTTTTGTTTGAGTGCTAGGACTAGGGTTAAGGCTAGTTTTCCAGTTAACATTAGGGTTAGGGCTAGTGTTAGGGTGAGGTTTAGGATTAGGGTTAGGGTTCTATTTAGGGTTAGCGTTAGGTCTAGGTTTAGGGCTAAGGCAAAGGTAGGAATTGGGTTGGGGCTAGGTTTAGGTCTACGGCTTTTGTTATGGTAAGGGATAGATTTAAAACTAGGGTTGGTGCTAGGGTGAGAGTTAGGGTTAGGGTTACAGTTAGGGTTAGGTTTAGGATTAAATTTGTGCTAGGATTAGTGCTACGGTTAGTGTTAGGGCTAGGCCTACGTTTAGGGCTAGGGTTAAATTTAGGATTAGTGTAAGGTATGATGTTATAAGGTAATGCTATGATGTTATAGCTAGGTTTAGGGCGATGGTCAAAATAGTGTTAGGGCTAGGGTTAGGGTTAGTGTTAGGATGAAGGATAGGTTTAGTGCTAGGATTAGGGCTACCTTTAGTTCTAGGATTAGGGTTAGGTTTTGTATTTGGGTTAGGATTAGAATTAGTGCTAGGTCTAATATTAGGTCTAGGTTTATGGTTAGGGTTAGTTTTAGGGTTAGGTTTATGGCTAGTTCTAGTGTAAGATTTAGGTTGAGTGTTAGGGTCAGGTTTCGAGATAGGGTTATTATTATGGTCACTGTCATGATTAAGGTTTGAGTTAGCTTAAGGTTTAGGATCAGGGCTTTCATTAGCGTTGGGATTAGTGTTAAGTTTAGGGTAAAGTTTATGGTTAGGTTTAGGGCTCAGGTTACATTTAGGGTAATGGATAAAATTAAGGTTAGAGATAGGGTTAAGGTTATCCTAGGGTTAGGGTTATGTTTAGTGTAATGGATAGGGTTAGAGCTAGGGTTAGGGCTAGGATTATGGTTAGGATTAAGGTAGGGTTAGGTTTAGGGTTAGGGCAAGTTTTAGTGTTAGGGTTAGGTTTAGGGTATTGGTTAGGGCTCTGGTTAGGGTTAGGGTTTAAATAAGGGATAGGGCTCAGATTAGTGCTAGGTTTTGGGTTAGATTAGGGCTAGGATTAGGGCTATGGCTACTGTAAGAACTGGGGTTAGGATTAGGAATACTTTTAGGGTTAGGGGTAGGGGTAGGTTTACTTTTAGGGTTAGGAATAATTTTAGGATGATCTGAGAGCTAGAGTTAGTGTTAGGATCAGAGTCAGGGTCAAGGTTAGTTTTAGGGTTAGGGTAGGACTGGAATTAGGGCTAGGGTTAGGGCTAGGTGTGGGTTAGGTTTTGGTTTAGGTTAAGGGTTAGAATTAGGGCTATGGCTCGTTTTTTTTTTTTTTTTTTTCTTTTTTTTTTCTGGCTAGGACTAGTTTAGGGCTAGTTTTAGGATTAGCGTTAGTGTTAGGGCTAGTTTTAATGTGAGGTTTAGGCTTTGGAGTGGGGTTAGATTTAGAGTTATGGTAGAACTAGTTTTAGTGATAGGGCTAGCATTAGGGCTAAGGGTAGAGCAAGTTTTAGGGTTATGGTAAGGGATAGGTTTAGAACTAGGAATAGGGCTAAGGTGACAGTTAGATTTAGTATTAGTGCTAGTGTTAGGGTTAGGGTTAGGGTTAGGGCTAAATTAGGGCTAGGATCAGGTCTAGGATTAGTGTAAGAATTAAATCTAGGGTTAGAGTTAGGGTTAGATTTAGGGGAAGGGATGGGGTTATATCTAGGTTCAGATATAGGGTGACAGATATAATTAGGGATAGGGCTAGAGTTAGGATTTGGGTTAGGATCAAGGATAGGTTTAGGGCTAGAATGAGGGCTAGCATTTGTGTTAGGATTATGACAAGGATTGGGGCTAAGGAAAATTTCAGGTCTATGGTTACGGTTAGGGATAGTTTTAGGGTAAGGTTTATGGCTTGGTCTATATTCAGAGTTAGGTTTAGGGTAAGGTTCAGGTTTAGACCTAGGGGTATTTTAATAATCAGGTCAGGTTTTGGGTTTGGATTAGGTTGCAGTTTATGGTTAGTGATCAAATTAGCATTAGGGTAGATTTAGGATTAGTGTAAGAGATAGGGTTAGGTTTAGCTTCAGGTTAGGTTTAGGTTTCATGTTAGGTTTAGGTTAATGGAGAGGGTTAGGGTTAGGCCTAGGATTAGCATTAGGTTTATGGTTATTGTTTGGGTAATTGATCAATTTAGAGCTATGGTTAAGGCTAGGATTATGTTTAGGATTAGGGCTAGAGTTAGGGTTATGGTTATGGTTAAGGCTAGGGTTAGGGTTGGGGTTAAGTTTAGGATACAGGTTAGGGTTTAAGCTAGGATTAGTGCTAAGGCTAGGGTTAGGTTTAGCGTTAGATCAAAGGTTAGGGTTAATATTAGGGTTAGGGCTAAGGTTAGGATAAGTGTTAGGCTTAGGGTTTTCTTACCATTATGTTAACGGTAATGCTCATGGATTTAGTAAGTGTTAGGGCTAAGTTGAGGGTTCAGGTTAGAATCAGAGCTAGGGATAGAGGTAGATTTAGGGTTAGAGCTAGGGTTAGCATTAGGTTTAGGGTTATGGTTATGATAATGGATAGAGTTAGAGCTAGCGTTTGTGCTATGGTTACCATTAGGATTAGGGCTAGGATTAGGGTTAGAGTTTGGGCTAGGGTTTTGTTAGGGGAATGATTAGGGTTTGAGCTAGATTTAGGGCGAGGGCTAAGTTTTGGGTTCAGCCTTAGGTCTGGGGAAAAATTATGTTAAGTTTAGGGTTAGGGTTAGGGTTAGGGCTACGTTTATTATTAGGGTTATGATAAGGGTTAGAGTAATGGATATTGTTAGATGTTAGGTTTAGGTTTGAATTTAGATTTTATTATAGGTTTTAGGTTAAGGCATGGTTAGGTTTAGGTTTCTGGTATGTGTTAGGGTTTGAGCTAGGGTTAGGGCTATGGCAAGTGTTAGATTTAGGGTTAGGTCTAGGATTAATTTTCCAGTTAGGGTTAGGATTAGGGTTCGGGTTATGGCTAGGTTTACCAATAGGGTTAGGGATAGGGTTAGGGTAATGTGTATATTCAGAGCTAGGTTTAGGGATAGGGTTAAGTTTAGGGTTAGGGATAGGGTTAGGGTTAGAGTTAGGGATAAGTCTAAGTTTACATTTAGGGAAAGATAGGCATTGCATTAAGTTTAGGACTAATGCTACATTTAGGGTTAGGATTAGCGCTAGGGTTAGGGTTATGGTTATACTTAGGACTAACTTTAGGCTTAGGATTCACTCTAGGTTCTGTGTTAGGTTAAGGTGTAGGGTTATTGTTATGGGTAATGTAAGAGCTAGGATTATGATTAGGGCTAGTTGTAGGGTTAGGATTAGAGCTAGGTCTATTGTTAGGTTTAGATTTTCGGTTAGAGTCAGGCTTAGAGATAGCTTAGTGTTAAATGCAGGATCCATGTTCAAGTTAGTGTTAGGGTTAAGGTTAAAGCAAGAATTAGGACTAGGTTTATGTCTAGTTGTAGAATTAGTTTTTGCATTAGGTTAAGCCTTATTGTTGGGGACAGGGCTAGGTTTTTGTTTAAGTCTAGGGCTAGAGTTAAGGCTAGATTTAGGATTAGGTTTAGGTCTAGGGCTAGTGGTAGAGTATGGTTTAGTACAAGTTTACTGGTAGGGTATTGTTAGGGTTTGCTCTAGGGTTAGGGTCAGGTTTAGACCTAGGGTTAGTGTTATGGTCAGAATAAAGGTCAGAGTTAAGGTTAGGGTTAGGGATAGGTTAGGGCTAGAAATAGGGCTAGATTTAGGACTATTAATAGGGTTAGGATTTTGATTAGCCTAAGGATTAGGGATAGGTCTAGGGTTACCATTAAGGTTAGGAGTTTTCTTAGGTTTAGGGATAGAGTTCAAGCTAGTGTTAGGGTTAGGGTTAGAGTGAATGTTAAAGCTAGGTTTCGGGCTCTGATTAGGGCTAGATTTTGTGTTAGCATTATGGCTTGAATAGGGCAACAAGTAATGTAAGGATCAGGGTTACAATTAAGGTTAGCTTTAGGGTTAATGTTAGGGGTAGTTCTCGTGTTAGGGTTAGGTTTAAGTTTAGGATGAATTTAGAGCTGGGGTTATTGTTATGAAAGGAGTCAGGGACTGGGTTAGTTTTAGGGTTTGGGTTAGGAATCAAATTAGAGCTAGGTTTAGTGTTAGGGTTTGGTTTAAGTTTAGAGTGGTGTTTCAGAGCTAGGGTAAGTGTTAGGGTATAAGTCAGGGATTAGTTTTAGGTGTAATTGTGGATTTGTGTTAAGTTAAGGTTTAGGGTTAGTGTATTGTTCAGTTTTGTTTTATCCCAGGATTAGTTTTAGCCCTAGTTTTATGATTAGCATTTGGGTTTGGTCTAGTGTTAGAGTTAGGCTTAGGCTATGGTTAGGAATACATTTAGAGTTAGTCTTAGATCTAGGATTATACTAGGAATAAGGATAAGGCAAGGGTTAGTGTTAGGGTTAGGTTATGGTCAGAAATTGGATTCGAACTAGGAATAGGGCTAGTGTGAGAGTTAGAGTTTGTCTTAGGGCTAGGGTTAGGGTTAGAGTTTCGGCTAGGGTTTGTTTAGTGTAAGGGTTAGAGTTTGAGCTAGAGTTAGGGCTAGGGCTAAGTTGAGGGTTAGGTTCAGCATTAGGTCTAGGATAGGATTGCAGTAACTTTAGGGTTTGGGTTAGGGTTAGGGCTAGGTTTATTAATAGTGTTAGGATAAGGGTTAGGGTAATGGATATGGTTAGATGTAAGTTTAGGATTAGGTTTAGGATTAGATTTAGTTTTAGGGTTAAGGTTAAGGCATGGTTAGGTTTAGATTTCTGGTACAGGTTAGGGATTGAGCTAGGGTTAGGGCTATGGGAAGTGTTAGGTTTAGGGTTAGGTCTAGGGTAAGTTTTCTAGTTAGGGTTAGGGTAAGTGTCAGGGTAATGTGTATGTTCAGAGCTAGGTTTAGGGATAGGGTTAAGTTTATGGTTAGGGATAGGGTTAGGTTTAGAGGTAGGGATAAGTCTAAGTTTATATTTAGGGTAAGGGTTAGGCATTGAGTAAGGTTTAGAACTAAGGCTAGAGTTATGGTTAAAATTAGGGCTAGGGTTAGGGTTAGGGTTACTCTAAGGGCTGGGTTTAGGCCTAGGATTCGCTCTAGGTTTTGTGTTAGGTTAAGTGTAATGTTAGGATTATGGGTAATGTAAGAGCCAGGAGTATGATTAGGGATAGTTGTACGTTTAGGTTATGGCTAGTTCTAGTGTTATGTTTATGTTTTTGGTTAGGGTCGGGTTTAGAGTTAGCTTAGTGTTTATTGCAGGGTCCGTGTTCAGGTTAGTGTTAGGGTTAAGTTTAAAGCCAGAATTAGGACTAGGTTTATGTCAAGGGGTAGGTTTAGTCTTTCTGTCAGGTTAAGGGTTATTGTTC
Organism: Marmota flaviventris; assembly: GCF_047511675.1. Taxonomy (NCBI): domain Eukaryota; kingdom Metazoa; phylum Chordata; class Mammalia; order Rodentia; family Sciuridae; genus Marmota; species Marmota flaviventris. The sequence goes on from NW_027287682.1 coordinate 26,543, forward strand.
GGGCTAGGGCTAGGTTTTTGTTTAGGTCTAGGGCTAAAGTTAAGGGTAGTTTTAGTATTAGGCTTAGGTCTAGGGCTAGTTGTAGGGTCCGGTTTAGTATAAGTTTACTGGTAGGGCTAGTGTTAAGTTTTGGTCTAGGGTTAGAGTGAGGTTTAGAACTAGGGTTAGTGTTATGGTCAGAATAAGGATCAGTGTTATGGTTAGGGTTAGGTATAGGTTAGAGTTAAATGAGGACAAGGTTTAGGACTATTAATAAGGTTAGCGTTTTGATTTTCCTAAGGATTAGGAATATGTCTAAGGTTACGATTTGGGTTAGGGTTTTGCTTAGGTTTAGCGACAGAGTTAGAGCTAGTGTTAGGTGTAGGGTTAGTGTTAAAGCTAGGTTTAGGGTGCAGATTATGGCTAGATTTTGTGTTAGCATCAGGGCTAGGGTTAGGGCAAAAATAATGTAAGAATCAGGAATACAATTAGAGTTATATTTAAGGTTAGTGTTTAAGATTAGTGTTTATGTTTAGGTTTAAGTTTAGGATAAATTTGGAGCTAGGGTTTTTGTTGGGATAGGAGCCAGGAACAGGGTTATTTTTAGGGTTAGGACTCAAATTAGGGCTAGGTTTACTGTTAGGGTTTGGTTTAAGGTTAGAGTGGTGTTTTAGAGCTAGGGTGAGTGTTAGGGTATATGTCAGGGTCAGGGTTAGTTTTAAGGTTAGGGTTAGGATTCGAATTAGGCCTAGGATTTGTTCCAGGTGTATTTTAGGGTTTGTTTTAAGTTATAGTTTAGAGTTAGGTCTAGTGCTCGTTTTTTTTTTTTTTTTTAGTCCCATGTTAGGGTTAGCACTAGTTTTATGATGAGTATTAGGGTTAGGTCTAGTGTTAGTGTTAGGCTTAGGCTTATGGTTTGGGTTATATTTAGAGTTAGGCTTAGATCTAGGGTTAGGCTAGGGCTAAGGATAGGGCAAGGGTTAGAACTAGGGTTAGGGCTAGGTTTAGCGTTATGGTAAGGAATAGGGTTAGAACTACGCATAGGGCTAATGTGAGAATTAGAGTTTGTCTTAGGGCTAGGATTAGGGTTAGGGTTTGGATAAGGGTTAAATTAAGGCCAGGATTAGTGCTAGGGTTAGTGTTCAGTTTAGGCCTAGTGATAGGGTTATGGTTAGGGTTATGTTTCAGATAAGGGATGGCGTTATACCTAATTTTAGAGGTAGGGTGACGGTTAGAGTATGATTAGGGCTAGACACAGAGTTAGGGTTATGATTAATGCTTGGTTTAAGGCTAGGATGAGGGCTAATGTTTTTTGTTTTTTGTTTTTTTTAGGTTTAGGCTAGGTTTAGGACTAGGGCTAATATCAGGTCTAGGGTTATGGTTAAAGATAATTTTAGTGTTAGATTTAGGTCTACATCTAGTGTAAGGGTTAGGCTTAGGGTAAGGTTCACGTTTAGAGCTAGGGGAATTTTTAAGTTTAGGGTGAAGCTTAAGGTTTGGTTTAAGTTAGGATTTAGGTTTATGGCTCAAATTAGGATTAGCATTAGATTTAGGGTAATGATAGTGTTTGGTTTGGGGTTCAGGTTAGGTTTAGGGTAATTTATAGGGTAAGTATTAGCAATAGGGTTAGGGTTAGGCTTAGGGTTAGCATTAGGGTAAGGTTTAGGGTTATGGTAGTGGGTTGGATTTGAGCTTAGTTTAGAACTAGAGTTAAGGTTGGGAATAAATCTTGAGTTATGGTTAGGGTTAAGTTTAGAACTAGGGTTAGGTTTAGGGTTATGTTTAGTGTAAGGGTTAGATTTGAGCTATGGTCATGGCTAGGGAGAGGGTTAGTTTTAGGGTTAGGTCTAGGGATAAGATTATGCTATTGTTAGTATTAGGGTTAGGGTTAGGGCTAGGGTTATCATTAAGGTTAGGTTTAGGGTTAGGGTAATGTATAGGTTTAGATATAGGGTTAGGTTTTGGTTAGATTTTGGTTTAGGTTTAGGATTAGCGCAATGGTTATGTTTAGGTTTCTGGTTAGGTTATGGCTTGAGTTACATTTAGTGCTTTGACTAGTGTTAAATTTAGGATTATGTCTAGGGTCAGTTTTCTGGTTAGTGTTAGGTTTAGAGTTAGGGTTTATGCTAGGATTATCAATAAATTTAGGGTTGGGGTAATGGGTAGGTTTAGAGGTAGGTTTAGGGCGAAGGTTGAGTTTAGGATTAGGGCTAGGGTTAGGGTTAGAGTTTGTGATAAGTCTAGGTTTATGTTTAGGGTAAGGTTTAATCTTTGAGCTAGGGTTAGGACTAAGGTGAGGACTAGGTTTATGTTAGGCCTAGGGTTAGGTGAGGGCTAGGGTTATGGTTAGTGTTATGCTTAGGGCTAGATTTAGTCCTTGGATTAGGTCTGTGTTTAGTGTTAGGTTTAGGGCTAGGGTTAGTGCTATGGGTAATGTAAGAGCCAGAGTTAGGATTAGGTCTTGTTATACTGTTAGAGTTATTCATGTTTCTAGAATTAGGTTTCGGTTTTGATTAGGGTCAGTTTAAGAGGTACGTTTAGTGTTAAAGGCAGGGTCAGTGTTCTGGTTACAATTAAAGTTCAGGTTAAAGCCAGAATTAGGACTAGGTTTTGGTCTAGGTATCGGGTTAGAGTTTAGGTCAGGTTAAGGGTTATTATTAGGGCTATGGCTAGATTTTTCTTTATGTCTAGAGCTAGAGTTAAGGCTAGACTTAGAATTAGGTTTAGATCTAGGGCTAATGGTAGGGTTTGTTTTAGGAATAAGGTTACCAGTAAAGCTAATGTTAGATTTTGGTTTAGCATTAGGGTCAGGTTTAGACCTCGAGTTTGTGTTATGATCAGAATGAGGGTCAGGGTTAGGGTTAGGTTTTGGGATAGGGTTATAGCTAGAATGAGATCTAGGGTTAGGACTATTAATAGGGTTATTATTTGGTTAGCCTAAGGATTAGGGATAGGTCTAGGGTTACCATTAGGGTTAGGGTTTTGCTTAGGGTAAGGGATACGGTTAAAGATAGGTTTAGGGCTAGGGTTAGGGTTATGTTTAGGGTTAAATCTAGGTTTAGGGCTCAGATTAGGGCTAGTTTTTGTGTGAGGTTTAAGGCTACGGTTAGGGCCATGACTAATATAAGAACCAGGGTTACAATTAGGGTTAGTTTTAGGGTTAGGAGTAGGGGTAGGTCAAGTGTTAGGGTTAGGTTTAATGTTAGATTGATATTTATAGCTAGAGTTAGTGTTAGAATATGAGTCAGGTCAGGATTAGTTTTAGGGTTAGGGTTAGGACTTGAATTAGGGCTAGGGTTACTGTTAGGGTTTGGTTTAAATTTAGGGTGCTGTTTAGAGCTAGGGTGAGTGTTGGGATATGAGACAGGGTCAGGGTTATTTTGAAGGTTAGGATTAGGTCTTGAATTAGGGCTAGGGTTAGTTCTAGGTGTAGTGCTAGTGTTTGGTTTAGGTTAAGGTTTAGTGTTAGGCCTGTTGTTCTGTTTTGTTTTAGTGCTATCTTTAAGGTTAGGGCTAGTTTTACAATTAGTTTTAGGGTTAGGGCTAGGGTTAAGGTTTGTGTTAGGATTAATGCTAGGTTTAACGATAGGATTAGGGCTGGGTTTTGTGTTAGGTTTAGGGCAAAAATTAGGGCTAGGGCTAATATCAGGTCTAAGTTTACACTTAGGGATAGTCCTAGAATTAGGTTTATGGCTAGGTCAAATTTAAGCGTTACATTTATGAAAAGGGTCAGGTTTAGAGCTAGGGGTATTATTAGGGTCAGCGTCAGGCTTTGGGTTTGTGTTAGGTTACGGTTTAGGTTTAGGCTCGAATTAGCATTATGGTTAGAATTAGGGTATAGGTAATGGATAGGGTTAGGTTTAGGTTTCAGGTTAGGTTTAGGGTAATGGATATGGTTTTGGTTTGTGATAGGTTTAGGGTTAGGCCTAGGGTTAGCATTAGCATTATAGTTATTTTTAGGGTAATTTATACAGTTAGACCTAGGGTTAGGGCTAGGGTTAAGTTAGGATTAGGGCTAGAGTTAGGGTTAGGTCAGGGTGGGGGTGAGGGTTAGAGTCAGTATTAGGTTTCCTGTATGGTTTAGGTTTGAGCTAGGTTTAGTGCTAGGGCTAAGGTTTATTTGGGGTTTGGTCTAGGGTTATAGTCATGGTTATGCTAAGGTTAGTGTTAGGGTTAGGTCTAGTGTTATCGTTAGAGTTAGGGTAATAGGTTTAGATGTCAGGTTAGAGTTAGGGTTAAGGTTAGGTTAGCATTAGTGTTAGGTTTAGGGTTAGGGTTAGGGTATGAGCTAGCTTAGGGTTAGGATTAGTGTTAGGTTCATTGTTAGTTCTAGGGTTAGGTTTATTTATAGGGTTAGGGTAGGTTTATTTTTAGATCTAGTGTTATCATTAGGGTTAAGTTTAGGGCTAGGTAATGGGTAGGGTTATAGCTAGGGTTAGGGCTAGGGTTAAGGTTAGCATTAGGGCTAGGGTTAGGGTTAGGGTTAGGCCTTTGGTTAGTTTTGGTGTTAGGTTATGTTTAAGGCTTAGGGATTGAACTAGTATTAGGGCTAGTGCAAGGGTTAGGGTTACAGTCAGGGTTCTAGGGTTAGTGTTAGGATTAGGGCTATGGTTAGCATTAGGTTTTGGGTTATGGTTAGGGTAATTGCTAGAGTTAGAGTGAGGGTTTGGGCTATAGCTATGGTTAGGATTATGGCTAGGGTTAGGGTGACGTTTTGGGTTTGGTTTAGGGTTATGTTTAGGGTAAGGTTAATGGCTAGTACGAGGGTTAGGGTTAGGGTTAGGCCTAGGTACAGGGTTAGTGTTATGCTTAGTGTGAGATTTAGGGCTACAATTAAAACTAGGTTTTGTGTGAAGTTTAGGGCTTGTGTTAGGTGTATTAGGGTTCAGATTAGGTGTAGGTTAATTGATAGGGTTAGAGTTACTGGAAGAGTTAGGTTTAGGCCTAGGATGAGCATTAGAATAAGGGTTATGTTTAGGGTAATGGATAGAGATAGAACTAGGGTTACGGATAGGGTTATGGTTTGTATTAGGACTACAGTTAGGTTTAGGGTTAGGGTTTGGCCTAGGGATAACTTTAGGTTTAGGTTTAGTGTACGGTTTAGGGTTTGAGCTAGGGTTAGCACTAGGGCAAATGTTAGGTTTAGGGATATGTCAAGGTTATAGTTACGGTTAGGGTCAAGGTTAGTGTTCGAATTAGGGCTAAGGTTATAATTAGGTTTAGGGTATTGGATAGGGTTTGATGTCAGGTTGGGGTTAAGGTTATGATTAGGTTTTGGCTTAAGATTAGTATTAGGGATAGTTGTAGGGTTAGGTTTAGAGTAATGATTAGGGTTTGAGCTAGGGTTATGTCCATGGCAAAGTTTAGGTTTATGGCTATGTCTAGGTTTAGAGTTAGGGTAGATTTAGGTTTAGGGCTAGGGTTATCATCAGGATTAGAGTTAGGGTTAGGGTAATGGGTATGCTTAGAGCTAGGGTTATGAATAGGGTTAAGGATAGGATTAGGGCTAGGGTTAGTGTTAGGGTTAGATTTACGCAAAGGGTTAGTGTTAAGGTTATGTTAGGTTTAAGAGTTAGGGATTGAGCTAGGATTTGCACTAGGATGAGGTTTAGGGTTAGAGTCAGGATAAGGGTTAGGGCTGGGGTTAGCATGAGGGTGAGGATTATGGTTAGGGTAATGGATAGTGTTAGAAGTAGGGTTTGGCTTATGGTTATGGCTACTTTTAGCGTTAGTGATATGGATAGGTCTAGTTTAGGGTTAGGTTTTTGGTTAGGAAAATGTTTTGAGCTAGAGATTGTTTTAGGGTTAGGGTTGGGTTTATGATTAGTTCCAGCATTAGGACTAGGGTTAGGTCTATGGGTAGGGTTAGTGTTTGGGTTAGGTTAAGGGTTATTGTTAGGGTTAGGGCTTGGTTTTTGTTTAGGGCTAGGGCTAGATTTATCACTAGGTGAAGGATTAGCTGTAGGTCTAGGTCTAGTGTTAGGGTTAGGTATAGGTATAGGGTTACAGGTAGCGTCAATGTTAAGGGTCGGTTTAGGTAGGGTCAGGTCTAAACATACAGTTAGTGTTAGGGTCAGAATAAGGGTCAAGGTTAGTGTTAGAGTTTGGGATAGGGATAGGGCTAGATTGAGGGCTAGTGTTAGGACTAGTAATAGAATTAGGGTTTGAGCTAGGCTAAGGATTAGGTTTAGGACGAGGGTAGCTTTAGGGTTAGTGTTTGACTTAGGGTAAAGGAAAAGGTTAGCGCTAGGGTGAGGGTTAGGGTAAGGGCTAGGCTTAGGGTAAGGGTTAGTGTTAGGGATAGATTTAGAGTTAAAGCTAGCATTAGGGCTTGGATTAGGACTAGGTTTTGTGTTAGCTTTAGGTCTACAGCTAATGTAAGAACTAGGGTTACAACTAGGGCTAGTTTTAGGGTTATTGTTATGTCTATATTTAGTATTAGGTTAGGTTTAGGGTTAGAGTTATGTTTAGGGTAATGGATAGGTTAGGGTTAAGGAATGTGTTAGGTTAGGCCGGGGGTTAGCATTAGGGTTAGTGTTCAGGCTAGTGTAATGAATAGGGTTACAGCTAGGGCTAGGTTTAGGGTTAGATTTAGGGTTAGTTAAGGATTAAAGTTAGGGTTAGGTTTAGGGTAAGTTTTAGAGATGCATTTAGGGTTAGATATAGGGTAAAAGCCTGGGTTTGGGCTCAGATTAGAGCTAGGTTTGGGGTTTCCTTAGGGCTAATGTTAGGGGTATGGATAATGTAAGAACTAGGCTTATGATTAGGGATAATTTTAGGGTTACATTAGGGCTAAGTCTAGTTTTAGGGTTAGGTTTAATTTTAGAGAGATGTTTTGAGGTAGGGTTAGTGTTAAGTTCAGAGTCAGGGTTTAATATAAGGTTACTTGTAGGGCTAGTGTTAGGTTTTGGTCTAGGGCTAGGGTCAGGTTTAGACCTAGGGTTAGTGTTATTATCAGAATAAGGTTCAGGGTTATGGCTAGGGTTTGGGATAGGTTTAGAGCTAGAATGAGGGCTAGGGTTAGGACTATTAATGGGATTAGTGTTTTGATTAGGATAAGGATTAGTGATAGGTCCAGGGTTACCACTAAGATTACTGTTTTGCTTATGATTAGTGATAGGGTTAGGACTTGTGTTAGGGGTAGGGTTATGGTTAGGGTAAGGTATCATGTTGCAGCTAGGTTTAAAGCTAGGGTGAGGGTTAAAATTAGGGTTAGGAATAGGGTTAAGTGTAGGGCTTAGGATTAAAGCTAGTGATACGCCTAGGGTGAAGTCTAGGGATTGTGTTAGGGTTAGGGCTACCATTAGGGCTAGGGCTAATGTCAGGTATAGGGTTATGGTTAGGGATAGTTTTGGGGGTAGATTTATGGTTAGGTATAGTATAAGGGTTAGGTTGACAGTTAGGGTCACATTTAGAAGTAGGGGTATTATTATGGTCAGGGTCAAAATTAGGGTTTGGTTTAGGTTAAGGTTTAGGATTAGAGCTCAAGTTAGCATTAGGGTTAATGTTAGAGTTAGTGTAATGATATGGTTAGAGTTAGGGTTCGGGTTACGTTTATGGTAATACATAGGTTAGGGTTATGGATAGTTCTAGGGTCAGGCTGAGGGTTAGCATTATGTTTAGGGTTAGGGTTAGGGTAATGGATAGTGTTAGAGCTCTGGGTTAGGGCTAGGTTTATGGTTATGCTTATGGCTAGGTTTAGGGTTAGGTGTAGGGTTATTGCAAGGATTAAAAGTAGGGTTAGGATTAGGGTAAGTGTTAGGGCTACGATTAGGGTTAGATTTAGGGTTAAAGCTAGGGTTGTGTCTCGGATTAGGGCTAGGTTTTGGGTTACCTTAGAGCTCTTGTTAGGGATACAGCTAATGTAAGAACTAGGGTTTCAATTAGGTTTATTTTTAGGGTTATTTTGGGATAAGTCTAGTTTTATAATTAGGTTTAGATTTAGGGTGATGTTTGAATTAGGGTTAATGGTAATATCAGAGTCAGGGTCAGGGTTAGTTTTAGGTTTAGGGATAGGACTCAAATTTGGGTAGGCTTAGGGCTAAATGTAGGGTTAGGATGTGGTTTAGGTTAAGGGTTAGGGTTAGTACTATGGATCAGTTTTGTTTTAGGGCTAAGGCTAAATTTAAGGGTAGTTTTACGATTAGCGTTAGTGTTATTGCTAGTGTTAGGGCTTAGTGGTACATTTAGAGTTATGATTAATTCTAGAATTAGGGCTATGGCTAGTGTTAGAGCTAAGGTTAGGGCTAGGGTTTGGGTTATGGTAAGGGATAGGGTTATACGAGGAATAGGGCTAAGACAAGAATTAGAGTTAGAATTAGTGCTAGGGTTAGGGTTAGGTTTAGGGCTAAATTAAGGATAGGAAAAAGTCTAGGATTAGTTTTAGCCTTAGGCCTAGGATTAGGGCTACATTTAATGTTAGGTTTAATGTTAAGTTTGGGGAAGGGATGCCTTGATTTCTACCTCCATTGTCATGTTACCATATAGGTCAAAATGAAGTGAAACCTTAAAATACAAAGTGTTCATGATAGCAAACCATTTAATTGAGAAGAGCGTAACTTGGGAGCATACTAAGGTTAGATAAAAGATGAATCCTGCCCAGTATCAAAGAAATTTGAACAAAACTAACTCTCACCCTAACATTACCTCTAACCCTAGCCCTAGCCCTAACCCTAACCCTAACCCTAACCCTAAGTGATTAGAAAACCAGTGATCCTAGTATTCCCACACTTTTGGAGCCTTGTGTGGCAAGCTAAATGATGAATCCTATGCACAATCAAACAAAACTTACCAAATAATAATGGGAGGTATTTCAGTGCATGTATATTTCCCTGCTTTCTCCTAAAGGGCTCTCGGATAAAGTTGTTTTTGCATGCTTCAGCTTAGGCCTACACTTACAAGGAATATACCAGAGTGTCCTCACAGAGAATTAAGGGTGTCTGTGCAGTTTCAAGCAGCTAGCATCAACCCTGTTTGATTTCCAGGTCTATTTCCATTTACTCGTATAGGTCAGACTGAAGTAAAATGAAAATATTAACTTTTTTTCTGAAACCAAACAGTTGAACCAAAAGGCCTAAACTTGGGGAACCAGAGTAAGGTTAGTTAAAGATGAATCCTGGATTGTATCAAATAAATTTGAATAAAGTAACTCTAACCCTAACACTACCTCTAAACCTAGCCCTAATCCTAACCCTAAACATTAACATAGTCCTATCCCTAACTATAAATTTAACCGTAATTTTAACTGTAACCATTGCCGAAACCCTAGCTCTAACTGTATTCATTACCATAACCATAACCCTAACCCTAATTCTAACCATAGCCCTAACCTTAACCTTTACCCTAGACCTAGCTGTATAGCTATCCCTAACCCTATTCAAAACCCAAAACCTAACTTGAACCCTAAATCTAACCTAATCCATTGCCCAAAATCTAATGCTAATTCGAGCCTTAATTCTAAAACTTAAATGAAACCAATCCCTGACACTGACCCTGACCCTCATAATACAACAAGCTCTTAACCAGACCTTTACCCTAATATGATTAGTTACATTAGACCTAGCCATAATCTAACCCTGAAACTATCCTTAATCACAATGCTAGACCTGTCATTAGCCCTCGCCCTAATCCTATGCCTAGCCCTAATACAAACCCTCATCCTAGCCCTAATCATAGGCTGAAACCTAATACTAACCCTATCACTAATAGTAGCCCTAATTTAGCCCCTAACCATAAACCGAACCCTAACACTAGCCCTAAGACTATCTCTAACCTCTCGCCCTAGCCCTATTTCTAGTTGTAACCCTTTCTGTTACCATAATCCTAACACTAGACTTAAACTTAACCCTAACCCTACCCCTAAAGCTAGATCTAAACATAACAATAAATCTAAGCCTAAACCTCACCCTACCACTAGCCTTAACATTATCTCTAATCCTAAAACTAGCCCTAACTGTAGCCCTAGATCTAAAAAAAAAAAAAAAAAAAAACAACTGAGCCATCGCACTAACCTTAACCTTCACCTAATTGTAAACCTGGACCTAATTCCTAAATATATATATATATATATATATATATATATATATATATATATATATAGTCATATATATATATATGACTAGCCCTAGCCCTAATTCTTACCCTAAGCCTAACACAGACCCTAACCCTATACCTAGCTTTAACCCTAGCCCTAATTCGAGTCCTATCTCTAACCCTAAAAGTATCATTGACCCTGAATCTGACCCTAACAATAACCATATCTCTAATCATCACCCTAAACCTAAACCTGACCGTAACACTAGATGTAGATCTAATGCTAACCCTAATACTAGCCCTAATTGTAGCCCTAGATCTTACATTAGCCATAGTCCTACCCTAGCCCTAACCTAACCCAAAACCTAGCCCTAATCTGAGCCCTAACATAGCTTTAAACCTAACCATAACCCTAATCCTAGCTCTAACACATAACTTAACCTAACCCTAAACCTAAACCTTTTCCTAACCCCAAATATAGCCCTAACCCTAACCATATATTTAGCCCTAACCCTGGCCCTATCCATTACCTAAACCTAACCTGAATCCTAAACCTAACCATATACATTACCCTAACCCTAAGGGTAATTTGAGTCCTAATCCAAAACCTGAACCTAACAAATACCCTAATTCTGACTCTGACACTAATAATAATAATAACCTTAGCCATAAAGCTGACCCCAATTCTCAACCTAACCCTTACAATAGACCTGGCCATAAACCTAACCCTAAAACTAACCCTAACCCTAACCCTAGACCTGTCATTACCCCTAACCCTATCACAAACCCTAGCCCTAAGCCTAGCTCTAAGCCTAACCTTTATTCTAACACTAAACTTAATCCTAGCTCTAACCCTAATTTTATCACTTGCCCTACCCCTAAACCTAGTTGTTACATTTTACCTTACCCTAACCCTAATGCTAGCCCTAACACTAGCCCTAAACCAAGGCCTAAAACTAACACTAAACCTGGTGCTAATCCTAACCTTAATTTAGCCCAATCCTAAACTTATCCCTATCCCTGTCCCTAACACTACCTCTAACTCTCATCCGAGCCCTATCCCTAGGTCTAAACCTATCCCTTACCATAACCCAAACCCTAGCCTATCCCTAGACCCAACACTAGCTCTATCATTCATCCTAGCCCTAAACCTGAATCTAACCTTAAATTTAAGCATAAACCTCATCCTAACACTAGCCCTAACCCTAATTCTAATTGGAACACTAGCCCTTACCCTCCCCTAGCCCTAAAACAAAACTGATCAATAACCATAACCCTTAACCTAAACCAAACACTAAATCTACATCTAGCCCTAAATCTAGCCCTAATGTGGGTTTAGGTTTAGGGTTACAATTAGGATTTGGGCTAGAATAAGGGTTATGGTTATGGTTAGGGTTCGGGTAAGTTTAGATTTAGTGTTAGGTTTAGGGTTGTGTTAGTGTTAGATTTAAATTAGGTTTAGGGTTAGTGTTAAGGATGGTATTAAGGTTAAGGTTAGGGTTAGGTTAGGGGAAGGATTTGTTTTAGGTTAGATTTAGATTTAGGTTTAGTGTTAGGTTTAGGGTTAGGGTTAGGGTTAAATTTAATTTTAGGGTTAGAGTTGGGTTAGGTTTAGGATTAGGGATAGTTTAGGGTTAGGGTGAGGTGAAGGTTAGGATTATGTTTTGGTATAAGGTTTGTGTTATGGTGAGGGTTAGTGTTAGTGTTGGGGTTCATGTTAGGGTTAGGGTTCAGGAAAGAGTTACAATTAGGATTAAGTTTAGGATTTGTGTTAGGGTTAGAGTTAGGGTTAGGTTTATGCTTTGTGTTAGGTTTAGGGGTAGGGTTAGGTTTAGGGTTACATATAGGAAAAGAGTTGCATTTAGGTGTTAGGGTTAGAGTTAGGTTGAGTGTTAAGGTTATGGTTATGGTTAGGGTTAGTGTTAGGGTTTGGGTTAGTGTAAGTGTTAGTGTTAGGTTTAAGGTTAGAGTTAGGTTTAGGGTTAGTGCTAGGGTTAGATGTACGTTTAGGGTTAAGGTTAGGGTTAGTTTTCAGGTTAGGGTTAGGGTTAGGGTAAAGTTTACGGTGAGGGTTTGTGTTAGGGTTATGTTTAGTGTTAGGTTTAGGCTTAGGTATAGGGTTAGTGTAAGTGTTATGGTTTGTGTTAGCGTTATGGTTAGTTAAGGCTACAGTTAAGGTAAGGGTTAGGGTTAGGGTTAGAATTTGGGTTAGTGTAAGGGTTAGGGTTAGGGTTATTCATAGTGTTAGTGTTAGGGTTAAATTTTGTGTTAGGGTTAGGGTTAGGATTAATGTTAAGGATATGATTATGGTTAGGATTAGGGTTAGGGTTAGGGTTAGTTTAAGTGTTTGGGTTTGCATTAGGTTTAGTGTTATGGTTAATGTTAAGGATAGTGTTAGGTTTAGAGTTAAAATTATGCTTAGGTTTAGGATTCATGTTAGGGTTAGTTTTAGGCTTAGGGTTATGATTAGTGTTAGGGTTCGGGTTTAGGAATACGGCTGGGTTAGTGTTAGGGTTAGGGTTACGGTAAGGTTTAGTATTAGGGTTAGGTTTCGGGTTAGGGATAGGGTTAGTGTTAGTGTTAGGGGTAGGGTTTGTGTTAGGGTTAGGGTCAGGCTTAGGGTTAGGATTACGGTTACATTTAGGGTTAGGACTAGGGTTAGTGTCAGTGTTAGGGTTAGGTTTAGGTTTAGTGTTAGGGTAAGGGGTAGGGACAGTGTTGGTGTTAGGGTAGATTGGGGTTAGTATTAGTTTTAAATTTAGGGTAGGTGTCAGAGTTAGGGGTTAGTGTTAGGTTTAGTTAGCATGAGGGTTAGTGGTAGGGTTAGGGTTAGGGTTATTGATAGGTTCAGGGTTATGGTTAGGGTTAGGGTTACTTATAGGTTAGGGTTGGGGTAAGGGTTAGTGTTGGTGTTATGGTTTGTGTTAGGGTTAGTGTTAGTGTTAGGGTTAGTGTTAGGGTTTGGGTTAGGTTAGTATTAGGTTTAGGGTTAGGGTTAGGGTGAATGTTAGTGGTAGGGTCAGGATTAGGCTTACTTTTGGTGTTAGGTTTCAGATTAGGATTAGGGTTAGGTTTAGTGTTAGGGTTAGTGTTAGTGTTAGAATTAGGGTTTGTGTTAGGGATAGGATTAGGATTAGTGTTAGGGTTAGTGTTAGGGTTAGGGTTAGGTTTATTTTTAGGTTTAGGGTTCGGGTTCGGGTTAGGTTTAGTGTAAGGGTTAGTGTTAGGGTTAGATGTAGGGTTAGTGTTAGGGTAGGGTTAGGGTTAGGGTATGGTTAGTGTTTGGTTAGGGTTATGGATATGGTTAAGTTTAGTGTTAGGGTTAGTGTTAGGATTAGGGTTAGTATTTGGCTTAGTGTTACGGTTAGGTTAAGGTTTATGTTTCAGTATAGAGTTAGGATTAGGTTTAGGGTTAGGGTTAGTTTTAGAATGAGGATTAGTGTTAGGTTTAGCATTTAAGTTAAGGTTAGTTTTTGGGTTAGTGTTAGATTTTTCTTAGGGATAGGGTTAGTGTTAGGTTTAGGGTTACAGTTAGGATTAAGGCAAGGGTTAGGGTTAGTGTTACAGTTAGTGTTAGGATTATGGTTAGGGTTAGGGTTAGTATTAGGGTTAGGGTTAGTGTTATTTTATGTTAGGGTTAGGGTTAGTGGGATTGTTAGGGGTACAATTAGGATTAGGGTTAGGCTTAGGGTTAGTGTTAGTGTTAAATTTTGCATTAGGATTAGTGTTATGGTTAGCGTTAGAATTAAGGCTAGTGTTAGGGTTATGGTTAGGGTTATAGTTAGGTTTAGGGTTAGTGTTAGTGTTATGGTTATGATTATTGAGATCTTAGGGTTAGGGTTGGGTTAGTGTTAGATTTAGGGATAGGGTAAGTGTTAATGTTAATGTTAGGGTTAGGGATATTTTTAAGGTTAGTGTTAGGATTATTATTAGAATTAGGGTTTGTGTTACTGTTAGGATTAGGGTTAGGTTTAGTCTTAGGGTTAAGGATAGGGTTAGGGTTAGGGTTAGGATTAAGGTTATGTTTAGCTATAGGGTTAATGTAAGGGTAAAGTTTAGGGTTAAGGTTAGGGTTAGGGTTAGTGTTAAGGCTAGTGTTAGTGTTAGAGTTAGGGTTTGTGTTAGGTTTTGGCTTAGGTTAAGGGATTGTGTTAGGTTTAGATTTAGGGTTAGGGTTATGTTCAGGATTAGGTTTAGATTTAGGATTATGGTTAGATTTAGGGTAAGTGTAAGGGTAAAGGTTAGGGTTAAGGTTAGGGTTAGTTTAAGAGTTAGGGTTAGAGTTAGGGTTTGTGTTAGGTTTAGGGTTAGGTTTTTGGGTTGTGATAGGATTAGGTTTAGGGTTACGTTCAGGTTTATGAATAAGATTAAGTTTAGATTTTGGGTTAGGGTTAGGGTTAGGTTTAGGTTTAGGTTTAGTGATAGTGGTAGGGTTGGGGATAGGTTTTGTGTTAGAATTCGGGTTAGGTTTACTGTTAGTGATAGTAATAGGGTTTTGTTTAGGGTTAGGTTTAGGTAAGAGTTAGGGTTAGGTTTAGGTTATGTTTAGTGTTATGGTTTGGGTTAGGGTTTGTTTTAGGTTTAGGGTTAGGGTTAGGTTTACGGATAATATTAGCGTTAGGGTTATGGCTAGGGTTAGATTTCGTGTTAGTGTTAGGGTTACTGTAACGGTTAGAGTTAGTGTTAGGGTTAAGGTTAGAATTTGAGTTAGGGTTAGGGTTAGGCTTAGGGTTAGATTTAGTTAATGGTTATGGATAGGGTAAGGGTTTGTGTTAGGATTAGGTTTAGGGTTAGGTTGAGGGTCTGTGTTAGGCTTTGGATTAGGTTTAGGATTAAGGTAAGTTTTAGGGTTAGGGTTAGAATTAGGGTTAGGATTAGGGTAAGGGTTAAATTAGGGTTAGAGTTAGAGTTAGGGTTCAATTAATTTTAGGGTTAGGTTATGGTTAGGGTTTGTTTTTTTAAGTTTAGGGTTAGTGTTATGGTTATGGTTATGTTTAGGGTTAGATTACAATTAGGGTTGGGGTTAGTTTAGGGTTAGGGTTATTGTTAGGGTTAGGTTTTGGGTTCGGGTTCAAGTTAGTGTTAGGGTTAGGTTGATTGTTAGGGTTAGCAGTAGGGTTAGTGTTTAGATAGGGTTAGTGTTAGGGTTAGGGATAGTGTTAGGGTTAGTGTTAGTGTTTGGGTTAGGGTTAGGTTTAGGGATAGGGTTAGGGTTAGGGTTAGCATTAGGTTTAGTGTTGGGGTTAGTGTAAGGGTTATGGTTAGGGTAAGGTTTAGGTTTAGAGTTAAGCTTATTGTTACAGTTAGGGTTAGTTTTTGTGTTTTGGTTAGGATTAGGGTAAGACTTACACTTTGTGTTAAGTTTAGGGTTAAAGTTTGGGTTAGGTTTACAATTAGGTTTAGGATTAGGGTTAATGTTAGGGTTAGGGTAAGGGTTAGTGTTAGGGTTTACATTATGGTTAGGGTTAGTGTTATGGTTAGGGTTATGGTTTGTGTTAGGGTTAAAGTTAGTGTTAGTGTTAGGTTAGGTTTATGGGTAGGATTAGGGTATTGTTTAGAATTACTGTTAGTGATAGGGTTTGGATATGGTTAGTATCATTGTTAGGTTTAGGGTTGGGTTAGGGTTATTATTAGGGTTAGGTTTACAATTTGTGTTAAGGTTACTGTTAGGGTTATGGTTAGGTTTAGGATTAGTGTTAATTATAGTGTTAGGAATAGAGTTAGTTTTAGTGTTATGTTTAGTGTTAGGGATAGGGTTAGGGTCATTGTTAGGGTTAGTGTTAGTTTTAGAGTTTAGTTTAGGGTTAGTGTTAGGGTTAGTTTTAAGTTAGTGTTAGAGTTAGAGTTTGAGTTAGGGTTAGGGTTAGTGTTATGTTTAAGGATAGGGTTATTATTAGAGTTAGGGTTAGGATTAGTGTTTGGGTTGGGTTAGTGTTAGTGTTAGGGTAAGTGTTTGGTTTAGTGTTAGGGTGACTGTTAGAGTTAGTTTTATGGTTAGGGTTCTAGTTTGAATTAGGTTTAGTATTAGGGTTACGGTTAGTGTTAGGGTAAAGATTAGGGTTTGTGTTTCTGTTAGGTTTGGGGTTCCGATTAGGTTTACGGTTACTGTTAGGTTACAGGTTAGGGTTAGTTTTAAAGTTAGGATAAGTTTAGAGTAAGGGTTAAGGTTAAGGTTTGTGTTAGGTTTAGATTTAGGTTTACGGTTAGGGTTAGTGTTAGGTTAGAATAAGTGTTGTGTTAGGGTTAGATTTAGGGTTAGGGTTACTGTTACTGTTAGGGTTAGATTTAGGGTTAAGTTTAATTTTAGAGTTAGGGTAGGGTTAGTTTTAGGTTAGGGATAAAACAGGGTTAGGCTTAGGTATTGGATAGAGTTATGGTTATGGTTATGTTTACAGTTTCTGTTAGGTTTAAGGTTATGTTTAGGGTTAGTGTTAGGATTAGTGTTAAGATTTATATTTGGGTTAGGGTTAGGTTTAGGGTTCATGTTACAATTAGGGTTAGGGTTAGGGTTAGAGATAGAATTAGGGTTAGGTTTAGGTTTAGGGTTTGTGTTAGGTTTCGGGTTAGGTTTCGGCTTAGGGTTTGTGTTACGGTTAGTATTAGTGTTATGTTTAGGCTTATGGTTAGGATTAGGGTTAGAGTTAAATTTAGGGTTAGGGTTTGGGTTAATGTTAAGGTTAGGGTTAGGGTTAGGTTTAGTGTTAGGTTTAGGATTAGGGTAAGGCTGAGTGTTAGGGTTAGGGTGAGGTTTATTGTTATGGTTAGGTTTCGAGTTTGGGTTAGGGTTAGGGTTAATGTTAGGGTTAGGTTTAGTGTTAGTGTTAGGTTTAGTTTTAGGGTTAAGGTTGCAGTAAGGTTGTGGTTAGTGTTAGGGTTAGGTTTATTGTTACGGTTAAGGATCAGGTTCGGTTTAGTGTAAGGTTTAGTTTTAGGGTTAGGTTTTTTGTTAGTGTTCGGGTTAGCATTAGGGTTAGAGTTAGGGTTAGCGTTAGGGTTAGCATTAAGGTTAGTGTTAGGGTTAGAGTTAGGGTTATGGATAAGTTTAGGGTTAGTGTTTCAGTTAGATAGAATTAGGGTTAGGGTTAGGTTTAGTATTTGTGTTAGGTTTTGGGTTAGGTTTTGGCTTAGGGTTTGTGTTACGGTTAGTATTAGTGTTATGTTTAGGCTTATGGTTAGGATTAGGGTTAAAATTAAATTTAGGGTTAGGGTTTGGGTTTATGCTTAGGGTTAGAGTTAGTGTTAGGGTTAGTGTTAGGGTTTATATTAGGGTTAAATCTAGTGTTAGGATTAAGTTTAGATTTAGGATTAGGGTTTGTGTTAGGGTTTTAGATAGGGTTAGGGTTTTGGTTATGGTTAGGATTCGGGTTAGGTTTAGGGTTAGGGTAAGGTTAGGGTTATGGTTTGGGTTAGGGTTAGGGTTTGTTTTAGGATTAGGGTTAATCCTAATTTAAACTCTAAAACTAACCCTAATAATAATCCTAACCATAACCATAACACTAACCCTAACCTTAGCACTAGGCCTAGCCCTAACCCTAAACCTATCCCTAAATCTAACACTATCCCTAACCCTAACACTAAACCTAACCCTAACCGTAGCCCTAAAACGAACCCTAAGCCTCACTGTAAACCTAATACTAACCATAAAACTATACCTATCCCTAACCCTAACACAAATCCTAAAAATAATCCTAACGCTATCACAAACGATAATCCTAACATTATCACTAATACTAACACTAACCCTAATGCTACAACTAACCCTAAGACTAACTTTAACACAAACTTTAAACCTAACCCTAATTCTAACCATAAATCTAACCCTAAACTTAACCCTTACCTAAACATAACCCTAACCCTAAACCTAAACCTAACAATAACCCTATCCCTAACCCTAACCGAATTCTAACCCTAACCCTCATCCTAACCCTAATGTAACACTAACTCAAACCCTAACCCTAATTCTCACACAAACCGTAAACCAAACTATAACCCTAAATGTAACCTAACCCTAACATTAACCCTTACCTTACCCTAACCCTAATTATCACCCAAACCAAAACCCTAACCCGCTTCCTAAACCTAACGCTAAACTTAATACTAACCCTAATTCAAACCCTAACACTAACCCTAAACCTAAATATATCCCAAAATCAAACAGTAAGTGTAACCCTAACTCTAACCCTAACCTTAACACTAACCCTAACACTAAACCTAATCCTAATACTAATCATAAACCTAACCCACACCCTAACACTAACCCTAACCATAACCCTAAACCTAACGCTAACACAAAATCTAACATTAACCCTAACCCTAATACTAACCCTAAGCCCCACCCAACCCTAAATCTAACCCTAAACTTAACCCTAACCCTAACCCTAACACGAAACCTAAACCTAAACCTAAACCTAACACTAACACGAACTCAAATCCTAACCCTAAAAGTATCCCTAAACCTTAAACTAAACCTAACACTAACCCTAAACCTAACCCTACCACAGACCTTAAACCTAACCCTAACTCTAAAAAAAACCCTAACCACAAATCTGATCCTAACACAAAACCTATCCCTAACCCTAAGACTAACCCTAAACCTTAATATAACCATAACAATAGACCTAATCCTAACCCTAATCCTAAGCCAAATGTAAACCTAACCCTAACCCAAACCATACGCCTAACACAAACCCTAACACAAACCCTAAACCTAACCTTAACACTAACCATAATGCTAAACCAAACCCTAATCATAACAGGAACCCTAACCCCAGCCCCAACCCTATCACTAATCCCAACCCAATCTCTAACGTGAATTCTAACACTAACCCTAAACTTAACCCTTTCCATAACTCTAACACTAACCCTAACCTATGCATAACCCTAACCTATGCATAATTCTAACCCTAAGTCTAAACCTAACCCTAAGCCTCACTTTAACCCTAATCCTAACCATAACCTTAAAACTTACCCTATATGTAAACCTAACACAAACACTAACCCTAAAACTTACCCTAACACAAACCATATCCTTCACCATAACACTAATCCTAACACTAACCCAATCACTAATTCTAACTCTAAAACTGACTGTAACTCTAACCCGAACAATAACACTAACCCTAACTCTAAAACTCACCCTAATCATAACCCTAACCCTAAACTTAACTATAACACTAATCATAACATTAACCCTATTCGTAACACTAACCCTACACCTAACTCTAGCCCTAACCCTAAAATTAAACTTAAACCTTTACCTAAACCTAACAACATTCCTAACCCTATCCCATACACTAACCCTAAATGTAACCTTAAACATAACTCTAATCCTAACACTAACCCTAACCTTAATGTTAACATGAACCCTAACTATAAACACAACCATAAACCTCACCATAACACTAAACCTAAACTTAACCCTAAATATAACACTAACCCTAACCTTAACCCTAACCCTAACACTAACCCTAAATATATTCCGAACACTAACACTATTCCTAACCCTAACCCTAAGCCCAACCCTAACACTAACAATAAGCCTAACCCTAAATCTAACCTTAACCCTAACACTAACCCTAATCATAATCCTAACACAAACCCTCATCCTAACCATAACACTGAAGATAATCCCAACCCTAACCCTAACGCTAACACTAACCCTAAACCTAACCCTAACCTAATGCTAACACTAACTCTAACCCTAAAATTAACACTAACCCTAACCCTAAACCTAAACCTAACACAAACCCTAACCCTACCCTAACATGAATACTAACATAACCCTAAATCTAAGTAACCCTAACCCTAACCCTAACACAAACCATAACCCCAACTCTAATCCTAACCCTAACACTAACCCAAACCCTAACTCTAATCTTAACGTAACCCTAACCCTAAAACTAAACCTAACCATAATCCTAATCATAACCATAACCCTAACCATTACACTTACCGTAAACCTAATGCTAAACTTAACCGTAATCCTTAACTGTAAACCTAAAACTCAACCTAATCCTAACTCTAACAGTACCACTAACTGTAATCATAACCCTAAACCTAACCCTAAACCTTACCTTAACCCTAATCAAACATGAACACTAACACTAAACCTAATCCTAACACTAACTTTAACCTTAATGCTAACCCTAACTCTAACCCTGAAACTAAAACTAAGCATTACCTTAAACCTAAACCTAAAACTAACACTAACCCAAACCCTAACCCTAATATGAATTATAAACCTAACCCTAACCCTAAGTAAACCTAACCCTAACCCTATCCCTAACACTAACCTTAACCCCAAACCTAACCCTAACTCAAACACTAACCCTAAACCTAACCAAAACCCTAACCTAACCTTAAGCCTAAACCTAAACCTAACCTTAATCATAATCATAACACTAACCCTAACCATAACACTAACCCTAAAAATAACAGTAACCTTAAACCTAACCCTAACCCTAATCCTAACACTTACCCTAACTCTAACCCTAACATTAACAATAACTCTAATCATAACCCTCACCCTATCCGTAAACCTTACCTTAATCCTAACCTTAACACTAACACTAACCCTAAAAGTAACCCTAACCCTAACACTAACACTAACACTAACCATAACCTAACCCTAACCATAACACAAATTTTAACCCTAAACTTACCCTAATCCTAACACTAACATAACATTAATCGTATTCCTAAAACCAACCGTTATTCTAACCATAACACTAACCCTAAACATAACCCCAAAACTAACTCTAACCCTAAAACTAAACATATCCCAAAACCTAACCCTAACCCTAACCCTTACACTAACCCTAACTCTAACACGAACTCTAATCTAATCTAACCCTAAGAGAAAACCTAAACCTTACCCTAAACCTAACCCTAACCCTATACCTAACCCTAAACCTAACCCTAATACTACCTTTATCCCTAACCCTAACCCTAACACTAACCCAAATCCTAACACTAACCATTATCCTAACCCTAAACCTAACCATAAACCTAACTATAACTCTTCCCCTACCAGTAAACCTATACCTTAACCTAACAGTAACACTAGCACTATACCAAACCTCATCCTAAACAGAGTCATAAATCTGGCCCTAGCCCTAAACCAAAAAACTTGAACTAGCCCTAACAAAAACCCTTAACCTAACACAAAAAATAACCATATGCCGAGACCAAACACTATTCCTAATTCTGGCCCTAATCCTAACCCAAACACTGACGCTTATTCTAACACAAACCAATAGCTCTAAACCTTATCCTAAACCAAAATCTAACCCTAATACTAGACTTATCCATAACCCTAACCCTAATACTAGCCATAACCATAAACCATAGCCCTAACAGTAGCCATAAACATCACACAAACCTAGCCCTTATCCTAGCCTTAAACCTAGCCCTAAATGTAACTCTAACCATAACACTAGACCTAACCCTAATCCTAACCTTCGACCTAGCCCTAAAGCTAGCTCAAACCCTAATACTTACCATAAATAGAACCCTGACACTAAACCTAAGCCAAACCCTAACCCTAGTCATAAACGTAACCTTAACCCTAGCTCTAAACTTAGCTCTAACCCTATCCATTACCCTAAAGATAAGCCTAAACCAAATGTTAACCCTGGCCTAACTCTAACCCTATTGCTATCAATAACCATATCCATTACTCTAAACCTAACCTGAATCCTAAACCTAACCCTATTCATTACCCGAATCCCAAACCAAACCTTAATGATAATGCAAGCCTTAACCCTAAACCTTAACCTAAACCAAGCCATACCCGGACACTGACTATAATAAAACACCTAGCTCTAAAACTGACCCTTACCCTAAACCTAAACCTTCCACTAGACCTAGCCATAACCTAACCATAAAACTACCACTTACTTTGAACCTAGACCTGACATTAGCCCTAGCCCTAATCTTAGCCCTATCCCTAACACATACCCTCATCCTGGCACTAAACCTAGCCTTAATATTAACCTAAACACTAACCCTAGACCTAAATCAAATTCTAACCTGAACCCTAGCTATAAACCTAGCTATAACACCCTTCCCCTAAATCTAACCCTAACCCTAACACTAACACTAACACCAACCATAACCCTAGCCCTAACCTTAGGCCTAACCCTAACCCTAACCTTAGCGCTAATCCTAGCCCTAATTTAGCCCTAACCCTAAACCTACCCCTAACTCTAGCTCAAAGAATAACTCTAATTGCACCCCAGTCCTATTTCTAGTTCTAACCCTATCCATTACTGTAACCCTAACACTAGCCCTAACCTTAACCTAATGCAGGCCCTAGCCCTAAACCTAGATCTAACCATAACAAGAAATCTAAGCCTAAACCTCACCCTACCACTAGCCCTAACACTATTGCTAATCCTAAAACTAGCCCTATTCCTAGCCCTTGCTCTAAAGCAAAACTGAGTCATAGCCCTAACCTAACCCTAGCCTAATGGTAATGCTAGACCTGACATTAGCCCTATCCCTAATTCTTACCCTAACCCTAACACAAAACCTAACCCTACTTCTAGCCTTAATCCTAGCCCTGATTCGAGTCCTATACCTAACCCTGATCAGTAACACTGATCCTGACTCTGACCCTAACACTAACCCTATCTCTAATCATCTCCCTAATCCTAAACCTAATCTAAACACTAGACCTTGACCTAGACCTAATGCTATCTCTATTCATAAACCTAGTTCTTACATTAGATGTATTCCTTCACTATCCCTAACCTAACCAAAAACCTAGCCCTAAACTGAGCCCTACTGCTATTTGTAATTGCAGCCCTAACCCTATACCTAGCCCTAACACTTAACCTAAACCTAACCCGAAACCTAAAACTTCTCCTAACCTGAAACCTAAACTGAACATAGCCCTATTCCTAACTATAACACTAGGCCTCAATCTAGATATAATTTTATCCATTACCCTAACTATAACCCAAAGCAAATTCTAACCCTAGACCTAACCCTAACCATAGCCCTAACATATCCATAAGCCTAGTCCTAACTGTAGCTCTAATCCTATCCGTTACTTGTACCATATCTTTAACCAAATTCTATCCCTAGGCCTAAATCTAACCCTATGCCTTACCCTAACCCTGTCCATTATACTAAACCTAACCTGAACATGAAACCTAACCATATCCATTACCCTAAACCTAATGCTAATTTCAGCCTTAACCCTAAACCTTAACTTAACCCATACTTTAATCCTGACTCTGACACTAATAATACCCCTAGTTGTAAACCTGACTCTAACCCTCAATGTAAACGTTACAATAGACCTGGTCATAAACTTAAACCTAAAATTATCCCTAACCATAAGCCTAGAACTGACATTAGCCATAGACCTAATCCTAGCCCTAACCCTAGCACAAACACTACCACTAATCCTACCCCTAAGACTAGCCTTAATCCTAATCCTAACCTTAACCAGAGCCCTAACCCTAATTTTATCCCATGCCTAGACCAAAATGTAGCTGTAACATCATACCTTACCCTAACCCTAATGCTAACCCTAACACTAGCCTTAACTCTAGGCCAAAATCTAACACTAAATTAGGGCTAATCCTAGCCCTAAATTAACCCTAATCCTAAACCTAATTCTATCCCTAGCCCTAACACTAACTCTAGCTCTTGCCCTAGCCCTATCCCTAGTTCAAAACCTATTCCTTACCATAACCCAAAGTCTAGTTCTATCCCCAGCCCCAACCCTAACTCTAACCACCATCCAAGCCCTAAACCTGGTTGTAAACCCTAAACTTAATCCCAAACCTCACCCTAACACTAGCCCTAAACTTAATGCTAATTTGAAAACTACCTCTAACCCTACCCTAGCCCTAAACAACACCGAGCCATAATCCTAACCCTAATTGTTAACCTAAACAGAAAATTAACCTTACACCTATCCCTAAACTTACCCCTAATTTGAGTCCTAACCCTAACCATAGAAATAACCCTGACCCTGACTGGGACTCTAACAGTACCCCTAGCTCTAAACATTGCCCAACACTAACCCTAGAACTAGCCCTAATCAGAAAACTAGTTCTCTCATTAGCCATAGCCCTAATGCTGACACAAATCCTAGACTAATCCTAGCCCTTACTCTAACCCTAACCCTAACCCTACCTCTAACCTTATCCCTTATACTAAGCCAAACCCTCTCCCTAATGTTACTCTAGTCTTAAACTTAATCCTTAGCCTACCCCAAACCCCAACCCTATTACTAGTACTAAACCTAGCCCTTATTCTTGCTTTAACCCTAATCCTAATGCTGAACCTTATTCTGATCCTAACACTAACCCTAGATCTAAACCTGACCCTAACCCTAAACTGAACTCTAACACTACCCTTACAGGTAAAACTATACTTAAACCTAACAGTATCACTAGCACTAGACCAAACCTAATCCTAAAACTAGCTCTAATCAAAACATATATCTTACATTACACATAGCCTTAAACCTGGGCCAAAACCTAACACAAAACCTAGCCCTAATCTGAGGCTTAAGCCTAATCTAAGTATAACCATAATCCTAAATATAGCCCTAACCCTAACCTTTACCGTACACATAACCCTAGCTCAAATCATAACCCTTAGCCTATATATAACCCTAGACCTATTCCTAAATCTAAACCTAATCTTAGCATTAATCCTAACTTTAACCCTAGTACTAACCCTAGCTCTAACCTAACATTATCCTAACCCTAACCCTAACCCTAGTAATAACCCTAGCCCTAAACCTAACCCTATCTCTAACCCTAATCATAAACCTAAACCTCGACCTAACCCTAAACCTAAACATGCCATAAACTTAACTGTAACCATTACCATAAATCAAAACTAAACCTATCCATAAACCTAGATTTAACCATAACCTAAACTTAACCCTAAACCTAATCTTTCATCTAATCCAATACATTACTCTAAAACTAACCCTAACCTTAATGAAAACCCTAGCCCTAACCCCAAACATAACCTTAACCATAACCATAACCCAGACCTAACAATAAACCTAACACTCCCCCTAGCCCTAACCATAGCTTAATCCCCAACCCTTACCCCAACCCTAACACTAGCCCTAGCCCTATCAATAACACTAACTCTAGCCCTAAACCTAACACTAAACCTAGCCCTTATCCTAGCTCTAATTTAGCCCTATTCCTAACCCTAACCCTAACACTAGAATTAAGACTAACTATAATTCTTACACAAGAGCTATCCCTACTTCTAACCCTAAACCTAACCCAAGCTCTAAAACGAATCATATACCTTGCACTATCTTTAGCTCTAGTTCTAACTCTAGATTAAACCCTATCTCTAAAACTAACCCTAACCTGATGTCTCAGCCTAACCCTGAAACTAGCTCTAACCCTAATGCTAATGCTAAAATTAGCCCTAACCCTTGCCCTAGCCCTAAAACAATACTGAGCCATACCCCTAACACTAACCCTTACCCTAGATCAAATCCTAACCCTACACCAGCCCTAACCCTATCCTAATTTGAAACGTAACCCTAACCCTAAACATAACCATGACCATGACTCATATCCAAACACTAAACCTAGCTCTAAATATCACCCTAACTTTAAACCTAACCCTAACACTAGACCTAACCCTAATCGTAACTCTAGTTCTTACAATAGCTATAACCATAACACTAGTCCTAACCCTAATACAAAACTAGCCCTAATCAAAGCCCTAACACGAGTTTTAACCCTTAACCTATCCATAACACTGGTCCTAACCCTAGCTCTAAACCTATCCCTTACCCTAAACCAAACCCTCACTCTAATGCTAACCATATTCTTACCACTAATCCTAAGCCTAACCAAAACTGTAACTCTATAACTAGTCCTAACTCTAGTCTTCATTCTAGAATTAACCATAACCCAACCCTAACCCTATCCCTGACCAGTATTCTGACCCTAACACTAATCTTAGGTCTAAATCTAGACCTAACCCTAAACCGAAACCTAACACTAGCCCTACTGGTAAACTTATACCTAAACCTAACCATAATACTAGACCTAGACCTAAATCTAATCCTAATTCTAGTTATAACTATAGCTCTAGACCTAAAGACAAACTAGAACTAGCCTTAACAATAACCCTTAACCTAACCCAAAGTCTAACCCTACCTCTAGACCTAACCCTAGTCCTAACTCTGGCTTTAACACCAATCATTACCCCACGCGAACACTGTCCCTGACACTAACACTAAATCTAGCTCTAAACTTCACCCTAACCCTAATTAACCCTAAAACTACACCTAGCTCTAGCATTAACCATTAAACTAGTCCTAATTCATTACACTAGTTCTTATATTAGCCATAGCTCTAACTTATTACAAAAGCTAGCCCTAATCTAAGCCCTACCTAAGCTTTAACCCTAAAGATAACTCTAACAATAACCCTAGCCCTAACCATAACCCTAAGCCTAACCCTAGACCTAATTCTAACCTTAACCCTAGCCCTAACCCTAGCTGTGACCCTATTCATTACCCTAAGATTACTATAATCCTTACGCTAACCCTAAGCAGAACCCTAATCCTAGCACTAGTGTTAACCATGTCCATTAACCTACACCTAACCTGAACCCTAAACCTAACTGTGTCATTACCCGATCCCTAAACATAATACTAATTTGAACCCTAAACCTAAACCTTAACTTAACAGAAACCCTAACTTTGACCCGGACTCTAATAATACCCATAGCTCCCAAACTGACCCTAAAAAGAAACTTAAACTTTACAACAGACCTAGCCATAAACCTAACCCTAAAACTATTCCTAACTGTAACCTACACCTAACATTAGCCCTAGCTCTAATCCTAGCCCTAAACCTAAAACAAAACTTAATGCACATCCTAGCCATGAACCTCGCCTTAATCATAACCCTAACCCTAACATTAGCCCTAACCATAACTCTAAATCGCACCCTACTCCTAAAAGATGCTATATTTCCATGTCTTACACTAAACTTAATCCTAAACCTAAACCTAACACTAACCCTAGACTTAACCCTAGGCCTAACCCTAACACTAATCCTAGTCCTAATTTAGCCCTATCCCTAACACTAACCCTAGCCCTAAGACTAACTCTAACTCTCACACTAGCCCTATCACTCGTTCTAACCTTGTCCCTTACCAAAACACTAACTATTGCCCTAACTCTAGTACTAGCCCTTGCCATATCCTTATCTCTAGAATTATCCTTAGGCAAAACTTAACTCTAAATCTAGCACTAACCCAAAGCCTAAGCCTACCCCTAACACTAGCATAAACCATAATACTAATCCTAAAATGAGCCCTAACAATATCCCTATCCCTAAAACAAAACCGAGCCATAGCTCTAACCCTAACCATTAACCTAAACCAAACCCTAACCTTACACCTAGACCTAACCCTGATCCTAATTTGAGTTGGAAGCCAAACCCTAAAACTAACCCTGAACCTGACACTGACCTTAACACTTCTAGCTCTAAAACATCACCCTAACCCTAAAACTAACCTTAACACTAAACCTAGCACTAAACCCTTAAACTAGCCCTAATTGTAAACCTAGTGCTTACATTAGCAGGAATTCTAAGCCTTGCCCTAACATAACCCTAAACCTAGACTTAATCTGATCCCTATCCCTAGCTTTGGACCTAACCTAACCGTAACACTAACCCTAATTGTGTTCATAACACTTAACTTTAAACTGATCTCTAACTCTATCCATTACCATAACCATAACCATAACCATAGTGATAACACTAGGCATAAACCTAACCCTATCCCGAATCCTAACACTTCCATTACACTAAACCTAACCTGAATCCTAAACCTAACCCTATCATTACACTAACCCTAATCCTAAAACTAATTTAAGCCCAAACTTGAAAACTTAACCTATCCCAAACCCTAACCCAGACCTTGAATCTTATAATACCCCTATCTCTAAACTTGAACATAACCCAACACCTATCCCATAGCCTAGACGTAGCCATAATCCTAATCCTAAAACTATCTTTAACCATAATTCTGGCCCTGAAATTAGCCCTAGCCCTAATCATAGCCCTAACCCTAGAGACACACCTAGCCCTCACCTAGCCCTAAACCTAGCCTTAATAATAATCTTAAATCTAGCCCTACACCTAACCCTAATTCTAACCCTCACCCTATTTCTAAATCTAGCTATAATGACATCCCTTACCCTAAATTTAAACCTAACCCTAACCCTAACACTAGGCTTAAGCTAAACACAAAACCTAGCCCTAATCCTAGCCCTAATTTAGCTCTATCTCTAACCCTATCCTAACCCTAGCCCTAAGACTAACTCTAAATCTTGGCCTAGCCCTATCCCTAGTTCTATATGTTTGCGCTACTGTAAACCTAACACTAGCCCTAACAATTGCCCTAATGTTGGTCCCAGACCTAACCCTAACTCTAAATTTATCCTTAAACCTAACCTTAAGCCTAACACTAACACTAGCCCTAACCCTAATGCTAATCGTAAGACTAGCCCTAACCCTAATCCTAGCAGTGAACCAAAACTAAACAATAGCCCTTAACCTAAACTTTAACTTAAACCAAACACTAAAACTACACCTAGACATAAACCTATCCCTAATTCGAGTCCTAAGCCTCACCTTAAAACTAATCCTGACCCTGACTCATATCCTAACACTCACCCTAGATATAAGCACTGCCCTGAACTCAAACCGAACACTAATATTAACAATGGCCCTAATTCGAGTCTCAATGCTAACAATAAAACTAACCCTGACTTTCAATCCTATCCTAACAAGAACCGTAGCTATAAATATTACCCTAACCTTAAACCCAACCCTAACCCTAACCCTAAAACTAACCCTAATGGTAACTCTAGTTCTTACATTAGCCGCTGCCATATCCTAGCCCTAACCCTAACACAAAAACTAGTCCTAAACTGAGCCCTTGACTTAGCTTTAACTCTAACTCTAACTCTAACCCTAACATAGCCCTAATCCTAGATCTAAATCAATCCCTTACCCTAAGCAAAACCCTAAACCTAAGAGTAACCCTAGACCTATCCCTAGTTCTTAGACTAACCAAAACCCTAACCCTATTAATAGTCCTAACTCTAGCCTTCATTTTAGCTCTAACACTATCCCAAAACCTAACCCTAACCCTGACTCTTATTCTGACCCTAACACTAAACCTAGATCTAACCCTAACCCCATCCTAACCCAAAATTAACCATAATCCTATCCCTAGACCTAACTCTGAACCTAATTCCTAGCCTAGCCCTAATCATAGCTCAGAACCTAATCCTTATGCTAAACATAACCATAAACCTAATCCTAGTTCTAACCCTCACTTTAAACCTAACACAAGACCTAATCCTAACAATAACCCTAGCCCTAAACTTAACTCTAACTGTATCCATTACCCTAAAAATAACCCTTACAATAATGCTAACCCTAGGCTTAACCCTAACCCTGTCACATTCCCCAAACCTATCAATTATCCTAAACTTACCCTGAACCCTAAACCTAACACAATGATTATGCTAACCCTAACACTAATGCTAATTCAAGCCTTAACCTAACCTCAAATCTAAACCCTATCACTGACTGTGACCCTAAGTATTCCCCTAGCTATAAACCTGACTCTTACCCTACCTAATACTTACACTAGAGCTAGCCATAAACCTAACCCTAAAACTATTCCTAAACTTAACCCTAGACCTGATATTGACCCTAGCCTTAATCCTAGTCCTAACCCTAACACAAAACCTAGCTCTTATCCTAGCCCTAAAAATAGCCTTAATTTTATCCATAACCCAAACCTAGGTCTAACCCTAACACTAAACCTAGCCCTAATCTTAGCCCTAATTTAGCCCTATCCCTAACCCTATCCCAAAACCTAACTCTACCTCAAAGTCTAACTCTAACTCTCACCCTAACCCTAACCCTAGTTCTAACTCTATCCCTTACTAGAACCCTAATCCTAGTCCTAACCCTTGGTGTAACCCTAGACCTATTCATACCCCTGGCCATAACCCTAGATCTAACCCTAAGTATAAATCTAACCCTAAACCTAAGCCTAAACCTAAACCTAACACTAGTCCTAACACTAATACTAATCCTAAAACTAGCTCTAACTCTAGCTCTAGCCCTAAAACAAAACCGAGTCATAGATATAACCCTAACCCTTAACCTAAACCAAACCCTAACTCTACACCTAGCTCTAACATATCCCTAATTCTAGTCTTAATTCTAACCCAAATACTAATCCTGACCCTGACTCTGACCCTAACACTAACCCTGGCTCTAAACATCATCATCACAGTAAACCTCAATCTAACACTAGACCTAGCCCTAACTCTAACCGTATAACTAGCACTAATCATAACCCTACTTCATACATTAGCCATAGCCTTAACCGTAGCCCTAACCTAACCCAAAACCTAGCCTTAAACCGAGTCATAAACCTAGCTTTAACCCTAAACCTAAACCTAACCCTAATCCCAAATTAGCGGAAATCCTATACATAACCCTAGCCCTAACCTTAGGTCTAAACCTACCCATTACCCTAACAATAACCCTAACCCTTAAGCTAACCCTAGGCCTAACCCTAACCTTATCCATTACACTAAACCAAACCTAAACTCTAAAACTAACCCTGTCATTACCCTAAACCTAAATCCTACATAACCCAAACCCTAACCCTGACACTGACCCTAAAAATAACCCTAGATATAAACCTGAATCTTACCCTAAACTTTATACTTACACTAGACCAAGCCATAAATCTAACACTAAATCTAGCCCTAACTGGAACCCTAGACCTGACATTAGCCCTAGCTCTAATACTATCGCTAACCTTGACACAAAACCTAAACCTCATCCTAGCCATAAACCTAGTTTTAATCATAACGCTAACTCTAACTCTAGCCCTAACCCTAATAATAACCCTTTCCATAGCCATAAATCTAGATAAAATCACAGTAAACATATGACTATCCCCAAACTTATCAATTACCCTAAACCTACCCTGAACCAAATCCAGTCATTACCCTAACCCTAACCCTAATGCTAATTCGAGCCCTAACCCTAAACTCAAACCTAAACCAAACCCTAACACTGACACTGACCCTAACAATTCCCCTAGCTCTAAACCTCACTCTTACCCTATATCTAACACTTACACTAGACCAAGCCATAAAACTAAACCTAAAACTACCCATAAGCATAAACCAAGACCGGATATTATCCCTAGCCCTGATACTAGCCCTAAACCTAACACAAACCCTAGCCATTACCCTAGCCCCAAACATAGCCTTAATTATAACCCTAACCATAACCCTAGGCCTAAACCTAACACTAACCCTAGCCCTTGTCTTTGATCTAATTTAGCCCTATCCCTAACCTTAACACTAACCCTAGTCCAAAGACTAACTCTAAGTCTCACCTTAGTCCTAACACTAGTTCTAACCCTATACTTTACTGGAACCCTAATCCTAGCCCAAACTATAGGTCTAACACTAGCCCTATCCATAGCCCTAGCAGCATACCTAGATCTAACCCTAACTCTAAATCTAACCCTAACCCTTAGTGACCCACCGGCAGAACAGGAGCAGTGGTCTGCTGAGAAGCAGAGCCACCAACTCCACCCATGCCGGCAAGGTAGACGAAACCGTGACCACCCACAGAACAGGCCCAGCGGCCTGCTGAGGGGCAGAGCCGCCCCCTACCCCACCCCACCCCCGGGCCTGCCAGGTAGGCAGAACTGTAACCACCGACAGAAAAGGCCCAGTGGACCGCGGAGAGGCAGAGCTGCCAACCACTCCTGCAAGGTAGGCGGGCCTGTGACCCACCGGCAGAACAGGAACAGTGGCCTGCTGAGAGGCAGAGCCGCCCCCCTCTCACGCGCCTGCAAGGTAGGCGGAACTGTGACCACAAACAGAACAGGCCAGACCTGCAACCGACAAACAGAACAGGCCCAGTGGCCTGTGGAAGGGTAGAGCCGCTCCCCCCCCCCGTGCCTGCAAGGTAGGCGGACCTGCCACACACCGGCAGAACAGCCCCAGAGGCCTGCAGAGGGGCAGTGCTGCTGCCTGCGCCTGCAAAGTAGGCAGAACTGCGACCACCAACAGAACTAGCCTAGCGGCCCGCAGAGGGACAGAGCCGCCGCCCGCGCCTGCAAGGTAGGCAGACCTGCTACCGACCGGCAGAACAGGCCCAGCAGCCTGCCGGAGTGGTAGGCACATTGCCCCAATTGGAAGAGGGGCAGAGCCGCCGCCCACGCCTGCGAGGGAGACTTTGCAACTATACAAGACCAATATAAATATATAGGGGGAAAATTCAATAGCACAAAGTTTCACCAAGCAGAAAGAAACTCGAACAGTATGAAGAGACAAGGAAAGAAAGGACCACAAGCAATGCAGATCAACTCAACGTTAGAAGAGGTAATCGCTGCAGCAGATGGAATGTCAGAAAAAGAATTCAGGATATACATGCTTCAGATTATCTGGAGTCTCAAGGAAGACATCAGACAGCAAAATCAGACAACGAAAGATCACTTCAACAATGAATTACATAAACAAATCCAAGAAGCAAAAGATCAACTATACAGGGAGATAGGGGTTATAAAAAACAAACAAACAGAAATCCTAGAAATGCAGGAAGCAATAAACAAACTTAAAAACTCAACTGAGAATACTACCAGCAGAGTAGAACACTTAGAAGATAGAACATCAGACAATGAAGATAAAGTATTTCATCTTGAAAAGAACATAGACAGCTCAGCAAGACTGTTAAGAAACCATGAGCAGAACATCCAAGAAATATGGGATAACATCAAGAGACCAAATTTAAGAGTCATTGTGATACAGGAAGGGACAGAGTTTCAAACCAAAGGAATGAGCAATCTATTCAATGAAATAATACTAGAAAACTTCCCAGACTTGAAGAATGAGACAGAATCCCAAATCCTAGAAGCCTACAGGACGCTGAATGTGCAAAATCATAGGAGATCCACACCTAGACACATTATAATGAAGATGCCCAACATACAGAATAAGGAGAGAATTTTAAAAGCTACAAGATAAAAGAAGCAGATTACATTTAGGGGTAAGCCAATCAGGATAACAGCTGATCTTTCAACACAGACTCTGAAAGCTAGAAGATCCTGGAATAACATATTTCAAACACTGAAAGAAAATGGGTTCCAACCAAGAATTGTGTATCCAGTGAAATTAAGCTTCATGATGGAAGATGAAATTAAAACCTTCCATGATAAACAAAAGTTAAAAGAATTTGCAGCTAGAAAACCATCTCTTCAAAACATCCTTGGCAAAACATTACAGGAAGAGGAAATGGAAAATAACAATGAAAACCAACAGTGGGAGGTAGGACAGTAAAGGGGGGGGAAATAATCAAAGAGGAAAACAAACCATGTTTAGTAACATAAATAAACAAATATGTCTGGAAGAACAACCCATA
This sequence comes from Marmota flaviventris, assembly GCF_047511675.1. Taxonomy (NCBI): domain Eukaryota; kingdom Metazoa; phylum Chordata; class Mammalia; order Rodentia; family Sciuridae; genus Marmota; species Marmota flaviventris. The sequence continues at coordinate 60,049 of NW_027287682.1, forward strand.
TCTCAATAATAAACCTAAAAGTTAATGGCTTAAGCTCACCAATTAAGAGACAAAGTCTAGTAGAATGGATCACAAAACAAGACCCAACAATATGCTGCCTACAGGAGACGCATTTGATAGGAAAAGACATACATAGGCTGAAGGTGAAAGGATGGGAAAAATCATATCACTCATATGGACTTCAGAAACAAACAAATGTGTCCATACTCATATCAAATAAAATAGATTTCAAGCCCAAGTTAATCAAAAGGGATAAAGAGGGACACTACATACTGCTCAAGGGAACCATACACCAACAAGACATAACAATCATAAATATAGATGCCCCTAACAATGGTGCAGCTACGTTCATCAAACAAACTCTTCTAAAGTTCAAGAGTCTAATAGACCACCATACAATAATCATGGGAGACTTCAACACACCTCTCTCAGCAATGGACAGATCTTCCAAACAATAGTTGAATAAGGAAACTACAGAAATCAATAACATACTTAATAACCTAGACTTAATTGACATATATAGAATATACTACCCAACATCAAGCAGTTACACTTTTTTCTCAGCAGCACATGGATCCTTCTCAAAAATAGATCAAATATTATGTCACAGGGCAACTCTTAGACAATATAAAGGAGTAGAGATAATACCATGCATCTTATCTGATCATAATGGAATGAAACTGAAAATCAATGATAAAAGAAGGAAGGAAAAAGCATACATCACTTGGAGAATGAACAATAAGTTACTGAATGATCAATGGGTTATAGAAGACATCATGGAGGAAATTAAAAAATTCTTAGAGATAAATGAAAACACAGACACAACATATCAGAATCTATGGGACACATTGAAAGCAGTTCTAAGAGGAAAATTCATTGCGTGGAGTTCATTCCTTAAAAAAAGAAAAAAAAAAAAACAAATAAGTGATCTCATACTTCATCTCAAAATCCTAGAAAAAGAAGAGCAAAACAACAGCAAAAGAAGTAGAAGGCAAGAAATAATGAAAATCAGAGCTGAAATTAATGAAATCAAAACAAAAGAAACAATTGAAAAAATTGACAAAACTAAAAGTTGGTTCTTTGAAAAAATAAACAAAATCGACAGACCCTTAGCCATGCTAGCAAAGAGAAGAAGGGAGAGAACTCAAATTACTAGCATACGGGATGAAAAAGGCAATATCAAAACACACAATTCAGAAATACAGAAGATAATCAAAAATTATTTTGAATCCTTATACTCCAATAAATTAGAAGATAGTGAAGGCATCGATAAATTTCTTAAGTCATATGATCTGCCCAGATTGAGTCAGGAAGATATAGACAACCTAAACAGACCAATATCAATTGAGGAAATAGAAGAAACCATAAAAAGACTACCAACTAAGAAAAGCCCAGGACCGGATGGGTATACAGCAGAGTTTTACAAAACCTTTAAAGAGGAACTAATACCAATACTTTTCAAGCTACTTCAGGAAATAGAAAAAGAAGGAGAACTTGCAAATTCATTCTACAAGGCCAACATCACCCTGATACCTAAACCAGACAAAGACACTTCAAAGAAAGAAAACTAGAGACCAATATCTCTAATGAACCTAGATGCAAAAATCCTCAATAAAATTCTGGCGAATCGGATACAAAAACATATCAAAAAAATTGTGCACAATGATCAAGTAGGATTCATCCCTGGGATGCAAGGCTGGTTCAATATACGGAAATCAATAAATGTTATTCACCACATCAATAGACTTAAAAATAAGAACCATATGATCATCTTCATAGATGCGGAAAAAGCATTCGACAAAGTACAGCATCCCTTTATGTTCAAAACTATAGAAAAACTAGGGTAACAGTAACATACCTCAATATTGTAAAAGCAATCTATGCTAAGCCTCAGGCTAGCATCATTCTGAATGAAGAAAAATTGAAGGCATTCCCTCTAAAATCTGGAACAAGACAGGGGTGCCCTCTCTCACCACTTCTGTTCAACATAGTTCTCGAAACACTGGCCAGAGCAATTAGACAGACGAAAGAAATTAAAGGCATAAAAATAGGAAAAGAAGAACTTAAATTATCACTATTTGCTGATGACATGATTCTATACCTAGCAGACCCAAAAGGGTCTACAAAGAAACTATTAGAGCTAATAAATGAATTCAGCAAAGTGGCAGGATATAAAATCAACATGCATAAATCAAAGGCATTCCTGTATATCAGCGACAAATCCTCCGAAATGGAAATGAGGACAACCACTCCATTCACAATATCTTCACAAAAAATAAAATACTTGGGAATCAACCTAACAAAAGAGGTGAAAGACTTATACAATGAAAACTACAGAACCCTAAAGAGAGAAATAGAAGAAGATCTTAGAAGATGGAAAAATATACCCTGTTCATGGATAGGCAGAACTAACATCATCAAAATGGTGATATTACCAAAAGTTCTCTATAGGTTTAATGCAATGCCAATCAAAATCCCAACGGCATTTCTTGTAGAAATAGAGAAAGCAATTATGAAATTCATATGGAAAAATAAAAGACCCAGAATAGCAAAAACAATGCTAAGCAGGAAGTGAGAATCAGGTGGTATAGTGATACCAGACTTCAAACTATACTACAGAGCAATAGTAACAAAAACAGCATGGTACTGGTACCAAAACAGGTGGGTGGACCAATGGTACAGAATAGAGGACACAGAAACCAATCCACAAAACTACAACTATCTTATATTTGAGAAAGGGTCTAAAAGCATGCAATGGAGGAAGGATAGCATCTTCAACAAATGTTGCTGGGAAAACTGGAAATCCATATGCAACAAAATGAAACTGAATCCCTTTCTCTCGCCATGCACAAAAGTGAATTCAAAATGGATCAAGGAGCTTGATATCAAATCAGAGACATGCCGTCTGATAGAAGAAAAAGTTGGCTACGATCTACAAACTGTGGGGTCGGGCTCCAAATTCCTCAATAGGACACCTATAGCACAAAAGATAATAACTAGAATCAACAAATGGAACTTACTCAAACTAAAAAGTTTTTTCTCAGCAAAAGAAACAATAAGAGAGGTAAATAGGGAGCCTACACCCTGGGAACAAATCTTTACTCCTCACACTTCAGATAGAGCCCTAATATCCAGAGTATACAAAGAACTCAAAAAATTAGACAATAAAATGACAAACAACCCAATCAACAAATGGGCCAAGGACCTGAACAGACACTTCTCAGAGGAGGACATACAATCAATCAACAAGTACATGAAAAAATGCTCACCATCTCTAGCAGTCAGAGAAATGCAAATCAAAACCACCCTAAGATACCATCTCACTCCAGTTAGATTGGCAGCCATTATGAAGTCAAACAACACCAAGTGCTGGCGAGTATGTGGGGAAAAGCGTACACTTGTACATTGCTGGTGGGACTGCATATTGGTGCATCCAATTTGGAAAGCAGTGTGGAGATTTCTTGGAAAGCTGGGAATGGAGCCACCATTTGACCCAGCTATTCCCCTTCTCGGTCTATTCCCTAAAAACCTAAAAAGAGCATGCTACAGGGACACTGCTACATTGATGTTCATAGCAGCACAATTCACAATAGCAAGACTGTGGAACCAACCTAGATGCCCTTCAATAGACGAATGGATAAAAAAATGTGGCATTTATACACAATGGAGTATTACTCTGCATTAAAAAATGACAAAATCATAGAATTTGCAGGGAAATGGATGGCATTAGAGGAGATTATGCTAAGTGAAGCTAGGAATCCCTAAAAAACAATTGCCAAATGTCTTCTTTGATATAAGGAGAGTAACTAAGAACAGAGTAGGGTCAAAGAGCATGAGAAGAAGATTAACATTAAACAGGGATGAGAGGTGGGAGGGAAAGGGAGAGAGAAGGGAAATTGCATGGAAATGGAAGGAGACCCTCAGGGTTATACAAAAGTACATACAAGAGGAAGTGACGGGAAAGGGAAAAATAATACAAGGGGGACAAATGAATGACAGTAGAGGGGGCAGAGAGAGAAGAGGGGAGGGGAGGGGAGGGGGATAGTAGAGGATAGGAAAGGCATCAGAACACAACAGACACTAGTATGGCAATATGTAAATCAATGGATGTGTAACTGATGTGATTCTGCAATCTGTATATGGGGTAAAAATGGGAGCTCATAACCCACTTGAATCAAAGGGTGAAATATGATATATCAAGAACTATGTAATGTTTTGAATAACCAACAATAAAAAATTAAAAAAAAAAACGAGTCCTAAACCTAGCTTTAACCCTAAACTTAAACCTAACCCTAATCCCAAAATAGCGCAAATCCTATACATAACCCTAGCCCTAACCTTGGGTTTAAACCTACCCATTACCCTAAGAATAACCCTAAGCCTTAAGCTAAACCTAGGCCTAACCCTAACCTTATCCATTACACTAAACCAAACCAAAACCCTAAATCTAACCCTGTCATTACCCTAAACCTAAACACTACCTATCCCTAAACCTAACACTGATGCTAAAAATAACCCTAGATATAAACCTGAATCTTACCCTAAACCTTATACTTACACTGGACCAAGCCATAAATCTAACACTAAATCTAGCCCTTACTGTAACCATAGACCTGACATTAGCCCTAGCTCTAATACTATCCCTAACCCTAACACAAAACCTAAACCTCATCCTCGCCATAAACCCAGTTTTAATCATAACGCTAACTCTAACCCTAGCCCTAACCCTAATAATAACCCTTTCCCTAGCCATAAATCTAGATAAACCACATCCCTTACCCTAAAGTTAACCCTAACCCTTGTCATCACAATTGCCCTATTCTTAGCCGTAGCTTAAACACTAGATCGAAACCTAACTTTAAATCTAACCCTACCTCGATGCCTAACACTAACCATAACCCTAACCCTAACCCTAATGGTATTTCTAAAACTATCCCTAACCCTAGCCCTAACACTAACCCTAGCTCTAAGAATAATTCTAAATCTCACACTGGCCCTTCCTCTCATTCAAATTCTATCCCTTCCCATAAACCTAACCCTATCCCAAATCCTAGTCCTAAACTTTGCCCTATCCTTAGACCTAGCAGTAACCTCAGAAAAAAAAAAAAAAAAAAAAAAAAAAAAAAAACTAACTCTAAATTTAACCCTAAAGCTATGCCTAAGCCTAAATCTAAGACTAGCCCTAACCCTAACACTAATCCTAAAAATTTCACTAACCCTAACCCTAGCCCTAAGACCAAACTGAGCCAAAGCTCTAACCCTAAAGCTTAACCTAAACCAAGCCATAACCCTACACCTAGCCCTAACCCCAGCCCTAAATCGAGTTTTAAGCCAAAGGCTAAAACTGACCCTGACCCTTACTCTGACCAACAAACAAACCGAGGTCTAAACATCACCCTAACCCTAAACATAAACCTAACAGTAAACCTAGCCCTAAAACACCAAAATTAGATGTAATCATAACCCTAGTACTTACATTAGCCATAAACCTAACCCTAGCACTAACTTAACCCAAAACCTAGCCCTAATCATAACCATAACCCTAACCCTAAACTGATTTCTAACTTTATCCATTACCATAACCATAACCCTAAACCTAATGATAATTTGAGCCCTAACTTTAAACCTTAACCTATTCCAAACCCTACCCCAGAACTTGACCCTAATAATACCCCTAGCTCTAAACCAGATGCTAACCCTAACCTAAACCTTACACTAGACGTACCCATAATCCTAACCCTAAAACCATTTTTAACCACAATTCTGGACCTGAAATTAGCTCTAGCACTAATCTTGCCTGAAACCTAAAAAAAAAAAAAAAAAAAAAAAAAAAAAACCTATCCCTCATCCTAGCCCTAAACCTAGCCTTACTCATAACCCTACTTCTAACCATAGCCCTAACCCTAATTCTAACACTCACCCTACCTCTAAACCTAGCTATAAAGCCATCCCTTACCCCAAACTTTGCCCTAACTCTAAACGTAAACTCTAAACTCTAACTCTAAACTCTAACCCTTACTCTAACCCTAAACCTAATGCTAACCCTATGCTTAAACTAAACACTAAACCTAGCCCCAATCCTAGCCATAATTTAGCCCTATATCTAACCCTAACCCTAACCCTAGCCCTAAGACCAACTCTCGCCCTAGCCCTAGCCCTAGTTCTAAACATATCCCTTACCATAACCCTAAACCTAGCAATAACTCATGCAGTATCCTTAGTTCTAGCCCTAACCCTAGATCTAACCCTAATTCCAAATTTAATCCTAACCCTAACAATAAGCCTAAGCCTAACACTAACACAAGCCCTAATCCTAGGACTAAAACAAAACCGATTATGAGCCCTAACCCTAAAACTTAACTTAAACCAATACTAATATTACAAATACCTAACCCTAGCCCTAATTCGAGTCCTAACCTTAACTTTAAAATCAACCCTGACCCTGACTCATATACTAACACTCACCCTAGCTCTAAACTCTGCCCTCACCTTAAACTGAGCCCTAACAGTAACCCCAGCCCTAATTCGAGTCCTAACTCTAAGCCTAAAACTAAGCCTGATCCTAACTCCTATCCTAACATGAACCCTAGCTATAATTATCACCCTAACCTTAAACCTAACCCTAACACTAAACATAACCCATACCCTAACAATAAAACTAACCCTAATGGTAACCCTAGTTCTTACATTAGCCATTGCCCTAACACTAGCCCTAACCCTAACACAAGACCTAGGCCTAATCCAAGCCCTAAACCTAGCTTTAACCCTAACTCTAACCATAACCATAGCCATAACCCTAGCTCTAAACAAATCACTTACCAAAGCAAAACCCTAAACCTAAGGGTAACCCTAGACCTATCCCTAATCCTTAGGCTAACCAAAACACTAACCCTATTAATAACCCTTATCCTTGTCTTCATTCTAGATCTAACCCTATTCAAAACCCTAACACTAACCCTGACCATTTTACTGACCTTTCCACTAATCCTAGGTCTAATCCTAACCCTAACCCTTACCCAAAATCTACCATAATCCTATCCCTAGACCTAATCCTGAACCTAACTCTCAGCCTAGCCCAAACCATAGCTCAGAACCTAACCCTTACACTAAACATAACCCTAACCTAAACCTAGTAATAACTCTCATCTTAACCCTAAATCAAGACCTAATCCTAACCATAACGCTAGCCTTAACCTTAAATCTAAGTGTATCATAACCCTTAACCTAATGCTAACCCTTGGCCTAACCCTAAACATATGAAGATCCCCAAACTTATCCCTTACCCTAAACCTACCCTGAACCCTGGACCTAATACAATCATTACCCTAATCCTAACCCTAATGCTAATTTGAGCCCTAACCCTAAACTCAAACTGAAACCAAACCCTAACAGTGAAATTGATCCTAATAATTCCCCTAGTCTAAACGTCACTCTTACCCTATATCTAACCCTTTCACTAGACCTATCCATAAAACTAACCCTAAAACTATCCCTAAGCATAATCCTAGACCTGATATTAGCCCTAGCCCTGATACTAGCCCTAACCCTAACACAAACCCTAGCCCTTATCCTAGCCCCAAACGTAGCCTTAATTATAACCCTAACCATAACCATAGGCCTAACCCTAAAACTAACCCTAGCCCTAATCTTTAATCTAATTTAGTCCTATCCCTAACCTTAACCCTAATCCTTGTCCAAAGACTAAATCTAAGTCTGACCTTAGGCCTAACACTAGTTCTAACCCTATACTTTACTGGAACCCTAAACCTAACCCAAACTATAGGTCTAACACTAGCCCTATCCATAGCCCTAGCAGCAATCCTAGATCTAACCCTAACTCTAAATCTAACCCTAACCCTTAGCCTAAACATAAAACTAACACTAGCCCTAATCCTAAGGCTAATCCTAAAACTAGCACTATCCCTAGGCCTAACACAAAACCAAGCCATAGACCTAACACTAACCCTTAATAGAAACTAAGCCCTACCCCTCCACTTCGCTATAACTCTAGCCCTAATTAGAGTTTTAAGCCAAACCTTAAAACTAACCCTGACCCTGACTCTAAACTTAACACTGATCCTAGCTCTAAACATCACCCTAACCCTATACCTAAACCTATCACTAGACCTAGCCGTAACCCTAACCCTAAAATTAGCCTTAATCGCAACCCCGGTACTTACATTAGCCGTAACCCTGAACCTAGCTCTAACTTAAACCCAAACCTAGCCTTATTCTGAGGACTCTCCCTGGACTTACCCATAACCCTAACCCTATCACTAATCATAATTATAACCCTAGCCGTAACCATAGATTAACCTTAACCCTAACCCTAACCCTATCAATAATCATAACATTGACCATAGCTGTACCCCTATCTCTAATCCTATCCATTACCCTAACCATAACCTTAACCCAAATGCTAAATCTGGGCCTAAACCTAACTGTATCCCTAATCTTAATCCTATCCATTACCTTAAACCTAACCTGATACCTAAACCTAACACTATCTTTACCCTAATCCTAAATCTAATGCTAATTCGAGACTTAACATTAAGCATTAACCTATCCAAAACACTAATCACAACTCTGACCCTAATAATACCCTTATCTCTAAACCTGAACCTAAACATCAACCTAACACTTACACTAGACGTAGCCATAAACCTAACCCTAAAACTATTTTTAACCATAACACTAGACTTGAAATTAGCCCTAGCCGTAATCCTAGTCCTTAACCTAGGCTTAATCCTAACCCAAACCATGACCCGAGCCCTAACCCTAAATCTATTTTTCGCCCTAGTCCTAAATCTACCTATAAACTCATCCTGTACCTAAAAATTAACCATAACCCTAAACCTAACCCTAACCCTCGCCCTAAACCTAGGCCTAACACAAAACCTAGTGCTAATCCTAGCCTTTATTTAATCCTATCCTAACCCTAAACTTAGCCATAAGACTAACTCTAACTCTTCCCTAGCCCTAGCCCTAGTTCTATCCTTAGCCTTAATCCTAACCATAGATCTAAGCCCTTATCTAAATCTAAACCTTACTCTAAATATAACTGTAATAATAAGCCTAAATCAAACCCTAACACTAAACCTAAGCATAACACTAATCCTAAAACTTGCCCTCTCCCTATCCCTAACCATAAACCAAACCAAGCCATAGCCCTAATCCTAACCCTTAACCTAAATCAAATTCTAACCCTACACACCTATCCCTAAAAGTACCTCTAAAACTAACTCTGACCCTGACACTGACCCTAACACTAATCCTAGCTCTAAAAGTCACCCTAACCTTAAATTAACCCTAACATTATATCTAGCCTTAACCTAACCTAAAACTAGCCTTAATCATAACCCTAGTTCGTACATTAGTCATTGTCCTAACCATAGCCCTAAACCTAACACAAATTCTAACCCTAATTCTAGCCCTAAAATTAGCTTTAACCCTAATACTAGTCTTAACCCTAACCCAAACACTAGCCCTAAGCCTAACTCCAACCCTATTCCTTACATTAAGCCAAACCCTAACCCACATACTAACCCTAGTTCTAATCCTAATACTTAGCCTAACTCTAAAAATTACTCTGACACTGACGCTGACCCTAACACTAATCCTAGCTCTAATCATCACCCTAACTTAAATTAACCCTAACACTAGACTTAGTCTTAACTGTAACCCTAAAACTAGCCTTAATTGTAACACTAGTTTGTACATTTTTCATTGTCCTAACCCTAACATTAACCCTAACACAAATCCTACCCTGGATCCGAGCCCTAAACCTAGCTTTATCCATAATCTTAACCCTAACACTAACCCTAAATCTAACCCTAACCCTAGCCCTAAACCTAGCTCTAACCCAATCAATCCATTACCCTAAGCCAAACCCTAACCCAAACGCTAACCCTAGTCCTAACTCTGATCCTTGGCCTAACTTTAACACTAACCATATTACTAGTCTTAACCCTAGCCCTCATTCTACCTCTAAACCAAACCCTGACAATCATCTGACACTAAAAGTAATCCTGGGTCTAATCCTGACCCTAAACCTAAACCAAATCCTAACACTAGACATACTGGTAAACCTTTACTTATACCTAAGCCTAATACTACACCTAGACCCAAAGCTAATCCTAAATATAGCTATAACTCTAGACCGAGACCTAAACAAAAACCTAGCACTAGCCCTAAAAATAACCTTAACCTAAACCGAACACTTACCCTACCCCTAGAACTAAACCTATTGCTAATTCTGGCTCTAACCATAACCCTAAACCTATCCCCAAAACTGACCCTGATTCTAACACTGAACCTAGCTTTAAACCTATCACTAACCCAAAACCTAGACCTAACACTAGACCTAGCCATAACCCTAACCCCAAAAATAGCTCTAAACATAAACCTAGTTCATATATTACACATTGTCCTAAACCTAACACAAAACCTATCACAAAACCTAGCCCTAATCCTAGGCCTAAACTTTGCTCTAAGCATAACCCTCAGCCTAACCCTAGCCCTAAACCTGGCTCTAACATACGCCTTGCCTTAGATTTAACCCTAGCTCAAAGCCGAACCTTTACACTAAACATAAAAATAGCTCTTTCCTAAAGCCTAACCCTAACCCTAACCCTAATCCTAACGTTAAACCTAGCCAGAACTTTAGCACTAACTATATCCATTAACCTAACCCTTACCCTACCCCAAATTAAAACTCTATCCCTAACACTAAGCCTAACTCTAACCATAAATATAAACCTATACCTAAAACTAAATTTAACCCTCACCCTAGCCCTAACCCTGGCTCAAACACTAACCCTTACCCTAACCTAATAATAACCCTAGCCCTAAACCTAATACTTACCCTAAATCTAAAACTTACCCTAAATCACACCTTATCCCTATCCCTAAACCTAGCCCTAATCCTAGACTTAATCCAAATCATAACCTAGCCCTAACCCTAGCTATACACCTGTTCATTACACTAAACATAACTCTAACCCTAATGCTAACCCTAACCCGATTGCTAAACCTAACCCATCCATTACTCTAAACCTTAACTGAAACCTAAACTAAACCTTTCCATTATGCTAACCCTAAACCTAACCCTAATTCTAATTCGAGCCCTAACCCTAAACCTTTAGCTAAACCAAATGCTAACACTGACCCTGACCCTAATAATAACCCTAGCCCTAAAGCTGATCTTTAACCTAAACCTTTAATCAAAACCTAATTCTTACACTAGACCTAGCCATAACCTAACCCTAAAACTATCCTCAACATTAACCCTGGACCTGATATTAGCCCTAGACCTGGTCCTAGCCATAATCCTAACAGAAACCCTAGCCCTTAACCTAGCACTAAACCTAGACTTAAACCTAAACTGAACCATAACCCTATGCCTAATCCTAATTATAACCCTAACCCTAGCCCTAAAGCTAGCTATAACCACAGCCATTTCCCTAAAATTAACCTTAATATGAATGCTAACCCTAACTCTAGCCCAACCCCTTGGTATAAACCCAACAGTAACCCTAGCCTTAATACAAGCCCTAATTTAGCCCTAACCCTAACACTAACTCTAGAACTAATCCTAGCCCTAATTTAGCCCTAAACTTAACCCTAACTCAAGCCCTAATTTTAGCCCTAATTTAGCCCTAATCCTACAACTAACCCTAGCCCTAATCCTAGCCCTAATTTAGCCCTAACCCAAACCCTAACCCTAAGACTACTACTAAGACTAACTCTAATTCTCCCCCGAGCTCTATCCCTAGTTCTAATCATATTCGTTACCATAACCCTAACCCTCGTCCTAACCCTAACCCTAGCCCTAACCCTAACCCTAGATCTAACCCTAACTCTAAATGTAACCCTAACTCTAAACCTAAACCTCAAACTAACACTAGCCCTAACCCTGATGCTAATGCATAATCTAGCAATAACAGTAGCCCTAGCCCTAAAACAAAGCCACCCTACTTCCCAAACCCTTAACCTAAACCAAACCTAACCATATATCTAGTTCTAACTTTAGCCCTAATTCGAGTTCTAACCCTAACCCTAAAAATAACCCTGACTCTGACACTGACCCTAACAGTAACCCTTGCTCTACACATCACCCTAACCCTAAACCTAACCATAACACTGGAACTACCTCTAACCCTAACCCTAAAACTAGCACTAATTGTAACACTAGGTCATACATTAGCCATAGCCCTAAACCTAGCCCTAACCAAACCCCAAACCAAGCCCTAATCTGAGCCTTAACCCTAGATTTAAACCTAACCCTAAACCTAACCCTAACCCAGAACAAAGCACTAAACCTTACCCTAACACTAGCCAGAATTCTAACCATAACCCTACCCCTATCACTAGTTTTAACCCTATCCATTACCTAACCTTAACCATAACTCTAATGGTAACCCTAGGACTAACCCTAAACTTATCCCTAACCCTAACCTATTCCATTAATCTAAACCTAACCTGAACCCTAAACCTAACCCTATCATTACCCTAACCCTAACCCTAATGCTAATTTGAGCCCTAAACCTAAACCTTCACCTAACACAAACCCTAACTCTGACACTTACCATTATAATATACCTAGCTCTAACCTTGACCCTACTCCTAAACCTAAACTTTATACTAGACCTAGCCATAAACCTAACCCTAAAACTATCCATAACCATAACCCTAGACCTGACATTTGCCCTAGCCATAATTCTAGCTCTAACCTTAACACAACCCAAACCCATAAACCTAACCTTAATCCTAGCCCTAAATTTAGCTATAACTTTCAATTACCATAAATATAACACTAATTATAATGCTAACCTTAGGCCTAAATCTAACCCTATCCCTAACTGAAACCCTCTCCATTATGCAAAATCTAACCTGAACCCTAAACCAAACCCTATCATTACCCTAACCCAAGACCTAATGCTAATTCAAGCCCTAAACCTAAATCCTAACCTAAACAAAACCCTCAACCTGACCCTGACCCTAATAATACCCCTAGCTATAAACTTGTTCCTTCCTTAAACCTAACATTTACACTAAACATAGGCATAAACCTAACCCTAAAACTATCCCTAACATAACACTAGATCTGACATTTGCCCTAACACTAACCCTATCCGTAACACTAACACAAGCCCTAGACCTCATCCTAGTCCTAAACCTAGCCTTAATCATAACTCTAATGAAACCCTAGCCCTAATCCTAATTCTAAACTTCACCCTAGCCCTATCCCTAGCTCTAACCCCATCACTTACACCAAACCTAACCGTAAGCCTAAAACTTACTCTAGGCCTGAACATAACCATAAAACTATCACTAGCCCTAATTAAGCTCTATACTTAACCAAATACTAAGCTTAGCCATAAGACTAACTCCCACTCCCACCCTAGACCTATTCCTAGTTCTAGCCCTATCCCTTACCATAACCCTAATCTTAGCCATAAACCAAGACCTAACAGTAGTCCTATCCTTAGCCATAGACCTAACCCTAGATTTAATCTTAAATCTAAATCTAACTTTAACCCTAAGCCTAAACATAAACCTAACACTAGCCTAAACCTAATGCTAAGCCTAAAACTAGACCTAACCATAGCCCTAGCCCTAAAACAAAACTGAGCCATAGCCCTAACTTTAAAACTTATCCTAAACCAAAACCTAACTCTACACCTAGCCCTAACCCTATCCCTAATTCGAGTCCAAACCCTAACCCTAAAACTACTCTGACCTTGAATTTTACACTAACAATAATCCTAGCTCTAAACATCACCCTAATGTTATACCTAATCCTACAACTAGACCTAGTCCTAACCCTAATCCTATAACTATCCCAAATCAAAACCCTAGTCCATACATTGGCCATAACACTAAACCTAGCCCTAACTCTAACCAAAACCTAGCCTTAATGCATGACCTAAGCGTAGCATGAACCTAAACCTAACACTAGTCCTAACCCTAACTCTAAACATAGCCCTAAACCTAGCTCTGATCCTATACCTTACCCTAAGCTAACTCTAAACCTAATGCTAACTATAGGCCTAACCCTAATCCTTAGCCTAACCCAAACCCTATCCCTATTACTAGTGCTAACCCTAGGCCTCATTCTAGCTCAAACCATAACTCAAACCTGACACTTACTCTACCCTAATGCTAAGCGTAGGTCTAAACCTGACCCTAACTCTATGCTGAACCCTAAAACTAGCATGATAAATAAACCTATTCCTAAACCTATCCCTAACACTAATCCTAGACCTAAACCTAATCCTAAATCTAACCATATCTCTAGCCCTAGACCTAAACAAAAAGCTAGCCATAGCCCAAATGATAAACCTTAACATAACACAAACACTAACCCTACCCCTAGAACTAACTCTAGTAATAATTCTGGGTTTAATCCTAACCCTAACTATAACCCGAACAATGACCCTGACCCTAACACTAACCCTAGCTCTAAACATCACGCTAACGCTAACCCTAACCCCAACACTTGACCTAGCCATTACACTTACCCAAAAAGTAGCCTTAATCATAACCTTGGTTAAACCATTAGTTGTAGGCCTAACACTAGGCCCAACCTAACCCCAAACCTGGCCCTAATCTGAGCGCTAACCATATTTTTAATCCTAACCTTAAAATTAGCCCTAACCCATACCCTAAGCCTAGCTCTAATCCTAGCTCTTACCCTATCCATTATCATAAGCTAAACCTTAAAACTAATGCTAACCCAATTTTAACCCTAATGCATGGCAGAACCCAAACCCTAACCCTATTACTAGTCCTAACTCTGACCTTCATTCTAGCTCTAACCCTAACCCATACCCAAACCCTAACCCTGACACTTATTATGAACCTAACACTAACTATAAGTCTAAACCTGACCCTAACCCGAAACCAAACCCTAATCCAACATTTAAACCTAAACTGGTAATCCTATACATAAACCTAAATGTAACACTAGCCATAGACCTAAATCTAATCCTAAATTCTAGCCATATCTCTAGACCTAGACCTGAACAACAACCTAGCCCTAGCCCTAACAATAACCTTTAACCTAACCCAAATACTAACACTATCCCTAGACCTAACCCTAGTCCTAATTCTGGCACTAACCCCAACACTAACTCTAACCTAACACTGTCCCTGACCCTAACATAATCCTAGCTCCAAAGCTCACCCTAACCCCAAACCTAATCCTAACAATAGACCTAGCCATAACCCTAACCATAAAACTAGCCCTAATCAAAACCCTAGCTCTTACATTACCCATGGCTCTAACCCTAGGCCTAAGCTAACACAAAACCTAGCCCTAATCCTAGGCCTGAACATAGCCCCAAGTGTAATCCTAAACCTAACCCTAGCCCTAAACCTAACCCTAAACCTCGCTTTAGACGTAACCCTAGCTCAAAGCCTAACATTTCCCCTTAACATAACCCTAGCCCTATCCCAAATCCTAACCTAACACTAGCCCTAATCCTAACCTTAACCATAGCCCTAAACATAGCTCTAATTATATCTACTACCCTAACCCTAGCCATAATCCTAACCATAAACCTAGCCCTAAACCTAGATCTAATTCTATACATTATCCTAAACATAACCCTAACCCTAATGCTAACCCTAGGCTTAAACCTAAAAGTATTCCAATCCTGAAACCTATCCATTACCCTAAAACTAACCTGAATCCTAATCCTAAGACTACTCATTACACTAAACCGAACTATAACCCTAATGCTAATTCGAGCCCTAAGCCTAAACCTTAACTTAAACCAAACCTTAAGCCATACACTGACCCTAATAATACACATAGCTGTAAATTGACCCTTACCATAAATCTAACCTTTACACTAGACCCAACCATAAACATAACCCAAAACATATCCCTAACTGTAACCCTAGACCTGACATTAGCCCTAGACCTAATCCTAGCCCTAACCCAAACACGAACACTAGCTCTCATCCTAGCCAAAAACTAGCCTTAATCATAACCTAACCCTCATTCTAATCCTTTCCCTAGCCTTAAATCTAGTTATAACCCCATCGCTTACCCTAAACCTAACCCAAACCCTAACCCTAACACTAACCTTAGCCCTAAACTTAACCCTTGGACTAACCCTAAAACTAACCCAAGCCCTAATCCTAAACCTAACCCTAACCCTAGGTTTAAGACTAATTATAACTCTCACCCTAGCCCTAGCTCTAATTCCTACCCTATCACTTACCATAACCTTATTCCTAGCCCTAAGCCTAGAATAACCCTAGTCCTAACCATACACCCTGCCCTAAACTTAGACATAATTCTAACTCTAAATCTAACCCTAATTCTATACCTAAAGCTAACCCTAGCACTAGCCCTAACCCTAATGTTAAACCTAAAACTAGTCCTAACCATAGGCTTAGCCCTAAAACCAAACTGAGCCATAACACTAACCCTAAACTTTTACCTCAACCAAACCCTAACCTTACATCTAGCCCTAAGCCTAGCCCTAATTTGCGTCCTAATCTTAACCCTAAAACTACCCCTGAACCTGTCTCTGACATTAACACTAACCGTAACTGTAAACATCAACCTAAACCTAAACCTTACCCTAACACTAGACCTAGTCCTAACCCTAATTCTAAAACTAGCTCTAACTGTAAACCTAGATCATATATTAGCCGTAACCTTGAACTTAATGCTAACCATAACCTAGCCCAAATCTGAGACCTAACCCTAGCTTTCACCCTAACCCTAACCCTAACACTAGCCCTAACAATTACCCGAAAACTAGCTCTAACCCTAGCTCTAACCTTATCCTTTACCCTAGCCAAACCCCAACCCTAATGCTAACCCTAGTCCTAAAACTAATCCTTAGTCTAACCCTAACACTAACCCTATTACTAGTCCTAACCCTAGCCCTCATTCTTGTTTTAACAATAACCTAATTCCTAACCATAACCCTGACACTTATTCTGAAACTGAACCTAAAATAACCCTAACACTAGCCCTAACCTTAACCCTATATCTAAACCTAACCCTAACACTAGACCTAGATTAAACCTAATCAAAAACCTAGCAAATCTTTAACCAAGACCTAAACAAAAAATTAGCCCTAGCTCTAATGATAACACTTAACCTTACGTCTAGACCTAATCAATCCTAATTCTGGCTTTTGCCCTAACCCCAACCCTAATCCAAACACAGACACTGACACTAACACTAACCCTAGCTATAAAACTGACCCTAACCAAAACCAAAACCTAACACTAGACCTATCCATAAATGTAAACATATCCCTTACATTACCATAGCACTAAAACTAGCTCTAAACCTAACACAAAACCTAGCCCTAATCCTAGGCCTAAATCTAGCCCAAAGCATAAACCCAACCCTAACCTAAGCTTATCCCTTACCCTAAATCTAACACTAACGCTATCTCTAACCCTCACCTTATACCTAACCCTAGATAAAATCCAAAACCAAATCCTAAACATAAACCTAGCCCTATCCCTAATCATAATGTTAACACTAGCCCTAATACCATCTCTAAATTTATCCATTACCCTAAACGGAACCTTAACCCTAATGATAACCCTAGCTCTAATCCTAATTGTAAACCTAATCCTAGACCTAACCTTAAACTTAACCCTCACTGTAGCCTTAACCCTAGATAAAACCCAACCCAATACTCTGACACAAACCTTAGCCCTAACTCTAACACTAACCCTAAACCTAAAACTATCCCTAACCATAAACTGACATCTAACCCTATACATTCCCCTAAATCTAATGATAATCTTAGCCCTAAGCCTAACACTACCCTAAACCTAAAGCTAGTTCTAAACCTAACCCAACATCTAACCCTTTCCATTAACCTAACTCTAAAGATAACCTTCTCTGTAACCCTAACACTAACACTAGCCTTAACTGTGAATCTAACCCTAGATATAATCCTAAACCTAACCCACACCCTAGTACTAACCCTAGCTCAAAACCTAACCTGTACCCTAAACCTAACCCAAACCCTAACCCTAGCACTAGCCTAACCCTAACCCTAACTCTAGCCCTAATCCTATCCAAAACCATAGGCCTAACCCTAACTCTAATCCTAACCTAACCCTAACACTAAAACTTAACCTAACCCTAATCCTAATCATAACCATAACCCTAACCATTACACTAACCCTAAACCTAATGCTAAACTTAACCCTAATCCAAACTCTAAACCTAACACTCAACCTAACCCTAACTGTAACAGTAATACTAACTCTAATCATAACCCTAAAACTAACCTTAAACCTTACCTTAACCCTAATCAAACACAAACACTAACACTAAACCTAACCCTAACACTAACTTTAACTTTATTGCTAACCCTAACTCTAACCCTAAATCTAAAACTAAGCCTAACCCTAAACCTAAACCTATAACTAACACTAACCCAAAGCCTAACCCTAACACGAATCATAAACCTATCCATAACCCTAAGTAAACCTAACCCTAATCTTATCCCTAACACTAACCGTAACCCTGAATCGAACCTAACTCTATCACTAACCCTAACCATAACCATAACACTAACCTAACCCTAAACCTAAACCTAACACTAATCCTAATCATAACACTAACCCTAACCCTAAAAATAACAGTAACATTAACCGTAACCCTAACCCTAATCCTAACACTCACCCTAACCCGAACCCTAACAGTAACAATAACTCTTATCATAACCCTCACCCTAACCATAAACCTTACATTAATCCTAAACTTAACACTAACATTAACCCTAACCCTAACACTAACCCTAACCTAACCCTAAACATAACACAAACTTTAACCCTAAACTTACCCTAATCCTAACACTAACATAACACTAACCCTAATCCTAAAATCAAACCTTACTCTAACCATAAAACTAACCCTAAAATTCACCCCAAAACTAACCTCTAACCCTAAACCTAACCCTATCCCTAACCCTCACACTAAACTTTACCCTAACCCTAAACCTCACCCTAAACCTAACACTAATACTACCCCTATCGCTAACCCTAACCCTAACCCAAAACCTAACACTAATGTTTATCCTAAACCTAAACCTAACCATAATCCTAACTATAACACTAATCTTAACCCTAACCCTTACATTAAAACTAAACCTAACTCTAAACCTGACAGTAACCATAATCCTAACCATAAATCTAACCCTAAACTTAAGTATCACGCTAAACCGAACACTAACGCTCATCCTAAATGTAACCCTAACTGTAACTCTAACACTAACCCTAAACCTAAGCCTAACCCTAACCCTAACAAGAACCCTAAGTCAAACACTAACCATAACCTAAATCTAACCCTAACCCTATCCTTAACACAAACCCTAATCCCAAACCTAACCCCAACCCTAACACTAACTCTAACCCTAAGCCTAACCCTAACCCTAACTTAACCCTAATTCTAACACTAACACTAACTCTAACCCTAACACTTACCCTAACTCTAACTCTAACAATCACCCTAACCCTAAACCTAACACTAACTCTAACTCGAATTATAACACTAAACCTAAACCTAACCCTTACCCTAACGCTGACCCTTACCCTATCACTAACCTAACCCTAACCTAACCTTAATTCTAACACTAACCCTAACCTTAAAACTAAACAAATCTCTAATACTAACCCTAACACTAACCTTAACCCAAATCCTATGCCTAACACTAACTCTAACCCTAATACTAACACAAAACATAACACTTACCGTACCCTAAAACTAACCCTAACACTAACTCTAACGCTAATCCTAACCAAAACACTAATACTAACCCTAACACTAACCGTAAATCTAACTCTAACTCTATAACTAACCCTAACCCTAAACCTAAACCTAACACTAACCCTAACCCTAACCAAAACCTTAAATCAAATTAATTCTAAATCTAAATTAACCATAAGACTAATGATAACCTTAACCCTAACCCTAACACAAACCCTAACCCTAAAGCCAACCCTAAACCTAAATCAAAAACTCACCCTAACCCTAACCTGAACCTCAAGCCTAAACCTAAACATATCAAATCACTAACCCTAACCCTAATACTAACCCTAATTCAAAACGTAACCATAATCTTAACTGTAACCCTCAGCATAACCCAACCCTAACCCTAACACAAATTCCAACACTAAACCTAACACTAACTCTAACACTAACCCTAACCCTAAGACTAACCCTAACCCTAACAGTAATCCTAATCCTAACCTAATTCTAACCCTAAATTTAACCTTAACACATATCCTAACTGAAATCATAAACCTAAACTTAACCCTAACCCTAATCCTAACACAACCCTAACACTAAAACTAATCCTAATCCTAAAACTAATCCTAAACCTAACCCTAACAACAACACTAACTCTTTTGATACCCTAAACCTAGCCCTAATCCTTACCTTAACCCTAACCCTAACCCTAATCCTTACCCTAAACTAAATACTAACCCTAACCCTAAAACTAATAATAACCCTAACCCTAAACCTAACCAAAACACTAATAGTAACTCTAAAACTAATCCTAACGCTAACCCTATCCCTAACACTAACCCTATCCCTAACCCTAACTTCACCTCTTACCGTAATTCTACAACTAACCCTAACCACAACAGTAACCATAACCCTACACTAACCCTAACACTAACCTTGAACCTAAACCTAACCAAAACTCTAATACTAACCCTAACACTAAACCTAATGCAAACCCTAACCCTAACACTAAACCTAACCCTGTCCCAAACCCTAACACTAACACTAAACCAACACTTACCCTAACCTAACACTAACCCTAACTCTAACACTAAACCTGACCAAAACACTAATACTAACCCTAACAAAACCCTAAATTTAACCGTAACCCTAACATTAACCCTAACACTAACCCAACAGGAACTCTCACCCCAGCACTAACACTAACCCTAACCCTAACCCTAATTCTAAACCTAAACCTAAATTTAAATCTAACCCTAACCCTAACCCTAACTCTAACCTAAACCTAAAATTAAATCTAACCCTAACACTAACCCTAACTCTAAACCTCAACTAAAACCTAACCGTAACCCTAATCTGTCACTAACTCTAACCCTAATTCTAAACCTAACCCTAAACCTAAACCTAACACCAACCCTAAATTTAACCCTAACACGCCAATAACCCTAACCCAAACCATTCCCCTACCCTAACCCTAACCCTAACACTAAAACTAACTTAACAACAATCATAGTCCTAAAACTAACATTATTTTTAACCTAACCCTAACCCTAACTCTAACCTAAGCCTAACACTAACACTAACACTAATGCAAAACCTAACAATAACCCAAACCTATCTCTAATCCTCACCCAAACAGTAATCCTAACCCTAACCCTTATTCTAACACGAACCATAACCCCAATCCTAACCCTCACACTAATCCTAACACTAACCATAACCTTAATTATAACCCAATTCCTAACCTGAACACAAACCCTAATCCAAATGAAAAACCTAAACCTAATCTAACCCTACCCCTAACACTTACGTAACAATAAAGCTAACCCTAACAAAAATTCTAACCCCAACCCTAACCCTATCACCATACCTAACCATAACGCTAACGCTAAACCTAACATCAATCCTAACCGTAACCCTAAATATAACCCTAACCCTAACTGTAACTTTAAACCTATTCCTACCGTAACCCTAACCATAACCCTAAAATAAACCCTAACCCTAATCCTAATTTTAATCCTTACCCTAAGCATAACCCAAATCATAATCCTAACCCTAACTGTAACTCTAACCCTATCCCTAAACTTAACCCTAACCCCAAATCTAAGCCTAACACTAACCCTAACCGTAATCTTAACCCTAACCATAACACTTTCCTAAACCTAACCCTTACCCTAACACTAAACTTAACACTAAACTTAACCATAATCCTAACACTAACCCTAATCCTAACCCTAACATTTATCCTAACCCTAACCCTAACCCTACTATGATGCATAACCTTAAAATGAACCCTAAATTTAACACTAACACTAACCGTAATCTTAACCCTAATCATAACACTTTACTAAACCTAATCGTTACCCTAACACTAAACTTAACCCTAACCCTAACACTAACCCTAAAACTAACCCTAACCCTATCACTAACACTAACCCTTAAACTAACACTAAACCTCACCATAAATGTAACCCTAACCCTAATACTTACTCTAAACATAACCCTAACACTAACCCTAAACCTAACTCTAACACTAACCCAAAGAGTAATCCTAATCCTAAGCCTAACCCTAACTGTAACACTAACCCTAACCCTAATCCTACATGTAACCCTAACACTAACCCTAACCCTATCTCTAACATGAATCCTAAACCTAACCTTAATCATAAGCCTAACACTAATGCTAACAATACCTCTAACATGAAACCTATACCTAATCTTAACCTTAACCCTAACACTAACCCACACCCTAACCGTAACCCTAACAGAAACCCTTAAAATAATGCTAACCCTAACACAATCCCTAACCAAACCATAACCCTAATCCTAAACTAACCCGAACCCCTACCTAAAACTAATCTTACACCTAACCTTAACATTAACCTAAACATTAACTCTAACACTAACACTAACCCTAACCCCAACCCTACAACTAACTTTAACCCTAAAGCTAAACCTAACACTAACCCTAACCCTAAATCTAACCCTAATTCTAACGCTAATCTTAACCCTAACCCTAATGATAACCTTAACCCTAACCCTAAAAGAAACTCTAACCCTAACTGAACACTAACCCTAACACTAAACCTAACACTACCCCTAAAGCCAACCCTAACCCTAAATCTAAAAGTAACCCTAACCCTAACCTGAACCCTAAGCCTAACCTAACCCTATCACAAACACTAACCCTAACACTAACACTAACCCTATCCCTCACCCTAATACTTTACCTAAACCTAAGCTTTACCCTAATCTTAACTGTAATCCTAAGCCTAATCCAAGCCCTAACCCTAACACAAATCCTAACAGGAAACCTAACACTAATCTTAACACTAACCCTAACCCTAACACTAACCCTATCCCTAACACTAACCCTGTCTCTAACCCAAACATTCCCCCTAAAACTAACCCTAACCCTAATCCTTACCCTAACCCTGAAACTCAACTAACCCTAAACCTAACAATAACCATAACCCTAAACATAACACTAATCCTAAACCTATTACACTAACCCAATCACTAACACTATCCCTAATGGTAACCCTAACCCTAACCCTAACACTAACTCAAACTGAAACTCTAACCCTAAACCTAATCATAACAGTAACCCTAACCCTAACCTTAACCCTATCCTTAACCCTATTCCTAATCCTAACCTTACCCTTAAACCTATCCATTACCCTAAGCCAAACACTCTCCCTAATGATAACCTGGTCTTAATACTAAACCTTAGCCTATTCCAAACACTAATTCTTTTACTATTTGTAACCCTCGGCCAAATTCTTGCTCTAGCCTTAACCCAAAACCTAACCCTTATACTGACCCTAACACTAACCCTAGATCTAAACCCAACAATAACCCTAAACCGGACCATAACTCTTCCCTTACCAGTAAACCTATACCTTAACCTAACAATAACACTAGCACTAGACCAAACCTCATCCTAAATAGAGTCATAAATCTGGCCCTAGCCCTAAACCAAAACCTATAACTAACCCTGACAATAACCCTTAACCTAACACAAAGACTAACCCTATGCTAGACCCAATGCTATTCCTAATTCTGGCCCTAATCCTCCTAACCCAAACACTAACTTTATTCTAACACAAACCAATAGCTCTAAACCTTATCCTAACCTAAAATCTAACCCTAATACTAGACTTATCCATAACCCTAACCATAAAACTAGCCATAACCATAACCCATAGCCCTAAAGCTAGCCATAAACATCACACAAACCTAGCCCTTATTCTAGCCCTAAACCTAGCCCTAATTGTAACTCTAACCATAACACTAGACGTAACCCTAACCCTAACCCTCGACCTAGCCCTAAACCTAGCTCAAACTCTAACCTTTTCCCTAATCATAACACTAACCCTAACCCTAACCCTAGCAATGACTGTAACCTTAACCCTCGCCCTAGACCTAACCATAGCTCAAACCCTAATACTTACCCTTAATAGAACCCTGACATTAACCCTAGGCCTAACCCTAACCCAAGCCATAAACTTAACCTTAACCCTAGCCCTAAACTTAGCTCTAACCCTATCCATTACCCTAAAGGTAAGCCTAAAACAAAGGTTAACCCTAGGCCTAACTCTAACCCTATTGCTATCAATAACCATATCCATTACTCTAAACCTAACCTGAATCCTAAACCTAACCCTATCCATTACCTGAATCCCAAACCAAACCCTAATGATAATGCAAGCCTTAACCCTAAACCTTAACCTAAACCAAGCCATACCGGACCCTGACCATAATAAAACACCTAGCTCTAAACCTGACCCTTACCATAAACCTAACTCTTAAACTAGACCTAGCCATAACCTAATCATAAAACTACCACTTACTTTGAATCTAGACCAAACATTACCCAAGCCCTAATCCTAGCCCTATCCCTAACACATATCCTCATCCTAGCACTAAATCTTGCCTTAATCCTATCCCGAACCCTAACCCTAGCCCTAAAGCAAATTCTAACACAAACCCTAATGATAAACCTAGCTATAACACTCTTCTCCTAAATCTAACCCTAACACTAACACTAACCATATTACTAGCCCTAACCCTAGGCCTAACCCTAACACTAACCTTAGCGCTAATCCTAGCCCTAATTTAGTCCTAACTCTAAACCTACCCCTAACTCTAGCTCAAGGAATAACTCTAATGGCACCGCAGTCCTATTTCTAGTTCTAACCCTATCCATTACCGTAACCCTAAAACTAGCCCTAACCTTACCCTGATGCAGGTCCTAGCCCTAAACCTAGATCTAACCATAACAAGAAATGTAAGCCTAAACCTCATCCTACCACTAGCCCTAACACTATCGCTAATCATAAAACTAGCCCTATCCCTAGCCCTTGCTCTAAAGCAAAACTGAGCCATAGCCCTAACCTAACCCTAGCCTAATGGTAACGCTAGACCTGACATTAGCCCTATTTTTTTAAATTTTTAATTCTTACCCTAACCCTAACACAAAACCTAACCCCACACCTAGCCTTAATCATAGCCCTGATTCGATTCCTATCCCTAACCCTGATCAGTAACACTGATCCTGACTCTGACCCTAACACTAACCCTATCTCTAATCATCTCCCTAAACCTAAACCTAATCTAAACACTAGACCTTGACCTAGACCTAATGCTATCTCTAATCATAACCCTAGTTCTTACATTAGCTGTAGTCCTTCACTAACCCTAACCTAACCAAAAACCTATCCCTAATCTGAACCCTAATTCTAGTTTTAATTGTAGCCCTAACCCAATCCCTAGCCCTAACACTTAAGCTAAACCTAACCCTAAACCTAAACCTTTTCCTAACCCAAAACCTAAACCGAACCATAGCCCTATTACTAACGATAACACTAGCCCTCAACCTAGATATAATTTTATCCATTACCCTAACTATAACCCAAAGCAAATTTTAACCCTAGACCTAACCCTAACCATAGCCCTATCATAACCTTAACCCTAGTCCTAACTGTAGCTCTAGTCCTATCCATTACCTGAACCATATCTTTAACCAAATTGTATTCCTAGGCCTAACTCTAACCCTATGCCTTACCCTAACCCTGTCCATTATACTAAACCTAACCTGAACCATAACCATATCCATTACCCTAACCCTAATGCTAATTTTAGCCCTAACCCTAAATCTTAACTTAACCCATACCTTAATTCTGACTCTGACCCTAATAATACACCTAACTGTAACCCTTACAATAGACCTGGTCATAAACCTAAACCTAAAATTATCCCTAACCATAAGCCTAGAACTGGCATTAGCCATAGAGCCTATCCTAGCCCTAACCATAGCACAAACACTACCAACAATCCTAGCCCTAAGACTAGCCTTAATCCTAATCCTAACCTTAACCAGAGCCCTAACCCTAATTTTATTCCATGTCCTAGCCCAAAATGTAGCTGTAACATCATACCTTACCCTAACCCTAACGCTAACCCTAACACTAGCCCTAACTCTAGGCCAAAATCTAACACTAACCTTAGGGCTAATCCTAGGCCTAAATTAACCCTAATCCTAAACCTAATCCTATCCTAACCCTAAGACTAACTCTAGCTCTCGCCCTAGCCCTAGCCCTAGTTCAAAACCTATCCCTTAACACAACCCAAAGCCTAGCCCTATCCCTAGGCCCAACCCTAACTCTAACCACAATCCAAGCCCTAAATCTGGTTGTAAACCCGAAACTTAATCCCAAACCTCACCCTAACACTAGCCCTAAACTTAATGCTAATTGGGAAACTAGCTCTAACCCTACCCTAGCCCTAAAACAACACCGAGCCATAATCCTAACCCTAATCATTAACCTAAACCAAACATTAACATTATACCTATCCCTAAACTTAGCCCTAATTTGAGTCCTAGCGCTAACCATAGAAATAACCCTGACCCTGACTGGGACCCTAACAGTACCCCTAGCTATATACATTTCCCTGACGCTAACCCTAGAACTAGCCCTAATCAGAAAACTAGTTCTCTTATTAGCCATAGCCCTAATGCTAACACAAATCCTAGCCTAATCTTACACTTATGCTAACCCTAACCTTAACCCTAGCCCTAACCTTAGATCTAACCCTATCCATTATCCTAAAGATAAGCCTAAACCAAATGATAACCTTATGCCTATCAATAACCCTATCACTAACACTAACCCTATCTATTACCCTAAAACTAACCCGAACCATACACCTGATTCTATCCATTACCCTATCTGTAACCCTAACCCTAAAGCTAATTCAATCCTTAACCCTAAAACTTAACCTAAACCAAACCCTACACAGAACCTGACCCTAATAATACACCTAGCTTTAAACTGACTCTTACCTAAACCAAATCCTTACACTAGACCTAGCCATAACCTAAATATAAAACTTACACTAACCATAAATATAGAACTGACATTATCCTATCCCTAATCCTAGTCCTAGCTCTAATAGAAACCCACATACTAGCACTAAACATAGCCTTAATCCTAACTGTAAACCCTCATCCTAGCACTAAACATAGCCTTAATCCTAAGCCTAATTCTAAGCCTCGCCCTAGCCCTAAACCTAGCAATAACTTCATTCCTTCCCCTAACCCTAAACCTAACCCTAGGCCTAAGCATAACACTAACGCAAGCCCTAAATCTAGTCCGAATTTAGCCCTAACCCTAAACCTAACCGTAACACTAGCCCTAAGACTAACTCTAACTCTCGTCCTAGCCCAGTTTCTAGCTCTAACTCTATCCGTTAATAACCCTAACACTAGCTCTATCCTTAGTCCTAAACCTAGTCATAGCCCTAAACCTAGATCTAACCATAACAGTAAAGCTAAGCCTAAACCTCACCATACCACTAGCACCAACACTATCGCTAATCCTAAAGGTAGCCCTAGCTGTAAAACAAAACTGTGACAAAGCCCTAACGCTAACCCTAACCAAACCATAATCGTAGACTTGACATTAAACCTACCCCAAATTCTTACTCTATTACACAAACCCTAAACCTACACCTAGCCTTAACCCTAGCCCTAATTGTAGTCTATCCCTAACCCTGATCAGTAACACTGAACTTGAATCTGATGGTAACATGGACCCTATCTCTAATCATCACCCTAAACCTAAACCTAATCTACACTCTAGATTTAGACATAATGCTAAACTTAACACTAGAATTATCATAACCCTAGTTCTAACATTAACCCTAATCCTAAATAGCCCTAACCCAACTCAAAACCTAGACCTAATCAGAGCCCTAACCCTAGCTTTAACCCTAGCCCTAGCCCTAACCCTAGCCCTAACACTTATCTAAACCTAACTATTAACATAAACCTTGTCCTAACTGGAAATCTAACCCAAACCATAGGCCAAATCCTAACCATAATCCTAGCCCTATCGCTAGCTATAATCTTATGCATTAACCTAACCATAAAACTAACCAAATTCTAACCCTACACATAACCCTAACCAAATCTCTAACCTAACCATAACCCTAATCCTAACTGTAGCTCTAATCCAAACTATTACCAAAACCATAACCCTAGCCGAATTCTATCCCTAGGCCTAAACCTAACCCTATACCTAACCCTAAACCTGTCCATAACTCTAATTAACCTTAACCCTAAACTTAACCGTATCCATTACCCTAACCCTAACACTAACCCTAATGCTAATTTGAGCCCTAAGTCTAATCATTAACCTAACCCATACCCTAACACTGACTCTGACCCTAATAATACCCCTAGTTGTAAACCTGACCCTAAACTTCAACCTAACAATTACAATAGACCTGGCTATAATCATTAGACTAAAACTATCCCTAACCATAACCCTAGATTTGACATTAACCATATCCCTAATCCTACTCTTAACCCTAATACAAATCTTAGCCCTAATCCTATCCCTAAGCCTAGCCTTAATCCTAACCCTAACATTAACCCTAGCCCTAACCCTAATTTTATGCTTTGCCTTAGCCCTAAATGTAGCTGTAACATCATACGTTACTCTAACCCTAATTCTAACTCTAACCCTAGCCCTAAACCTAGGCCTAAACCTACCACTAACCATAGCTCTAATCTAGCCCTAATTTATCCCTAACCCTAAACCTAACACTATGCCTAGCCCTAAGACTAACTCTAACTCTCACCCCATTTTTGTCCCCAGTTCTAAATCTATTCATTACCATGACCCAAATCCTATCCATATCCCTAGCCCCAAGCCTATCTCTAACCTTCACCCTAGCCCTAAACCTGGATCTAAACCTAACCTTTAGCCTAAAGCTCACTCGAAAACTAGCCCTAACCCAAATGATAATTGGAAAACTAGACCTAAAACTACCCTAGCCCTAAAACAAAATCGAGCCATAACCTTAACCCCAACCCTTGACCTAAACCAAATTTGAGTCCCAACTCTAACCCTAGATGTAACCCTGACCCTTACTCGGACCCAAAATTAACCCTAGCTCTAAACATTGACCTAACGTTAACCCTAGAACTAGCCTTAATCAGAATCCTAGTTCTTTCATTAGCTGTAGCCCTAATGCTAACACAAATCCTAGCCCTATTTCGAGCCCTAAACCTAGGTTTAACGCTAACCCTAACCCTAACCCTACCTCTATTCCTATCCCTTACCCTAAGCCACACCCTCACCCTAATGATACCCTAATCCTAAACATAATCCTTAGCCTACCTCTAACACTATCTCTTTAACTAGTCCTACCCTAGCCCTCATTCTAGATCTAACCCTAACTCTAACCCTGACACTTATTCTGACCCTAACACTAACCCTAGGTCTAAACCCAACACCCTGAAGCAAACCCTAATCCTACCCCTACAGATAAACTTATACCTAAACCTAACAGTAACACTAGCACTAGAACAAACCTAATCCTAAATAGAGTCATAAACCTAGCCTTAGGCCTAAAGAAAAAAAAAAACCTAGCACTAGCCCTAACAATAACCATTAACCTAACGTAAAGACTAACTCTATCCCTTTACCCAATGCTGGTCCTAAATCTGGCTCTCACCCTAAACCTAACCCTAACCCGATAATGAGAGTTACCCTAAAACAAACCCTAGCTCTAAATCTTATCCTAACCACAAACCGAACTAGAACACTAGATTTATCCATAACCCTAACCCCAAAACTAGCCATAACCCTATCCCTAGCTCTTACATTACCCATAGCCCTAATGCTAGCCATAAACCTCACACAAATGTAGTCCTTATCCTAGCCCTAGCCTAGCCCTTATTGTAACCCTAACCAGAAGCCTAGACCTAACGCTAACCCTAACCCTCACCCTAACCCCAATTCTAGCTCAAACTCTAACCTTGTGATTAGGGCTAGTTGTAGGGTTAGGGTTATGGCTATGTCTAGTGTTAGGTTTAGGTTTTCGGTTAGGGTCAGGTTTAGAGATAGGTTAAGTGTTAAAGGCAGGGTCAGTGTAAAGGATAGAGTTAGAGTTAAGATTAAAGCCAGAATTGGAACTAGGTTTAAGTCTAGGGGTAGGGTTAGTCTTTGTGTTAAGTTAAGGGTTATTATTGGCGCTAAGGCTGGGTTTTTGTCTAGGCCTACAACTAGAGTTAAAGCTAGATTAAGGATTAGGTTTAGGTCTAGGGCTAGGGATAGGGTCAGGTTTAGGTATAAGGTTACTGGTAGGGCTAGTGTTATGGTTTGGAGTAGCGTTAGGGTCAGGTTTAGACCTAGGTTAGTGTTATGGTCAGTATAAAGGTCAGGGTTGGGGTTATGGTTTGGGATAGGGTTAGAGCTAGAATGAGGGCTAGGGTTAGGACTATTAATTGGTGAGAGTTTAGATTAGCCTGAGGATTAGGGATAGGTCTAGGGTTACCATTAGGGTTAGGCTTTTGCTTAGTGTTAGAGATAGGTTTAGAGCTAGTGTTAGGGGTAGGGTTAGAGTTCAGGTTAGGGTTAAAGGTAGGTGTAGGGCTCAGATTAGGGATAATTTTTGTGTTAGTGTAAGGGTAGGGTTAGAGCAACAAGTAATGTAAGAACCGGGTTTACAATTAGGGTTAGCTTTATGGTTAGGGTTACTGGTAGTTCTAGTGTTAATGTTAGATTTAAGGTTAGGGTGATATTTAGAGCTAGAGTTAGTTTTAGGATAGGAGTCAGGGTCAGGGTTAGTGTTAGTGTTTGAGTTAGGATATGAATTAGGGATAGGTTTACTGTTAGGGTTTGGTTTAAGGTTAGGGTTAGGACTCCATTAGGGCTAGGATTAGTTTTTGTAGTAGTTTAGGGTTTGGTTTAAGTTAAGGTTTAGGGTTAGGTCTATTGCTTGGTTTTGTTTTCGTCCTAGGGTTAGAGTTAGGGCTAGTTTTACAATTAGTATTAGGGTTAGGGCTAGTGTTAGTGTTAGGCTTAGACTTAGAGTTAGGGTTACATTTATAGTTAGGTTAGATCTAGGATTAGGCTAGGATTAAGGATAGGACAAGGGTTAGGGCCAAGGTTAGAGTTATGGTAAGGGATAGTTTTAGACCTAGGGATAGGGCTAGTGTGAGAGTTAGAGTATAGTGATAGGGCTAAAATTAGAGTTAGGGTTTGGGATAGTTTTAAATTAGGGCTAGGATTAGGGCTAGTATTAGTGTTCAGCTTAGGCCTAGTGATAGGGATAGGGTTAGGTTTAAGTTTAAGATAAAGAATGGTGTTATAGCTAGGTTTAGAAGTAGGGTGAGGTTTAGAGTTAGGGTTAGGGTTGGGTTAAGGGTTATGATTAAGGCTAGGTTTAGGGCTAGGATGAGGGCTAGTGTTTGTATTAGATTCAGGGCTAGGATTATTGATAGGGCTAATATCAGGTCTAGGGTTGTGGTTAAAGATAGTTTTAGGGTTAGGCTTATTGCTACGTTAGTGTAAGGGTTAGGTTTAGGGTAAGGGTCAGGTTTAGAGCTCAGGAAATTATTAGGATTAAGATTTGGCTTAGGTAAGGATTTAGGTTTACAGCTCAAATTAGCATTAGGGTTAGGGTTAGGGATATAGTTAGTGTTTGTTTTAAGGTTCAGGTTTGGTTTAGGGTAATTGGTACAGTTAGCGTTAGTGATAGGGCTAGGGTTAGCATTAGGGTAAGAATTATGGTTATGGTAATTGATAGGGTTAGAGCTTAGGTTAGAACTAGAGTTATGGTTAGGAATATGCCTTGAGTTATGGTTAGAGTTAGTGTTAGAACAAGGGTTAGGTTTAGGTTTAGGGTTATGTTTAGCATAAAGGTTAGCTTTTCAGCCAGGGTTAGGGTTAGGTTTAGGGTTAGGTATAGGGATAGGATTATAGTAGGTTTAGGGTTAGGGTTAGAGTTAGGGCTAGGGTTATCATTAACGATAGGGTTAGGGTTAAGGTAACGGATAGGGTTAGGTTAAGTTTTGATTTAGTTTAGAGTTAGAATTAGTGATAGTGTTAGAATTAGAGCTGTGGATATGTTTAGGTTTATGGTTTGATCTAGAGTTAGGGCTATGCTGAGTTTAATTTTAGGGTTATATCTATGGTTAGTTTCCAATTAGGGTTAGAGTTAACATTAGGGTTCGGGCTAGGATTATTAATAAGTTTAGGTTTAGGGTTAGGGTATAGGGGAGGTTTAGAGCTAGGTTTAGGGCTAGGTTAAGTTTAGGATATGGGCTAGGGTTAGGGTGAGACTTAGGGATAGGTCTAGGTTTATGTTTAGGGTAAGGGTTAGGCTTTGAGCTATCTTAGGACTAAGGTGACGGCTAGGATTAGGTATGGGACTATTGTTAGGGTTAGGGTTGTGCTTAGGGCTAGGTTTAGGCCTAAAATTGGCTCTATGTTTAGAGTTAGGTTTAGTCCTAAGGTTAGGGCTATGGGTAATGTAAGATCTAGGGTTATGATTAGGGCTAGTTTTAGGGTTAGGTTTATGGCTTGGTCTAGAATTAGGTTTAGGTTTGGGTTAGTTTCAGGTTTAGAGTTAGGTTTAGTTTTAAAGCCAGAATCAGTGTTTGGGTTAGAGTTAAAGTTAGGGTTTAAAGCCAGAATTGGGACTCGGTTTAGGTCTAGGGGTAGAGTTAGTGTTTGGGTTAGGTACAGGTTTTTGTTAGGGCTAGGGCTAGGATTTTTTTTAGGTCTAGAGCTAGAGTTCAGGCTAGATTTATGATTAGGTTTAAATCTAGAGCTAGTGGTGGGGTTAGGTTTAGGTATAAGGTTAGAATTAGGGCAAGTGTTAGGGTTTGGTTTATGGTTAGGGTCATGTTTAGACCTAGGGTTTATGTTATGGTCAAAATAAGAGTCAGCTTTGGGGTTAGGGTTTAGGATAGTGTTAGAGCTAGAATGAGATCTAGTGTTAGGACTATTAATTGGGTTAGGATTTGGTTAGCCTAAGGATTAGGAATAGGTCTAGGGTTAGCATTAGGGTTAAGGTTTTGCTCAGGGTAAGGCATAGGGTTAGGTCTAGGGTTAGGTTTATGGTTAGGGTTAGAGCTAGGTTAGGGCTAGTTTTTGTGTGATGTTTAAGGCTAGGGTTAGGGCAATGGCTAATATAAGAACTAGGGTTAAAATTAGGGTTAGGTATAGGGGTAGGTCAAGTGTTATGGTTCAGTTTAAGATTAGGGTGATATTTATAGCTAGGGATAGTGTTAGCCTATCAGGCAGGTCACTGTTAATTTTAGGTTTAGGGTTAGGACTTGAATTAGGGCTAGGTTTACTCTTAGGTTTCAGTTTAAGTTTAAGGTGGTGTTTAGAGCTAGGATGAGTGTTAGGATATAAGTCAGGTTCAGGGTTATTTTTAAGGTTATGATTAGGACTCGAATTAGGGTAGGGTTAGATCTAGATGCAGTGCTCAGTTTTGGTTGAAGTTAAGATTAGTTTTTCGCTTTTGCTCAGTTTTGTTTTAGTGCTATGGTTAGATTTAGGGCTAGATTTATGATTAGCTTTAGGTTTAGGGCTAGGGTTATGGTTAGGTTTAGGATTAAGTCTAGATTTAAGGCTAGGATTAGGGCTAGGTTTTGTGCTAGGTTTAGGGCAAGAATTAGGTCTATGACTAATGTCAGGTCTAGGTTCATAGTTAGTGATATTTTTTAGGGTTAGGTTTATGGCTAGGTGAAATTAAAATGTTACGTTTAGGGAAAGGGTAAGAGTAAGAGCTGGAGTATTATTCGGGTCAGAGCCAGGCTTCAGATTTGGGTTAGGTTAAGGTTTAAGGTTAAGGCTCAAATTAGCATTAAGGTTATAATTAGGGTTAGGGTAATAAATAGTGTTAGGTTTAGGGTTCAGGTTAGGTTTAGGGTAATGGATATGGTTAGGGTTTGTGATAGGTTTAGGGTTAGGCCTATGGTTAGCATTAGGGTCAAGGTTATTGTTATGGTAATTTACAGGGTTAGACATAGTGTTAGGGCTAGAATAATGGTTAAGATTAAGGCTAGAGTTAGGGTTAGTTTCAGGTTTAGGGGTGAGGGTTACACTTAGGATTAGGTTTAGGGTAAATTTAGGGTTTGAGCTAGGATTTTTGCTATGTCTGACGTTAATTTAGGCTTTGGTCTGGGGTTAGGGTCATGGTTAGTGTTACGGTTAAGGCTAGGGTTATCATTAGGTTTAGGGTAATAGGTTTAGATATCAGGTTAAAGATAGTGCTAGGTTTACGTTAGCATTAGATTTAGGTTTAGGATTAGGGTTAGGGTTTGAGCAAGCTTAGATTTAGAGTTACAGTTTGGTTAACTGTTATTTCTAGGGTTAGATTTATGTTTAGGGTTAGGGTAGGTTTAGCTTTAGGTCTAGTGTTATCATTAGTGTTAAGTTTAGGGTTAGAGTAATGGGTATGGTTTGAACTAGGATGAGGGCTAGGGTTAAGATTAGCATTAGGGCTGGGGTTAGGATTAGGGTAAGGCCTTGGGTTAGTGTTAAGCTTAGGTTAAGTGTAAGGGTTAGGGTTTTAACTAGGTTTAGGGCTCAGGTGAGGGTTAGGTTTATAGTCTGGGCTAGGGTAGGGTTAGGGTTAGATTTAGGGCTAGAGTTAGCATTCGTTTTAGGGTTATGTTTAGTGAATGGATAGAGTTAGAGGTAGGGTTTGGGCTATGGTTACAGTTAGGATTAGGGCTAGAGTTAGGGCGAGGTTTAGGGTTTGGGCTAGGTTTATGTTAAGTGTAAGTTTTAGGGTTTGAGCTAGGGTTAGGGCTAGAATGAGGGTTAGGGTTAGGGTTAGGGCTAGGTTTAGGGTTAGGCTTATGCTTAGGGTTCAGTTTAGGGCTGTAAGTAGGGCTAGGTTTTGTGTGAGGTCTATGGCTAGTGTTAGGTATAAGGGTAATATAAGAGCTAGAGTTTTGGTTATGGCTAGATTTAGAGTTCATCCAGTGTTAGGGTTAATTTTGGGGTTAGGATAAGGTTTAGAATTAAGGTTTTTGTTAGGGTAAGTGTCAGGTTTCAGGTTAGGATTAGGTTTAGGGTTAGGTCCAGAATGAGGACTAAGGTAAGATCTAGGGGTAGAGTTAGTGTTTGATTTATGTTAAGGGTTATTGTTAGGCCTAAGGCTAGGATTATGGCTATTTTTAGGATTAGGTTTAGGTCTAGAGCTAGTGTTAGTGTTAGGTTTAGCGTTAGGGTTACTGGTAGGGCTAGTGTTAGGTTTTGGATAAGGGTTACGGTCAAGTTTAAACCTAGGTTTAGAGTTAGGGACAGAATAAGTATCAGCATTAGGTTTAGGGTAATGGATAGGGTTACAGCTCGGGTTAGGGCTAGGTTTATGGTTAGGATCAAGGCTAGGGTTCAGGTTAGATTTTGGGTTATGTTAGGTTTAGGGTTTGGGTTAAGTTTAGAGCTAGAATGAGGGCTAGGTTAGGGACTAGTAAAAGAGTTATGGTTTGGGGTAGGCATAGAATTAGGTTTAGGATTAGGGTAGCAATAGGGTGAGGGCCTGGCTAAGTATAGGGTTAGAGCTAGGATTAAGACAAGGGATAGGGCTAGGTTAGGGCCAGGGTTAGGGTTATGGTTAAAGCTAGGGTTAGGCCTTGGATTAAGGGTAGGTTTTGTGTTAGGTTTAGGGATATGACTTATTTAAGAACTAGCATTATGATTAGGGCTAGTTTTAGGGTTAGGTTTAGGTTGAGGTCTAGTGTTAGGATTTTTTTTAGGTTTAGGTATTGTGTAATGTGTAGAGCTAGGGTTAGTGTTAAGGTCAGAGTCAGGGTTATTATTAGTTCTAGGGTTAGAGATAGGATTCGAATTAGGGTAGGTTTAGGGCTACGTGTAGGATTAGGGTTTGCTTTAGGTTAAGTTTTAGGGTCAGTGCTATGGCTCCATTTGGCTTGAGGGCTAGGACTAGGGCTAATTTTCAAATTAGCATTATGGTTAGAGCTAGTGTAAGGGTGTGGTTTAGGCTTAGTGTTAAGGTTAGATTTAGAGTTAGGGTTAGATCTAGCTTTAGGGCTACAGTGAAGGATAGGGCTAGGGTTAGGACTAGGGTTTGAGTTATCATAAGGGATAGAGTTAGAACTAGGGATAGGGATAGGGCGAGAGTTAGAGTTAGTGTTAGGGTTAGATTTAGGATTAGAATTAGGGCTTAATTAGGGCCAGGATTAGAGCTAGGTTTAGTATTAAGGCTGAGCCTAGGTTTATGGCTAAAGCTATGGTTATGGTTAGGTATGATGTTATAGCTAGCTTTAGAACTAGGAAAAGGGTTAAAAAATTTGGGTTAGTATAAAGGCTGAGCCTAGGTTTATGGCTATGGTTAGGGTTATGGTTAGGTATAATGTTATAGCCAGCTTTAGAATGAGGGAAAGGGTTAAAATTTGGGTTATGTCTATGATTAGGGTTAGGTTTAGGATTAAGGCTAAGATCAGGGCTAGGATTAGGCCTGAGTTGGTTTAGGGTTAGGGCTTCATTAGGGCTAGGGCTAATGTCAGGTCTAGGGTTATGGTTAGAAATAGTTTTAGGGTTAAGATTATTAGGGTTAGGATTAGGTTTATGGATATGATTAGGTTTAGCGTTCAGGTTAGGTTTAGGGTTCAGGTTAGGTTTAAGGTAATGTATAGGTTTAGGGTTAGGAAAAGTTTTAGAGTTATCATAGTGTTAGCATTAGGGTTAGGATTAGGAATAGGGTAATGGATAGGGTTACAGCTCGGGTTAGGGCTAGGTTTATGGTTAGGATCAAGGCTAGGGTTCAGGTTAGATTTTGGGTTATGTCAAGGGTTAGGGTTATGGTTAGGTTTAGGGTAAGTGTTAGGGCTAGAATTAGGGTTATGGATAGGATTAAAGGTATTATTAGGGCTCCAATTAGGGATCAGTTTTGGTTTATGTTAGGGCTAGGTTTAGGGCTACAGCCAATGTAAGAACTAGGGTTACAATTAGAACTAGTTTTAGGGTTAGGGTTAGGGCTAGATCTAGTGTTAGGTTTAGGTTTAGGTTTTGATTTATGTTTAGATCTAGGGTTAGTATTATGGTCATAGTCAGGGTCAGGGTTTGTTTTAGGGTTAGGGATAGGCCTCGAATTAGAGCTAGGTTTAGAGCTAGGTGTAGGCTTAGTGTTTGGTTTATGTTAAAGGTTAGGGTTAGGGCTATGGCTTGGTTGTTTTGTAGGGTTAGGGCTAGGGTAGAGCTAGTTTAAGGATTATCATTAATGTTACGGCTTGTATTAATGAGAGGTTTAGCTTAGGGTTAGGGTTAGATTTGAATTAGGGTTAGATATAGGATCAGGGCTAGAGCTAGGGTTAGGGCTAATGTAAAGGCAAGTGATCGGATTGTGGTAAGGGATAGGGTTAGAACTAGAAATAGGACTAAGGCAAGAGTTAAAGTTAGTCTTTGGGCTAGGGTTAGGTTAGATTTAGGGCCAAATTAGGGCTAGGATTAGGTCTAGCATTTGTATTAGAGTTAGGCCTAGTTTTAGGCTTAGGTTTAGGTTTAGGGATAGGGTTAGGCTTAGGGGAAGGGATGGGGTTAGAGCTAGTTTTAGGGCTAGGTCGAAGGTTAGAATTTGGCTAGGGCTAGGGTTATGGTTTGGTTTAGTAGTAAGGCTAGGTTTAGGGCTAGGATGAGGGTAAGGATTTTTTATAGGGTATGGCAAGAATTAGGGCTAGGGCTAATGTCAGGTGTAGGCTTACATTAGGGATAGATTGAGGTTTAGATTTATGGCTAGGTCTAGTGTAAGGGTTCTGTTTAGGGTAAGGGTCAGTTTTACATCTAACAGTATTATTAGGGTTAGAATTAGGTTTCGGGTTTGGTTTAGGTTAGGGTTTAGGTCTAGAGCTTGAATCAGCATTAAGGTTTGGTTAGGGTAATGATAGGTTTAGGTTTAGGGTTCATGTTAGGTATAGGGTAATTGATAGGGTTAGACTTAGCAAAACTGTTAGGGTTAGGCCTAGGGTTAGCCATAGGGTTATGGTTGTGCTTAGGATAATGGATAGGGTTAGGGCTAGGGTTATGGTTTGTATTAGGGCTAGAGTTAGTGTTAGGACTAGGGTTAGGGTAAGGTTTAGGTTTAGAATATGGTTTAGAGTTTGAGCTAGGGTTAGCACTAGGGCAATGGTTAGGTTTAGGGTTAGGTCTATGTTATAGTTAAGGTTAGGGTCAGAGTGTTAAGGTTAGGGCTAGGGTTATCATTAGGTTTAGGGTATTGGATAGGGTTTGATTTTGTGTTATGGTTATGGTTAGGGTTAGGTTTTGGCTTAAGTTTAGGATTAGGGATAGGTTTAGGGTTAGGTTTAGGGTTTGAGCAAGGGTTAGCTCTATGTCAAGTGTTAGGTTTATGGTTACGTCTATGGTTAGGGTTAGGGTAGATTTAGGGTAAGAGCTGGGGTTATCATCAGGGTTAGGGTTAGGTTTAAGGAAATGGTAGGGAAATGGGTAGGGTTAGAGTTAGGGTTAGGGCTAAGGTTATCATTAAGGTTAGGCTTAGAGTTAAGGTAATATGTAGGCTTAGAGCTAGGGTTAGGGATAGGGTTAAGGTTAGGATTAGGTCTTGGGTTAATTTTAGGTTTAGTTTTAAACCATGGGTTAGTGTTAGGATTAGGTTAAGTTTAAGGGTTAGGGATTGAGGTAATGTTTGGACTAGGACTAGGGTTAGGGTTAGAGTCAGTGTGAGGGACAGGGCTAAGGTTAGCATTAGGTTTAGGCTTAGGGTTAGGGTAATGGATAAAGTTAGAGGTTGGTTTTGGCCTATGGTGATGGCTTGTTTCAGGGTTAGTGATATGGCTAAGTCTAGTATTAGGGTTATGTTTTTTGTTGGGATAAGTTTTAGAGCTAGAGTTTGTGTTAGGGTAAGGTTCAGTGTTCAGGTTAGGGTTAGGTTTATTGTTAGGGCCTGCATTAGGATGAGGGTTTGGTCTAGGTGTAGGGTTAGTGTTTGGGTTAGGTTAAGGGTTATTATTAGGGCTAGGGTTAAGTTTGTGTTTAGGCATTGGCCTAGAGTTATGACTAGATAAAGGATTAATTGTAGGTCTAGATCTAGTGTTAGGGTAAGGTTTAGTTATAGGGTTATAGGTAGTGCCAATGTTAGAGGTCGGTTTAGGATTAGGGACATTTTTAGACCTATGGTTAGTGTTAGGGTCAGAAAAAGGGTCAGGGTTAGGGTTAGGTTTTGGGATAGTGTTAAAGCTACATTGAGAATCAGGCTTAGGAAGAGTAATAGAGTTATGTTTTGGGTTAGGCTAAGAATTAGTTTTAGCACCAGGGTAGCTTTAGGATTAAAGTTTGGTTTAGGGTAAGGGATAGGGTTAGCACTAGTGTTAGGGCTAGGGTTAGGGTTAGGGTTAGGGCTAGGGTTAGGTTTAGGGTTAGGGTTAAATCTAGGGTTAGAGCTTGGACTAGGGCTAGGCTACGTTTTGTTTTAGCTTTAGGGCTACGGCTAATGTACGAACTAGGGTTACAATTATGGCTAGTTTTAGGGTTAGTGTTACATCTAGGTTTAGTGTTTGGTTAGGTTTAGCATTAGGGTTATGTTTAGGGTAATATATAGTTTAGGGTGAGCAAAAGTGTTAGGGTTAGGCCAAGGATTAGCATTAGGGTTAGGATTAGGGTTAGGGTTAGAGTAATTGATAGGGTTAGAGCTAGGGTTAGGGCTAGGGTTATGGTTAGTGTTAGTGTAAGGTTTAGTGTAAGGTTTAGGGTTAGTGCAAGGTTTAAAGGTAGGGTTAGATTTAGTGTAAGGGTTAAGACTTGGTTTAGGTTTAATGTTAATGTTTAAGCTATGGTTGGGCTCACATTAGGGCTAGATTTTGGGTTACATTAGGGCTAGTGTTAGGGATACAACTAATGTAAGAACTAGGGTTGGGATTAGGGCTAATTTTAGGGTTACAGTTAGGTATAGTTTTATGGTTAGGTTTAAGTTCAGGGTGATGTTTTGAGCTAAGGTTAGTGTTAAGTTCAGAATCAGGGTCAGGGTTAGTTTTAGGGTTGGGCGTAGGACTCGAATTGGGGGTAGGCTTAGGGCTAGATGTAGGGTTAGGATTTGGTTTAGGTTAAGGGTTAGGATTAGTGCTATGGCTCGTTATGTTTTAGGGCTAAGGCTAAAGTTAAGGGTAGTTTTATGATTAATGTTAGTGTTATTGCTGGTGATAGGGTGAATTTAGGCTTAGGGTTACATTTAGAGTTATGGTTAATTCTAGGGTTAGGGCTAAGGTTAGGTCTAGTATTTGAGTTTCAGTAAGGGATAGGGTTAGAACTAGGAATAAAGCTAGGGTGATAGTTAGAGTTAGTCTTAGGGCTAGGGTTAGGGTTAAATTTAGGATAAATTAGGGCTAGGAATATGTCTAGTATTGGTGGTAGGTTTAGGCCTAGGGTTAGTATATGTTTATGATTAGGTTTAGGGTTCGGTTGAGGAGAAGGGATGGGGTTATAGCTAGGTTTATGGCTAGGGCAATGATTAGAATTAGGTTTAGGGGTAGGGTGATGAGTAGAATTAGGTTTAGGGCTAGGGTGATGATTAGAATTAGGTTTAGTTCTAGGGTTAGGTTTCTGTTAGATTTAAGGCTACATTTGTGGTTAGGATGAGGGCTAGGGTTTGTGTTAGGGTTAGGGCAAGTTTTAGGCATAAGGATAATGTCAGGTTTAGGGTTACGGCTAAGATAGTTATACGGTTAAGTTCACGGCTAGGTCTAATGTTAGATTCAGAGTAAGACCCAGGTTAAGTATAAGGTGTATTTTTAGGGTCAGGATCAGGTTTCAGGTTTGTGTTAGTTTAATTATTTGGTTAGGGCTCAAATTTGTGTTAGGGTTAGAATTAGGGATAGATTTATGAATAGGTTTAGGTTTAGGATTCAGGTTAAGATTCGGGTAATTTGTAGGGTTAGGGTTAGTGATACAGTTAGCGTTAGGCCTAGGGTTAGTATTTGGTTTAGGGTTATTGTTAGGGTAATGAATAGCATTAGAGCTAGGGTTAGGGCTATGGTTTTGGATAGGATTACTGCTAGCGTTAAGGTTAGGGTTAGGCTAGTGCAAGGGTTAGGGTTTGGGTTAGGTTTAGGGTACAGGTTAGGTTTTGAGCTAGGTTTAGTTCTAGGGTCAGTGTTAGGTTTAAGATTATGTCTAGGATTAGATTTACAGTTAAGGTTAGGATTAGTGTTAGGGTTATGGATAAGGTTATCTTTAGAGTTAGGTTAATGGATAGGGTTAGATATTGGTTTAGGGATAGGGATAATATTAGGTTTAGGGTTAGTGTTAGGGTTAGGGCTGAGATTATCATTAGATTTTGGGTAATGGATGATGTTAGATGTCAGGTTAGGGTTAGGGATAGTTTTAGATTTAGGGTTAGTGTTAGGGTTAGGGCTAAGTTTGGTGTAAGAGTAATTGTTAGGGTCTTATCTAAGTTTAAGGCTACAATGAGGGTTAAGTTTAGCGTTAGGTCTAGGATTAGGTTTACAATTAGGATTAGAGCTAGAGTTATCATTAGGGTTAAGGCTCGGTTTAGTGTAATGGATAATTTTAGAGATGGTATTAGGGCTAGTGTTAACATTATGATTAGGGCTAGGATTAGGATTACGTTTAGGGTTAGGGCTAGGTTTATGTTTAGGATTCAGTTTTGGGTTTTATCTAGGGTTAGGACTAAGGCGAGGGTTAGGGTTAGCTTTAGTGTTAGGCTTAGGGTAAGGAATAAGCTTAGGTTAGGGTTGGGATTATGCTTTGGGCTAGATTTAGGCCTAGGATTAAGGCTAGGTTTTGTGTTAGCTTTAGAGCTAGTTTTAGTGCTATGGTAATGTAAGGGTTATGTTTACATTTATGACTAGGTCTAGTGTTAGGTTTTGGTTTCGGTTAGGGTCAGTTTTATAGCTAGGTTTAGTATTAGTGTCAGGGTCTGTGTTTGGATTAGGGTTAGGGTAGGGCAAAAGACAGAATTAGGATTGGTTAGGTATAGAGGTAAGTTTAGTGTTTGGCTTAGGGTAAGGGTTATCATTAGAGCTAGGGCTAGTTTTTTGTTTATGTCTTGGTGAAAGATTTTAGATTTTTGATTAGGTTTAATCTAGGTCTAGTGTTAGGGTTAGATTTATATATAGGGTTATGGGTAGTGCTACTGTTAGGGTTTAGTTTAGGTTCAGGGTCAGAATAAGGGTCAGGGTTAGGGTTAGGATTTAGGTTATTGTTAAAACAAGAATGAAGGCTAGAGTTAGGACTAGTAATAGGGTTAGTGTTTGGGTTAGACTAAGGATTAGTTTTAGGACTAGGGTTAGCATTAGGGTTGGGGTTTGGTTAGGGTAAAGCATAAGGTTTGAGCTAGGGTTAGAGCTAGGTTTCGGGTTAGGGTTAGGGTTAGAGTTAGGGTTAGGGTTAGGGTGAAAGCTAGGGTTAGGTCTCAGATTTGGGCTAGGTTTTGGTTAGCATTAGATTCAAGGTTATGGCTAATGTATGATCTAGCTTTATGGTTAGAACTAGTTTTAGAATTAGGGTTAGGACCAGGTCTAGTGTTAGGGTAAGGTTTAGGTTTAGGGTGATGTTTACAGGTACGGTTAGTGTTAATGTCAGAGACAGGTTCAGGGGTAGTTTTAGGGTTAAGATTAGGACTCGAATTAGGGCTAGGCTTAGGGCTAGATGTAAGTTTAGGGTTTGGTTGAGGTAAAAGTTTAGGGTTAGTGTTATGGCTCAATTTTGTTTTAGGGCTAAGCCTAGGGATAGGACTAGTTTTAGGATTAGCATTAGGGTTAGGGCTAGAGTTAGGGTTAAGTTTAGGTGTAGAATAAGTGTTAGATTTTGAGTTAGATTTATATCTAGGTTTAGAGCAAGGTGTAAGGTTCGGGCTAGGGTTATTCTAGGCTTAGGGCTAGGAATAAGGTTACGGTAAGTGATAGGGTAGAAATTAGGGCTAGGGCTAGTGTGAGAGTCATAGTTAGTCTTAGAGCTAGGGTTAGGGTTAGGTTTAGGATTAGGGCTAGGGTTAGTGTTAGGGTTAGTTCTAGGGTTAAGGTTAGTGTTAGGGTTAGTGTTAGGGTTAGGGTTTGGGTTAGGATTAAGGTAAGCAATGGGGTTATAACTAGTTTTAGGGCCAGGGAAAGGGTTAGAATTAGGGTTTAGTTATGATTAAGGCTAGTTTTTGGGCTAGGATGAGAGGTAGTGTTCGTGTTAGGGTTAGGGCTAGAATTAGGTCTAGGGCTAATGTCAGGTCTAGGGTTACATTTAGGGATATGTTTGGGGTTATATTTATGGTTAGGTCTAGTGTAAAGGTTAGATTTACGGTAAGGGTCAATTAAAGCTATGTGTATTATTAGGGTCAGTGTATGGCTTAAGGTTTGGTTTAAGTTAAGGTTTAGGCTTAGGGCTCAAATTAGCATTAGGGTTAGAGTTCGGGTTAGGGTCATGAATAGTCTTCGGATTAAGGTTCAGGTTAGTTTTAGGGTAATGGATAGGATTAGGGATTACAATAGGTTTGGGTTAAGCCTAGGGTTATCATTAGGTTTAGGATTATGGTTAGGATAATGTATAGAATTAGATCTAGCTTTAGGGCTAGGGTTATGGTTAGGATTACTGCTAGGGTTAGAGTAGTGGATATAATTAGAGCTAAGTTTAGGGCTATGGTTAAGTTTAGGATTAGGGCTAGTGTTAGGTTAGGGCTTGGAATAGGGCTAGGGTTATGTTAAGGGGAAATGTTAGGCTTTGAGCTAGGGTTAGGTCTAAAGCAAGGCTTAGGGTTAGGGTTAGGGCTTGGTTTAGGTTTAGGGTTACACTTAGGACTAGTTCAGGCCTAGGATTAGGGCTAGGTTTTGTGTTAGTTTAGGCCTAGGGTTAAGGCCATGGGTAATGTAAGAGCTAGGTTTTGATTAGGGCTAGTTTTATGGTTAGTGTTTTGGCCAGGTCTAGTGTTAGGACTAGTGTTTGGGTTAGGGTGGTCTTTGGATCTAGGATTATGTTAGGGACAGGGCCAGTGTTAGGATAGAGTTAGTGTTGGGGTTAGTGCCAGAATTAGG
Source organism: Marmota flaviventris (assembly GCF_047511675.1). Lineage (NCBI taxonomy): Eukaryota > Metazoa > Chordata > Mammalia > Rodentia > Sciuridae > Marmota > Marmota flaviventris. Next base: position 104,121 of record NW_027287682.1, read on the forward strand.
GCTAGAGTTAGGTCTGGGAGTAGGGTAAATATTTGGGTTAGGTTAAGGGTTATTGTTAGTGCTAGGGCTAGGTTGTTTTTCAGGTCTAGGGCTAAAGATATGGCTAGAATTTAGGAATATATTTAGGTCTAGTGTAGTGTTACATTTAGGTTTATGTATAGGATTACCAGTTTTGGTTTAAATATAGGATTAGGGTTCAGTTTCGGGTTAGGGTCAGGTTTAGACCTACAGTTAGTGTTAGGGTGAGAATAAGTGTCAGGTTTAGGGTTTGGGTTTGGGTTAGGGTTAGAGCTAGAATGAAGTTTAGAGTTAGGACTAGCAATAGGATTAGGGTTTGGGGTTGGCTATGGATTAGGGTTAAGACTAGGGTTAGCATTAGGTTTAAGGTTTAGCTTATGGTAATGGATAGGGTAACAGCTAGGATTAGAGCTAGGGTTAGAGTATGGGCTAGGGCTAGTTTTAGGATTAGGGTTAAAATAGGGTTAACACTCAGATGAGGGCCAGGTTTGGGGTTAGGTTGGGGCTAGTCTTGGGCCTACAACTAATGATTGAACCAAGGTTATGATTAGGCTACTTTTTGTGTAAGTGTTATGGCTAGGTCAAGTGTTAGGTTTAGGGTTAGCGTTAGCGTGATGTTTAGAGCTAGGGTTAGTGTTAGGTCAGGATCAGTGTTCGGGTTATAGTTAGGGTTAGGACTAAACCCAGAATTATCACTAGAGTTAAGTCTAGGGGTACGATTAGTGTTTGTGTTAGGTTACGGTTTGTCATTGGGGCTAGGGCTAGCTTTTTGTTTAGGTTTAGGGCTAGAGATATGGCTAGATTTAGGATTAGGTTTATGTCTAGGATTAGTGTTAGGGTTAGTTTTAGGAATAGGTTTATTTCTCGTGCTAGTTTTAGGGTTCAGTATAGAGTTAGGATCGGGTTTAGACCTACGGTTACCATTAGAGTCAGAATAAGTGTCAGGTTTGAGTTATGGTTAGAGCTATAATGAGGGCTAGGGTTAGCACTAGTAATAGATATAGGGTTTGGGTTAGGCTAAGGATTAGGGTTAGGCCTATAGTTAGCATTAGGGTTAGAGTTAGCTTAGGGTAAGTTATAGGATCAGAGCTAGGGTTAGGGCTATGTTTAGAGTTAGGTTTAGGGCTAGAGTTAGGTTTAGGTTTTGGGTTAAAGCTATGCTTAGGTCTTGCATTAAGTCTAGGTTTTGGTTAGAGTTAGGGCTAGGTTTAGAGTTATAGCCAATGTAGGGACTAGGGTTTTGATTTGGGCTAGTTATAGGATTAGGGTTAGGACTAGGTCTAGTTGTAGGATTAGGTATAACATTAGGGTGATGTTTAGAGCTAGGGTGAGTGTTAGGGTAAAATTCAAGGTCAGAGTACTTTTAGGATTAGGGTTTGGACTCGAATTAGGGCTAGTGTTAGGGCTAGATGTAGAGTTAGGTTTTGGTTTAGGATAAGTTTTAAAGTTAGGGCTATGGCTCAGTTTTGTTTAAGGGCTAGGGCTATGGTTTGGTCTAGTTTTAGGCTTAGCATTAGGTTTAGGGCTAGTGTTAGTTTTAGGTTTAGGCTTAGGGTTAAAGTTAGATTTAGGTTTAAGATTAAGTCTAGGGTTAGGTCTAGGGCTAAGGATAGGGGTACTGTTAGGTGTCTTGGTTTATGGCTAGAATTATTGTTATGATAAGGAATAGGACTAGAACTAGGAATAGGGCTAGGGTAAGAGTGAGAGTTAGTCTTACAGCTAAGGTTAGTGTTTGGTTAAGTATAGGGCTTAATTAGGGCTAGTAATAGGGCTAGGTTTATGGTTATATTTAGGCCTAGAATAAGTTTTGGGCTTATGGCTAGGTTTAGTGTAAGCCATGGGCTTCAAGCTAGGGACAGGGCTAGGGTGAAGTTTAGAATTAGGGTTAGGGCTAGGGTTTCATTAGAATTATGATTAATGCTAGGTTTAGGGCTAGGATGATGGCTAGGGTTTATGTTAGGTTTAGGGCTAGGGTTAGTGTTAGGGCGAATGTCAGATCTAGGATTACGTTTAGGGATAGTTTTAGGGTTAGGTTTTTGGCTATGTTTAGTGTAAGTGTAAGGTTTATGGAACTATCAAGTTTATAGCTAGGGGTATTATTAGGGTCAGGGTCAGGTTTAGGGTTGTGTTTAGGTTAGGGTTTAGCTTTAGGGCTCGAATTAGCATTAGGTTTTGGGTTAGGGTAATGATAGGGTTTGGTTTAGGGTTCAGGTTAGATTTAGCATAATGGATAGGGTTATGGTTAAGGATAGTGTTAGATTTAGGCCTAAGGTTAGAATTATAATTAGGGTTATGTTTATGGTAATTGATAGGGTTAGAGCTAAATTTAGGGCTAGGGTTAAGGTTAGGGTTATGGGTTTGTTTTGTGTTAAGCTTAGGGCTAGAATTATGGCTAGGGCAAATATCAGGTCTAGGGTTATGTTTAGGGATAGTTTTAGGGTTAGGTTTATGGCTAGGTATAGTATAAAGTTTAGGTTTTGGAGTAGGGTCAAAGTTAGAGCTAGGTATATTATAAAGGGAAGTGTCAGAGTCAGGGTTTGTGTTAGGTTAAGATTTAGGTTTAGGGCTCAATTTAGCATTAGGGTTAGGGTTAGGGTAATGATAGGGTTAGGTTTAGGGTTCAGGTTAGGTTTAGGTTAATGAAATAGTTTAGAGTTAGGGATAAGTATAGGGTTAGTCTTAGGGTTACCATTGGGATTTTGGTTATGGTTAGGGTAATGGATAGGGTTAGAGCTAGTGATAGGGCTAGGGTTATGGTTAGAATTCTGGCTAGTTTTAGGGTAAGGTTTAGTGCTATGTTCTGGGTTAGGGTTAGGTTTAGGGTTAGGTTTAAAGCTAAGGTTAAGGCTCAGATTAGGGCTTGGTTTGGGGTTTGGTTAGGGCTAGGCTTAGGGCTATGGCTAATATATGACCTAGTGTTACAATTAGTGCTAGTTTTAGGGTTAGGGTTAGGGGTAGTTCTAGTGTTATGGTTAGGTTTAGGGTTAGGGTGATGTGTAGAGTAAGGGTTATTGTTATTGTTAGGGTCAGTGTCAGAGTCAGGGTTAGTTTTAGGGTTAAGGTTAGAACTCGAATTAGGGCTAAAGTTAGTACTACGTGAAAGTTTAGGTTCAGCTTAGATTAAGGGTTTGGAATATAGGTTGACTTTGTTTTATGGCTAGGGCTCTGGTTATGGCTAGATTATGGATTAGCATCAGGGTTAGGGCTAGTGTTAGGTTGAGGTTTAGGTTTAGAGTTAGGGTTAGATTTAGAGTTAGTGTTAGATCTAGGGTTAGGGCTAGGGCTAGGGCTAAATTATGGCAAGTATTAAGGCTAGGGTTAGTGTTGGGTTTATACCAAGGTGTTGGGATAGAGTTAGGGTTAGTATTGGTATTAAGGTTAAGTTTAGGGGAATGGGTGTGGTTATAGCTAGCTTTAGGGCTAGGTTGAGCATTATAATTAGGAAAATTAAGGCAAGTTTTAGGGCTAGGTTAAGGGCTATGGTTTCTGTTAGGGTTATGGCTAGGACCAGATCTAGGGCTAATATCATGTCTAGGATTAATCTTAAGGATAGTTTTAGGGTTAGGTTATTGCTAGCTCTAGTGTAAGAGTTAGGTTTTGACTATAGGTTTAGGTTAAAGATCAGCTTTAGGGCTTGGGTTATTGTTAGGGTCAGGGTCACAGTCAGGGTTAGCATTTGGTTTAGCTAAAGGTTTAGGGTTAGGCCTCTAATTAGAGTTAGGATTAGGTTTAGGGTAAGCATGATGGAAAGGTTTAGTTTAGGTTTCAGTTAAGGTTTAGAGTAATGCTTGGGTGAGGTTTAGCAATCGGTTTAGGGTTACCACTATGGTTAGAGTTATGTTTAGTGTAATGGACAGGTTTATAGCTAGGGTTAGGGCTAGGTTATGATTTGGATTAAGTCTAGGATTAGGGCTAGGTTTAGGGATAGGGATAGGGTGTGATTTAGGATAAGTTTTAGAGTTAGGGTAAGTGTTAGGTTTAGGGATAGGGTTATTATTAGGTTAAGTTAAGGGTTAGTGTTTGAGCTAGGGTTAGGGCTAGGGTGAGGGTTAGATTTACGTTTAGGTCTAGTTTTACATTTATGGTTAGAGTTAAGTTTAGTGTTAGGGATAGAGTTTTAATTAGGGGTAGGGTAAGGGTTAGGGTAATGGACATAGTTAGAGCTAAAAGTTCAGGCTAGGTTTAATGTTAGCATTAGGGTTAGTTTTAGGGTTAGGGTTTAGGATAGAGCTAGGTTTATGTTTAGTGTAAAGGTTAGGATTTGAGCTAGGGTTAAATCTAAGGCAAGGTGTATGTTAGGGCTAGTATTAGAGCTAGGGTTAGGCTGAGGATTATGCTTAGAGCTAAGTATAGGACTAGAATTAGGGCTAGGTTTCGTGTTAGGTTTAGGACAATGTGTAATATATGAACTAGGTTTATGTTTAAGGCTAGTTTTAGAGTTGGGGTTATGGCTAGGTCTAGTGTTAGGTCTAGGTTTTGGGTTAGTGTCAGGTTTAAAGCTAGGTTCAGTGTTAGAATCAGGGTGTGTTTTGGGGATAGGTTTAGGTTTAGGGTTAGAGCCAGAATTAGCAATAGGTTTAGTTCTAGAGATAGGGTAATTTTTCGGCTTAGGTTAAGAGTTATTGTTAGGGCTAGTGCTAGGTTTTTGTTTAGGTCTAGGGCTAGAGTTATAGCTATATTTAGGATTAGCTTTGGGTCTAGGTCTAGTGTGAAGCTTAGGTATGAATATAGGGTTACGAGTAGGGCTAGTATTAGGATTTGGTTTAGGGTTTTGTTCGGGTTTAGGCCTAGGGTTACTGTTAGGGTCAAATGAAGGTCAAAGTTTTGTTTAGAGGTATAAAGAGGGCTAGGGTTAAGACTAGTATTATGGTTATAGTTTAAGTTAGGCTAAGTATTAGGATTAGAGCTAGGGTTAGTGTTTGGGTTAGGGTTTGGCTTAGTGTAAGGAGTAGGGTTGGAGTTAGGTTTAGGCTAGTGTTTGCGTTAGGGTTAAGACTAGTATTAGGGTTAAAGCTAAGGTTACAGCTAGGATTAGGGTTAGAATTTGTGTTAGGGTTAGGGCTACGGTTAGGACAATGACTAATGTACAAACTAGGGTTATGATTAAGGCTAGTTTTAGGTTAGGTTAAGGCTAGAAATAGTGTTATGGTTAATTTAAGTTTAGGGTGATTTTTAGAGCTAGGATTAGTGTTAGGGTCAGTGTCAGGGTCAGGGTTAGTTTTAGAGGTAGTTTTAGGGATAGGTGTGTAGGGTTATGGTTCAATTTAGGTTAAGTGTTAGGATTAGGGCTATAGCTTGGTTTTGCTTTATGGTTAGGGCTAGGGAGAGGGCAAGTTTTAGGATTAGCATTATGGTTAGGGGTAGTGTTAGGGTTTGGTTTATGCTTATTTTTACAGTTATATTTGGAGTTAGGTTTAGATTTAGACTTAGGCTTAGACCTATGGTTAGGATTAAGGCTAAGGATAGAACTAGGGCTAGGGCTATGGCAAAAGTTAGATTTAGTCTTATGGCTAAGTTTAGGGTTAGGATAGGATTAAATAAAGGCTAGGATTAGCACTAGGTTTTGTGTTAGGCCTAGGTTTAGGGCGAGGGTTAGGGTTAGGTTTAGGGTTATGGTTAATTTTTAGGTACAGGATGAGCTTATAGGTAGATTCAGGGCTATGGCAAAAAATAGAATTAGGGTTAGGGCTCGGGTTATGGTTCGGGTTAGGATTAAGCCTAAATTAAGGGCTAGGATTACGGCTAGGGCTAATTTCAATTCTAGTGTTATGGTTAAAAATAGTTTTAGGGTTAGGTTTATGGCTACATCTAGTGTAAGAGTTAGGTTTAGGGTTAGGGTCAGGTATAGAGCTAAGGGTACTAATAGGGTCAGGGTTGTGATTAGTGTTTTGGATAGGTTAATGCTTAATATTAGGTCTAAAATTAGCATTAGAGTTAGAATTAGGGTAAAGATAGTGTTAAGTTTAGGTATCAGGTTAGGTTTAGTGTAATGGGTAGGGTTAGAATAAGGGATACCGTCAGGTGTAGGCCCAGATTTAGCATTTGGGTTAGGGTTATGGTTAGGGTAATGGATAGGGTTAGAGACAGGGGTACAGATGTGGTCAATGTTATGATTATTGATAGGGTTAGGCTTAGGGTTAGGGTTAGGGTTAAATCTAGGGTTATGGCTAGGGTTATAGTTATGATTAGTGGTAGGGTTAGGGGTAAATCTAGGGATAGTGCTCAGAATAAGGCTAGGTTTGGGGTTAAGTTAAAGCTAGGTTCAGGGTTACGGCTAATGTAAGTACCAGGGTTACGATTAGGGCTAATTTTAGGGTTAGTGTTAGGGCTAGGTCTATTGTTAGGTTTAGGTATAGGGTTCGATTGATATTTAGAGCTAGGGTCAGTGTTAAGTTCAGAGTCAGGGTCAGGGTTAGTTTTAGGGTTTGGCTTAAAACTCGAATTAGGGCTAGAGTTATGGCTAAGTGGAGGGTTAGGGCTTAGTTTATATTAAGGGTTAGGGTTAGATCTATGGCTTGGTTTTGTTTTAGGGCTAGGGTTAGTGCTAGTTTTAGGATTAGCCTTAAGGTTAGGGCTAGTGTTAGGTTTATGTTTAGGCTAAGGGTTAGGGTTAGATTTAGAGTTAGGGGTAGATCTAGGGTTGCTGCTAGGGCTATGAATAAGGCTAGTATTAGACCTGTAGTTTGGGCTAGGATTAGGGTTCCAGTAAAGTATAGGGTTAGAACTAGTGTTAGGACTAAGGTGAGAATTAGATTTAGTCTTTGGACTAAGGTTAGGGTTAAGGTTAGGGATAGGGCTAAATTAGATCAGGTAAGGGATAAAGATAGAACTAGGGTTAGGGTTAGAGTTAGGGTTAAAGCTAGGTTTAGAGCTTGAAATAGGGCAAGTGTTTGTTGTCGGGTTAGGGCTAGGATTAGGGGAATGGCTAATGTAAGAACTAGGGTTACCTTAGGGTTAGTTTTAGGGTTAGAGTTAAGGGTAGGTCTAGTGTTAGGCTTAGGTTTAAGGTTAGAGTGATATTTAGAGCTAGAGTTAGTGGTAGGATATGAATGAGGGTCAGGGTTAGGGTTAGGACTCAAATTAGGGATAGGGTTACTGGTAGGTTTCGGTTTAAGGTTAGGATGGTGTTTAGATCTAGGGTGTGTGTTAGGATATGAGTCAGTGTCGGGGTTACTTTTAAAGTTGCGTTTAGGAGTCAAATAAGGGCTAGGGATAGTTCTATATGTACTATTAAGGTGGTTTAAGTTAAGGTTTTGGGTTATGGCTTTGCTTGGTTTTGTTTTACTGCTAGGGTTAGGGTTAGTGCCAATTTTATAATTAGCATTAGGGTTAGGGCTAGTGTTATTGTTAGGCTTAATCTTAGGGTTAGGGTTAGATTTAGATTTAGGGTTAGATCTAGGTTTAGAGTTAGGAATGAGGATAGGGCAAGTGTTAGTGCTAGGGTTAGAATGGTATGTAATAGGGTTAGAACTAGGGATAGGGCTAGTGTAAATTAGAGTTAATCTTAGGGCTTGAGATAGGGAAATGGATAAGTTAGGGCTAGAATTAGGGCTATGGTTAGTGTTCAGCTTAAATATAGATTAGGGTTTGAGTTAATATTCTGTTTAGGGTAAGGGATGATGTTATAGCTGGGTTTAGAGGTAGGGTGATATTTAGAATTAGGGTTAGGGCTTTGGTTACAGTTAGGGTTATGATTAAGGCTAGGTTTAGTGCTAGGATGAGGGCTAGTGTTTATTTTAGGGTTAGCACTAGGATTTGGTGTATGCCTAATTTCAGGTCTCGAATTATGTTTGAAGATAATTTTATGTTTAGGATTATGGCTATGTCTAGTATAAGGGTTAGGTTTAGGGGTAGGTTCAGATATAGGGCTGGGGTATTATTATGGACAAGGTCTGGGTTAAGGTTTGGTATAGGTTAAGGTCTAAATTTAGGGATCGAATTAGCATTGGGGTTTGGGTAGAGTAATGATATGGTTAGTATTAGGTTTCGGGTTAGGTTTAGGGTTATGGATAGAAATAGGATTAGAAATAGCAATAGGTTTAGGCCTAGGGTTAGCATTAGGGCTAGGGTTATGTTTATGGTAATGGATAAGGTAAGGGCTAGGGTTATGTTTAGGGCTTGTGTTAGGTTTAAAACTCAGGATAGGGCTCAGATTATGGCTAGTTTTGGATTAAGTTAGTGCTAGGGTTAGGGTTATGGCTAATGTAAGTACTAGAGTTACATTTAGGGCTAATTTTAGGGTTAAGTTTAGGGCTAGGTTGGGTGTTATGGTTAGGTTTAAGGTCAGGATGATGTTTAGAAATAGGGTTAATGTTAGTGTCAGAGTCAGGGTCAGAGTTAGTTATAGGGTTTCGCTTAAAACTCAAATTAGGTCTAGGGTTAGGGGTAGGTGTATTGTTAGGGTTTCGTTTAGTTTAAGGATTAGTGTTAGAGCTATGGCTCAGTTTTGTTTTAGGCTAGGGCTAGGGTTAGGGCTAGTTTTAGGATTAGTGTTAGGCTTAGGTCTAGTGTTTGGATTAGGGTTAGACTTCAGGTTAGGGTTAGATTTAAAGATAGGTGTTGATCTAAGGTTAGTGCTATGGCTAAGGATAGGGCAAGGGTTAGGACAATGGTTAGGGTTAGGGTAAGGGTTATGGTAAGGAATAGTGTTAGAACTAGTGATAGGGCTAGTGTGAGAGTTAGATTTCATCTTATGGCTAGGTTTATGGTTATGGTTAGGGATAGGGCTAAATTAGGGCTAGGGTTAGTGTTAGGTTCAGGCTTAGGTTTAGGGTTAGAGTTAGTGTTACATTTAGTTTAAAGGAATGGGTTATAGCAAAAGTGAGGGCTTGGTGAGTGTTAGTATTAGGGTTAGGGACATGGTTAGGGTAAGGGTTATGATTAAGGCTAGGGTTTAGGTCTAGGATGAGGGCTAGTGTTTGTATTAAGTGTAGGGCTAGTATTAGGTCTAGGGCTAATGTCAGGTCTAGGGCTACAATTAGGGAAACATTTAGTGTTAGGTTTATGGCTTGGTAAAGTGTAAGGGTTAGATTAAGGGTTAGGGTCAATTTTAGAGCTATGGTTATTATTAGGGTCAGAATCAAGGTTAGGGTTTAGGTTAGGGTTTAAGTTTAGGGCTCAAATTAACATTAGATTTAGGATTAGGGTATTGTCAGAGTTAGGTTTAGGGTTTAGTGGTGGTTTATTATAATGAATAGGGTTAAGGTTAGGCCTAGTTTTCACATACAGGATAGGGTTTTCATTAGGGTATGGATAGAGTTAGACCTAAGTTTAGGGCTAGGGTTATGCATAGGATGAGGGCATTGGTTTGGGCTAATGTTAGGTTTAAGTTAAGGGTTAAAACTAGGATAAGGACTCTGATTAAGGCTAGGTTTTGGGTTAGGTTAGGGATAGGGTTAAGACTATGGCTAATGTACTAAGTAAGGTTATGATTAGCGCTAGTTATAAGGTTAGGGTTAAAGCTAGGTCTACTGTTTGGTTTAGATTGACAGTTACAATGATTTTAGAGCTAGGTTTAGTGTTAGGGTCTGAGTCAGGGTCAGGGTTAGTTTTCAGGTTAGGGTTAGGACTAGAATTAGGGATAAGTTTAGGGATAGGGTTGGGGAAAGGTGTAAGGTTAGGGTTTGTTTTAGGTTAAGGGTTAGGATTAGAGCTATGACTCGGTGTTGCTTTAGGGCTAGGGCTAGGGTTAGGGCTAAGATTAGGTCTAGGTTTAGGGTGATGGTAAGGGAAATGGTTAGAAATACACTATAGGTCTAAAGCAAGTGTTATACTTAGTCTTAGGGCTAGGATTATGTTTAGTGTTAGGGATAGGTTAAGGTTTAGGATTAGGGCTCAAATTAGCATTAGGATTAGGTTTAGGGTTAGGATAATGGATAGGGTTAGCATTATGGAGAGGGTTAGGGCTAAGATTAGGGCTAGTGTTAATGTTAGGGTTAGGCCTAATATTAGAGTAGGGTTAGGATTAAAGCTAGTTTTAGATCTGGGATTAGGGCAAGTGTTAATGTTAGAGTTAGGGTTAGGTTTAGGGCTAGGTTTAGTTTTAGGTTTTGGATTAGGGTTAGGTTTAGGGTAAGGGATGAGATTATACCTTGTTTTAGGGATAGGTTGAGGGTTGGAATTAGGGTTAGGGTTAGGGTTAGGGTTATGATGAAGGTGAGGATTATGTCCAGGATGTGGGTTAAGGTCTGTGTTTGGGTGAGGACTAGGATTACAGCTAGAGCTAATATCAGGTATAGGGTTAGGTTTAGAGATAGTTTTAGGGTTAGGTTTATATCTAGGTCTATTGTAAGGGTTAGGTTTATGGTTAGGGTCAGATTTAGAGCAAGGGGTATTATAAAGGTCAGGGTAAGGGTTTAGGTTAGGTTATGGTTTATGGATAGGGCTCGAATTAGCATTAGATTTAGTGATAGGTTAATGATAGTTTTAGGTTGAGGGTTCAAGTTAGGTGTAGGGTAATGGATAGGGTTAGGGATGGGCATAGGATTAGGGTTTGGCCTAGGGTTAGCATAAGGGTTAGGATTATCCTTAGGGTAATGGATAGGGTTAGAGGTAGGGTTAGGGCTAGGGTTATGCTTAGGATTTGGTCTAAGGTCAGGTTTAGGCTTAGGGTTAGGGGTATGTTTAGTGTTAGAGTTAGTTTTAGATTGAAGTTAGAGTAGGGCTTGGATTAGGGCTAGGTTTTGCAATAGGTTAGGGCTATGGCTAAATTAAGAACTTGTTATGATTAGGGCTAATTTTAGGGTTAATGTTAGGGCTAAGTATAGTTTCAGGGTTAGGGTGATGTTTAGAGCTAGGGATAGTGTTAATGTCAGGGTCCATGTTCAGATTAAGATTATGGTTAGAATTAAAGCCAGAATTAGGACGAGGGTTAGGTCTAGTGGAAGAGTTAGTGTTTGGCTTAGGCTAAGGGTTATTATTAGGGCTAGGTCTAGGTTTTTCTTTAGGTCTATGGCTAGTGTTATGGCTAGATTTATGATTAGGTTTAGGTCTAGAGCTAGTGTTGGGGTTATGTTTAGGTATAAGGTTTCTGGTAGTGCTAGTGTTAGAGTTTGGTTTAGGGTTAGGTTCAGGTTTAGACCTATGATTAGTGTTAGGGTCAGAATAAGGGTCAGGGTTATGGTTAGGGTTTGAGTTATGATTAGAGTTAGAATGAGGGCTAGTGTTAGCACTAGTAATAGCATTAGGGTTTGGGTTAAGTTAAGGGTTAGGCTTAGAATTAGGATTAGAATTAGTGTTAGGGTTGGCTTAGGGTAAGGGATAGGGTTAGAGCTATGGTTAGGGGTAGAGTTAGGGCTAAAGCTAGGTTTAGAGCTCAGATTAGGGCTAGTTTTGTGTTAGGATTAGAGCTAGGGTTAGAGTAATGTCTAATGTAAGAACTAGGGATACAATTAGTGTTAGTTTTAGGGTTATGGTTAGGGGTTAGACCTCTAGTGTTAGGATTAGGGTTAGGGTGATATTTAGAGCTAGTGTGAGTGTTTGATTAATAATAATCAGGGTCAGAGTTAGTTTTAAGGTTAGGGTTAGGACTCAAATTACATCTAGGGTTACTGTCTGTGTTTGCTTTAAGGTTAGGATGGTGTTTAGAGCTAGGCTGAGTGTTAGGATATGAGTCAGAGTCAGGGTTAGTATTAAGATTAAGGTTAGGACTCTAATTAAGGCTAGAGTTTGGTCTAGGTGTAGTAATAGGATTTGGATTATTTAAGGTTTAGTATTAGGGCTATTGCTTTGTTTTGATTTACTGCTAGGGTCAGGGTTAGGGCTAGTTTTATGAGTTGCGTTAGTGTTAGGGCTAGTTTTTATATTAGGCTTAGACTTAGGTTTAGTGTTAGATTGAGAGTTAGGGATAGATCTAGGATTATGGCTATGAATAAGGATAGGGCAAGGTTTATGGCTAGGGTTAGAGTTAGGGTTAGGTAAGTGATAGGGTTAGAACTAGGGATAGGGCTAGTGTGAAAGAGTTAGTCTTAGGGCTAGGGTTAGGGTTAGGAATAGGGTTAAATTAGGGCTAGAATTAGGGCTAGGGTTATGATTCAGCTTAAGCCTAGCATTAGGTTTAGTGTTAGGGTTAAGTTTAGGGTAATGATTGGTATTAGAGCTTGATGTAAAGGTAGGGGTAATGTTAGAATTAGGGTTAGGCCTATGGTTAGGGTTAGGGTTATGATTAAGGCTGGTTTCAGGGCTAGGGATTGTTTTAGGGTAGGGATAGGATTAGCACTAGGACTAATATCAGGTCTAGGGTTCTCATTAAAGATAGTTTTAGGGTTAGGTTTATGGACACAGGTAGTGTAAGGGTTATGTTTAGTTTTAGGTCAGGTTTAGATCTAGGGGTATTATTAGGGTCAGAGCCTTGGTTAGGGTTTGGTATTATGGTTTAAATTTAGTGCTTGAATTAGCATTAAGGTTAGGATTAGAGTAATCACAGGTTGAGCTTTAGGGTTTAGGTTTGGTTTAGGGTAATGGATAGGGTTAATATTATGGATAGGTTTAGGTCTAGGCCTAGGGTTAGCATTATTGTTAGGGTTATAGTTATGGCAATAGATAGGGTTAGGGCTAGGATTATGGTTATGATTAGGGCTAGGGTTAAGGTTAGTACTAGGGTTAAAGCTTGGGTTAGATATTGAATTAGGGCTAGGTTTTGTGTTAAGTTATTGCTATTGTTAGGGTTATGGCTAATGTAAGTAACAGGGTTACATTTAGGGCTAAATTTAGGTTTAGGGTTGGGGCTAGGTCTAGTGTTAGGTTTACGTTTATGGTTAGGTTGATGTTTAGAAATAGAGTTAGTGCAATGGTCAGATTCAGGGCTAGGGCTAGTTTTAGGGTTCAGCTTAAAACTCGAATTAGGGCTACGTTTAGGGTTAGGCTTAGGGTTTGGTTAGGTTAAGGGTTAGGTTTAGGGCTATGTCTGGGTTTTGTTTTAGAGCTAGGGCTAGGATTAGGGCTAGTTTTAGGATTAGCATTAGGGTTAGGACTAGTGTTAGGTTTAGGTTTAGGCTTAGGGTTAAAGTTAGATTTAGATTTAGAGTTAGATCTAGGATAGGGCTAAGGCTAAGGATAGGGCTAGGGTTAGGGCTAGGATTATTGTTCCAGTAAGGGATAGGGTTAGAACTAGGGATGCGGCAAGGGTGAGAGTTAGAGTTAGTCTTAGGGCTAGGGTTAGAGCTAAGGTTAGGAATAGGCATAAATTAGGGCTAAGATTAGGGCTATGGTTAGTGTTAGTGTTAGGCCTAAGTTTAGGGTTAGGGTTAGGATTAAGGCTAGGTTTGGGGTTAGGATAATGGCTGGGGTTTGTGTTAGGGTTAGGGCTAGAAGTAGGGCTTGTGCTAATATCAGGTCTAGACAGTAAATTTAGAATGTTTTATGGCTAGGTCTATTGTAAGGGTTAGGTTTAGAGTAGGGGTCAGGTTTAGAGCTAGGGGAATTATTAGGGTAAGGTTCAGGGTATGAGTTTGCTTGAGGTTAGTGTTTAGAGTTAGGGATCTAATTAGCTTTAGGGTCAGGGTTAGGGTAATGATAGGTTTTTGTTTAGGGTTCAGTATATGTTTAGGATAATTGATAAGGTTGGGGTTAGCGATAGGGTTAGGGTTAGGTCTAGAGTTAGCATTAGGGTAAGGGTTATGGTTAGGAGAATAGATATGGTTACACCTAAGTGTAGGGCTAGGCTTATGGTTAGAAATAGGTCTTGAATTAGGGTTAGTTTTAGGGTTAGTTCTAGGGTTAGTTTTCGGTTTATTAGTGTAAGGGTTGGGTTTTGAGCTAGGTTTAGGGCTAGGGTGAGGGTTAGGCTTAGGGTTAGGTCTAGGGATAAGATTACAGTACCATTAGGTTTAGGGTTAGGATTAGGGCTATGGTCATCATTAGGGGTAGTTTTAGGGTTAGGGTAATGGATACAATTAGATGTAGGTTTAGTTTTATGGTTAGAGTTATATTGAGGGTTAGGCTTAGGGTTATGGCTATGGTTATGGTTAGGTTTATGGTAAGGGTTAGTGTTTGAGCTAGGGTTAGGTCTATGGTGAGGGTGAGGTTTAGGGCTATGTCTAGGATTAGTTTTCTGGTTATGTTTGGGTTTAGGGTTAGGCCTATGGTTATCAATAGATTAAGAGTTATATTTAGGGTAATGGGTATCTTTAGAGCTAGGTTTAGTGCAAGAGTTAAGGTTACGATTAGGGCTAGGTTTAGGGTAAAATATAGGGATAGGTGTAGGTTTATATTTAGGGTAAGGGTTAGGGTTTGAGAGAGGGTTAGGACTAAGGTGAGGGTTAGGTTAGGGTTAGGGCTACTGTTTGTGTTAGGGTTACACCTAACGCTTAGTTAAGGCCTAGGATAAGATCTAGATTTTGTATTAGGTTTAGGCCTAGGGTTAGGGCTATGGGTAATAAAGAGCTAGGGATATGATTAGGGCTAGTTGTAGGGTTAGAGTCATGGCTAGGTCTAGTGTTAGGTTTTGATGTTGTTAAGGCTCAGGTTTAGAGATAGTTTTATTGTTAAAGGCAGCCTCAGGATTAGCGTTAGTGTTAGGGCTAGATTTAGTGTGTGGTTTAGGCTTAGGAATAGGGTTAGATTTAGAGTTATGTTTAGAACTTGGATTAGTGATAGGGCTAGCGTTAGGGCTAAGGGTAGAGCAAGTTTTAGGGTTATGGTAAGGGATAGGTTTAGAACTAGGAATAGGGATAGGGCGAAAGAATTATTATTAGTGCTAGTGTTAGGGTTAGCGTTAGGGCTAAATTAGGGCTAGAATCAGGTCTAGGATTAGTGTAAGGGTTAAATCTAGGGTTAGAGTTAGGGTTAGATTTAGGGGAAGGAATGGGGTTTATATCTAGGTTCAGATATAGGGTGAAGGATAAAATTAGGGATAAGGCTAGAGTTAAGGTTTGGGTTAGGATCAAGGATAGGTTTAGGGCTAGAAAGAGGGCTAGCATTTGTGTTAGGGTATGGCAAGAATTAGGGCTAGGGCTAATATCAGGTCTAGGGTTATGGTTATGGATAGTTTTAGGGTAAGGTTGATGGCTAGGTCTATATTCAAAGTTAGGTTTAGGGTAAGGTTCAGGTTTAGACCTAGGGGTATTATAATAATCATGTCAGGTTTTAGGTTTAGATTAGGTTGAGGTTTATGGTTAGTGATCAAATTAGCATTAGGGTAGACTTAGGATTATTTTAAGGGATAGGGTTAGGTTTAGCTTCAGGTTAGTTTTAGGTTTCATGTTAGGTTTAGGTTAATGTTGAGGGTTAGGGTTAGGCTTACGGTTAGCATTAGGTTTATGGTTATTGTTTGTTTAATTGATCGATTTACAGCTATGGTTAGTGCTAGGATTATGTTTAGGATTAGGGCTAGAGTTAGGGTTAGGGTTATGTTTAAGGCTAGGGTTAGGTTTGGGGTTAAGTTTAGGATACGGGTTAGGGTTTAAGCTAGGGTTAGTGCTAAATCTAGCGTTAGGTTTAGGGTTAGGTCAAGGGTTAGGGTTAGTATTAGGGTTAGGGCTAGGGTTAGGGTTAGTGTTAGGCTTAGGGTTTTCTTACCATTAGGTTAAGGATAACGCTCATGGATTTAGTAAGTGTTAGGGCTAGATTAGAATCAGAGCTAGGGATAGAGGTAGCTTTAGGGTTAGAGCTAGAGTTAGCATTAGGTTTAGGGTTATAGTTAGGGTAATGGATAGAGTTAGAGCTAGGATTTGGGCTATGGTTACCATTAGGATTAGGGCTAGGATTAGGGGTAGAGTTTGGGCTAGAGTTTTTTTGGGGGAAGGATTAGGGTTGAAGCTAGACTTAGGGCGAGGGCTAAGTTTTGGGTTAGGTTCCTCACCCTAACACTAATGCTAACCCTAACCCTAACCCTAATGCTAACATTAACTCTAAACCTAACCCTAACCTTAACGCTAACCCTAACCCTACGTCTAACACTAACACTAACCATAACCCTCAAAGTAAACCTAAAACTTACACTAACCCTAACCCTAATCCTAACCCTAACACAAACACTAACACTAATCCTAAGCCTAAGTAAACATAACACAACCCTAATCCTAACACAAACACTAACCTTAACCTAAACCTAACCCTAACACTAACCCTAACATAATCCTAAACCTAAACCTAACCCTAACCCTAATCATAATCATAATACTAATGCTAATCATAAAACTAGGGGTAATACTAACCCTGGGATAAAACAAAACTGAACAATAGACTAACCCTAAACCTTAACTTAAACCAAACCCACAATTACACCTAGAACTAATTCTAGCCATAATTTGAGTCCTAACCCTAAACTTAAATCTAACCCTGTCCCTGACTTATACCTTAACACTTACCCTAGGTCTAAAACACCACGTTAACCTTATACCAAACCCTAACAATAAACCTAGCGCTAATTTGATTCCTAACCCTAACCCTAAAACTAACCCTGCCCCTGACTCCTATCCTAACAATAACCAAGCTCTAAATTCATCCTAAACTTAAACCTAACCCTAACACGAGAACTACCCCTAACACTAACCCTAAAGCTCACCTTAATTGTAACCCTGATTCTTACATTACTTGTTGCCCTATTCCAAGCCGTAACACTAACACAAAATCTAGCCCTAATCAGAGCCCTAAACCTAGCTTTAACACTAAATCTAACCCTAACCCTAACACTAGCTTTAACTCTATCCGTAAGCCTAAGAAAAACCCTAACCCTAATAGTAACCCTAGACCTATCCCTAATTCTTAGGCTAATCAAAATCCTAACCCTATTAATAGTCCTAAATCTAGTCCTCATTTTAGCTCTAACCTATCCGTAACCTTATCCCTAACTCTGACCCTTATTCTGACCGTAACACTAAACTTAGGTGTAACCTGACCCTAACACTAGACCAAACCCTAACACTAGCCCTACCAGTAACCTTATACTAAACCTGATTCTACCACTAGCACTACACCTAAATCTAATCCTAAATCTAGCCTTACCTCTAGCCCTAGACTTAAACAAAAACCTAGCCCTAGCCCCAACAATAATGCTTAACCTAATGCAAAGACTAATTCTACCACTAGATATAAACCTAGTCCTAATTCTGGCTTTAACCTTAACCCCAACACTAACCTGAACACAGACCCTGCATTTAACACTAAGCTATCTCTAAGCCTGACCGCAACCCAAAACCTAATCCTAACACTAGACCTAGCCATAACCCTAACCCTAAAACTAGCCATAAGCATAATCCTAGCTCTTCCATTACCCATAGCAATAACTATACACCTTAACCTAAAACAAAACTTAGAGTTAATCCTAACCCTAAACCTAGCCCTATGTGTAACCCTAACCCTAACCCTAGCCTTAATCCTAACCCTAACTGTAGCATTAGTCCTAAACTTAACTCAATGCCTATCTTGCCCTAAATATAAACTTAGACTTATCCCTAACTCTAACCCTAACTCTATCCCTAACCCTAAACTTAACCCTATCCCTAAACCTAGCTCTGAACATACACATTACCCTAACCCTATCCCTAACCCTATTGGTAAACCAAGCCATAACCCGAACCCTAACCCTAACACTAATTGGAAAATTAATCTTAGACCTAACCCTAAACTTAACACTTGCCATAGCTCTAAACCTCTCTCAAACCCTAACCTTTTTAGGGTAATTGATATGGTTAAGTGTCAGATTAGAGTTAGGGTTAGTTTTAGGGTTAGGGAAGGGTTAGGTTTAGAATAAGGTTAGGATTTGAGCTACGGCTTGGGTTAGGTTTAGGGTTAGGTTTCTGGTTAGTTCTAGGGTTAGGTTTATGTTTACGGTTAATGTGGGTTTAGGTTTAGGTCTAGGTTCTAGGTTTATCATTAGGATTAGGGTTAGGGTTAGGGTAATGTGTAGGGTTCAATCTAGTGTTAGGGCTAGGGTTAAGTTAGTATTAGGGCTAGGTTTAGGGTTACAATTAGGCCTTGGGTTAGTGTTATGGTTAGGTTAAGGGAAAAGATTAGGGATCAAGCAAAGGTTATGGCTAGTGTGAGTGTTAGGTTAAAGTCAGGGCTAGGGTAGGGTTAAGGTTACGGATAGGGCTAGGGTTAGCATTAGGTTTAGGGTTATGGTTAGGGTGATGGATAGAGTTAGAGCTAGGGTTATGGTGACATTTAGGGTTTGGGCTAGGGTTACGCTTAGGGTAATGTTTAGGGTTTGAGCTTGGGTTAGGGCTAGGTTGAAGGCTATGGTTAGGGTTAGAGCTAGGTTTAAGTTTAGGGTTATGCTTAGGGTTAGGTTTAGGGCTACAATTAGTGCTAGGTTTTCTGTGAAGTTTAGGGCTAGTGTTAGGTTTATGGTTAATCTAAGAGCTAGGGTTATGGTTATGGCTGGTTTTAATGTTAGTCTAGTGTTATGGTTAGTTTTGAGGTTAGGATAAGATTTAGAGTTAAGGTTTGTGTTAGGGTAAAGGTCAGTGTTCAAGTTAGGGTTAGTTTAAGGGTTACGGCCATAATTAGGACTAGGGTTAATTCTAGGGTGAGTTAGTGTTTGGGTTAGGTTAAGGTTTATTGTTAGGTCAAGGGCTAGAGTTATGGCTACATTTAGGATTATATTTAGGTCTAGGGCTAGTGTTAGTGTAGATTTAGGTAAAGGTTTACCAGTAGGGCTAGTGTTAGTTTTTGATTTAGGGGTAGTGTCAGGTTTACACCAAGGTTTAGTGTTAGGGTCAGAATAAGGTTCATGGTTAGGGTTAGAGTTGGGTTAAGTTTATAGCTAGAATGAGGACTAGGGTTAGGACTAGTAATAGAGTTAGGATTTGGGGTAGACTAAACATTAGGTTTAGGACTAGGGTAGCAATAGGGTGAAGGTTTGACTTAGTGTAAGGGATAGGGTTAGAGCTAGGGCTAAGACCAGGGATAGGGCAAGGGTTAGGGCTAGGGTTAGGGTTAGGGTTAGGATTAAGGCTAAGTTTAGGGCTATAATTAGTGCTAGGTTTTGTGTTAGGTTCAGGGCTAGCATTAGGTCTAGGACTAATTTCAGGTGTAGGCTTAGATTTAGGGATAGATTTAGGGTTATGATTATGGCTAGGTATAGTGTAAGGGTTAGGTTAATGTTTAGGGTATGGTTTAGAGCTAGGGATATTATTAGTGACAGATTTAGGGCTATGGTTTGCGTTAGATTAATGATTAAGTTTAGGGCTCAGATTAGCTTTAGTTTTATGGTTAGTGTTATGGATATGGTTAGGTTTAAGTTAATAGATAGGTTTAGGGTTAGGAATAGGTTTAAGGTCATCCTAAGTTTATCATTAGGGTATGGTTAGTGTTAGGGTAATGGATAGGGTTACCACTGGGGTTAGATATAGGGTTATGGTTAGGATTAGGGGTAGGGTAAGGTTTAGGGTTAGGACAAGTTTTGAGGTTAGGGTTAGGTTTAGGGTAAGGGTTAGGGCTAGGGTTAAGGATATGTTTATGGTTAAAGGTAGTGGTAAGTCTCTGATTAGTGCTTGTTTTGGGCTAAATGAGGGCTAGGATTAGGTCTAGGTTCTGTGTTAGTGTTAGGCCTAGTGTTAGGCTTAGGTTTAGGTTTAGGGATAGGGTTAGGTTTAGGGGAAGGGATAAAATTATAGATGGGTTTAGGGCTAGATAGAAAATTAGAATTACAGTTAGGGCTAGGTTTATGGTTTTGGTAATTAATAAGGCTAGGTTTAGGGCTAGGTTGAGGGCTATGGTTTTTTTTTCAGGGTTATGGCAAGAATTGGAGCTAGGGCTAGTGTCTGGTCAAGGGTGTGGTTAGGGACAGACTTAGGGTTAGGTTTATTTCTAGGTCTAGTGTAAGAATTAGGTTTAGAGTAAGGGTCAGCTTTAGAGCCAAGTGTTAGGGTCAAGTTTAGGGTTTAGTTTAGGTTAGGATTTAGGGTTAGGGCTTGAATTAGAATTAGGTTAAGGTTAAGGTAAAGAGACTGTCAGGTTTAGGGTTTAGGTTAGGTTTAGGGTAATTGATATGGTTAGAGTTAGTGATAGGGTCAGGGTTAGGCCTAGCTTAAGCATTAGGTAAGGGTTATGATTAGGGTAATGGATAGGGTTAGAGCTAGGTTTAGGGCTAGGGTTATGGTTACTATTAGGCCTAGAGTTAGTGTTAGGGTTAGGCGTAGGCTACGGTTTAGAGATTGAGCTAGTGTTAGTTCACACTAGGGCGAGGGTTAGGTTTAGGATTATGCCTATGTTAGAGTTAGAGTTAGAGTTAGGGTCTGGATACTGTTAGTGTTAGGGCTAGGGTTATCATTAGGTTCAGGGTATTGGATAGGGTTAAATGTCAGGTTAGGTTAGGGTTAGGATGAGGGTTAGTTTTAAGGTAATGGTTAGGGTTTGAGCTACGATTAGGTTAGGGTTAGGGTTAGAGTAATGGGTAGGTTTAGGGATTGCGATAGGTTTAGGGTTTGGCCTAAGGTTAGCATTAAGTGTACAGATAGGGCTAGTTTTATGATTAGTGTTAGGTTTTGGCCAGTGTTATGGTGAGGTTTAGGCTTAGGGTTGGGGTTAGATTTAGAGTTAGGTTTAGATATAGGGTTAGGGCTAGGGTGAAGGTTAGGTTTTGAGTTTAGTCCAGGGTTAAGGCTAGCTTTGGGTTATGATAAGTGATAGGTTTAGAACTATTAATAGAACTAAAGTGAGATTTAAAGTTAATCTTAGGGCTAGAGTTAGGGTTACAGTTAAGGTTAGGGGTAAATTAGGGCTAGGATTAGGGCTAGGGTTAGTGTTATGGTTAGGTATAGGTTTAGATCTGGGATTAGCATTAGGATTAGGGTAGGATAAGGTATGATGTTACAGCTAGGTTTAGGGCTAAGGCGAGTGTTAAAATTAGGGTTATGTCTAGGGATAAGTTTAGGGTTAGGATTAAAGCTAGTGTTAGGCCTAGGATTAGGGCTACAGTTTGTGTTAGGGTTAGGGCTATCATTAGGACTAGGTTTAATATCAGTTCTAGGGTTATGGTTAGGGAAAGTTTTAGGGATATGTTTATGGCTAGGTATAGTGTAAGGGTTAGGATGAGGGTTAGGTTCAGCTTTAGAGGCAAGGGTATTATTAGGGTCAGGGTCATGGTTACGGTTTGGTTTAGGTTAAGTTTGAGGTGTTAGGGCTCAAATTACCATTAGGGTTAAGGTTATAGTTAGGGTAATGGATATGGTTAGGTTTAGGTTTCAGGTTATTTTTTATGTTAATGGATTGGTTAGGGTTAGGGATAGTGCTAGAGTTGGGCCAGGGGTTAGCATTAGGGTTAGGGTTAAGGTTAAGTTAATGCATAGGGTTAGAGCTAGCGTTAGGATTAGGATTATGGTTAAGGTTAGGCCTAGGTTTAGGATTATTTTTAAAGATAGTGCAAGGATTAAAGTTAGGGTTAAGTTTAGGGTAAGGTTTCAGGCTAATTTAGGATTAGCAATAGGGTTAAAGGTATGGTTGGGTCTCAGAGTAGAGCGAGTTTTTGGTTTATGTTAGGGCTAGTGTTAGGGACATGGCTAATGTAAGAACTATGGTTATGATGAGAGCTAGTTTTAGAGTTAGCATTAGGGCTAAGTCAAGTTTTAGGATTAGATTTAGATTTAGGGTGATGTTATGAACTAGGGTTAGTGTTAGGGTCAGAGTCAGGATCAGGGTTCATTTTAGGGTTAGGGATAGGACTCAAATTAGGGATAGGCTTAGGGCTAGATGTTGGGTAAGGATTTGGTTTAGGTTAAGTGTTAGGGTTAGTGCTATGGCTCGGTTTTGTTTTAGGGCTAAAGCTAAAGTAAAGGGTAGTTTTACAAATAGTGTTTGTCTTATTTCTAGTGATAGTGTAAGTTTAGGCTTAAGGGTAGATTTAGAGTTATATTTAATTCTAGGGTTACGGCTATGGCTAGGGTTAGAGCTAAGGTTAGGATTAGTGTTTGGGTTATTGTCAGGCATAGGTTTAGAACTAGGAATAGGGCTAGGGTGAGAGATAGAGTTAGTTTTAGGGCTAGGGTTAGGGTTAGGTTTAGGGTTAGGTTTAGGGGAAGGGATGCCTGTTTAATTTCCACCTCTATTTCTTTTTTACCCATATAGGTCAAAATGAAGTGAAACCTTAAAATAAAATGTGTTCATGATAATGAACCATTGATTTGAGAAGGCCCAAAACTTGGTATCATACTAAGGCTAGATAAAAGATGACTCCTGGCCAGTATCAAAGAGATTTGAACAAAACAAACTCTCACCTTACCATTAATTCTAACCCTAGACTTAGCCCTAACCCTAAACCTAACCATAAACTTAACCTGATAAGAGAACCATTGATCATAGAAGTCCCATAATTGGGAGGCTTGTGGTGCAAGCTAAGTAATAAATTCTACGCAGCATAAAAAAAAAAAATGACCAAATAATTATGGGAAGTATTTTAGTACATGCATATTTCCCTGTTTTCTCCTAAAGGGCCCTTTGATATAGTCTTTTTTTTGTATGTTTAAGCTTAGGCCTACTTTCACAAGAAACATACCAGAGTCCCCACAGAGAACTGATGGAGTGTGTGAAGTTTCAAGCAGCAAAAACCCTGTTTGATTTTCAGCTTTATTAAATTTCCCATATAGGTAAAAATGAAGTGAAATCTTAAAATACAAATTGTTCCTGACAGCAATCCTGTGAACAGAGAAGTCCTAAACATGGGTAACAGAATAAATCTAGATAAAAGAAAAATCCTGCCAAGTATCAAAGAATTTTGATAAAATTAACTCTAACCCTAACAATAGCTCTAACCCTAACCATTCCCCTAACCCTAACTTTTTATGGAACCTTTGACCATAGAAGTTCCCAAACTCGGCAGCCTAGTAGGGCAAGCTAAGGGATGAGTGCTATTCAGTATCAAAGAAATCTGTCCAAATAATTGATGGAGTATATAAGTACATGCATATTTCCCTGTTATCTTCTAAAGGACTCTTGGATAAAGTTGTTTTTACATGCTCAGCTTAGGCCAACTTTCACAAGAAGAAACCAGAGATTGCCCACAGAAAATTGATGGAGTGTGAAGTTTCAAGCAGCTAGCACCAATGCTATTTAATTTCCAGCTACATTTCCTTTTACCTGTATATGACAAAATGAACTCAATCTTTAAAAATACAAACTGTTCCTTACAGAGAACCATTGAACCTAGGAATCCCAAACACGTGGAGTATAGTAAGCACAGGAGAAAAATGAATCCTGCCCAATATCAAAGAAATTTGAACAAAACTATGTCTAACCCTAATACTAGCTCTAACACTAGCCCTAACACTTACCTTAACACAAACCCTAACCTGTTTAAAAAAATGGTGATCTTAGAATTCCAAAATTTGGGCAGCCTATTGTGGTTAGCTATCAGATGAATTCTATGCAGTATCAAAGAAATATGACCAAATAATTGGGTGGTATTTCAGTTCATGCATATTTCTCTGTTTTCTGCTAAAGGGCTCTCAGATAAAGTTGTTTTGCCATCTTCATCTTAAGGCTACTTTCCTAAGGAAAAAACCAGAGAGTTCCCACAGAGAATTGATTCAGTGTCTGAAGTTTTAAGCACCTAGCACCAACCTGGTTTGATTTCAACCTCCATTTTCATTTACCCATATAGGTCAATATGAAGTGAAACCTTAAAATACAGAGTGCTCCTGATAGAGAACCATAGAAACAAGAAGGCCCAAACCTGGGGAGCATGTTAAGGCTAGGTAAAAGATGACTCCTTCCAAGTATGAAAGAAGTTTGAACAAAACTAACTCTTACCCTAACACTATATCTAACCCTAACCCTAACTGTATTAGAGAACCATTGATCCTAGAAGTCCCACACTTGGAGAGCTTTGTGGGGCAAGCTAAATAATGAATCTTATGCAGTATCAAACTAATCTGACCAAATAATTATGGGAGGAATTTCAGTGCATGCATATCCCCCTGCTTTCTCCTAAAGGGCTCTTGGATAAAGTTGTTTTTTCATGCTTCAGCTCAGGCCTACACTCACAAGGACCATACCACAGTGTGCCCACAAAGAAGTGAGGGTGTGTGTGCTGTGTCATGCAACTATCATAATCTCTTTTTGATTTCCAGGTCTATTTCCATTTACTTGTATAGGTCAAAATGAAGTAAAATGAAAGTATTAACTGTCCCTGACACCAAACATTTGGACCAAAAGACCTAAACCTGGGGAATATTGTAAGGTTAGTTAAAGATGAATCCTGGATTGCATCAAAAAGTTAGAATAAACTAACTCTAACCCTATGACTACCTCTAAACCTAGCCCTAATCCTAACCCTAAGCATTAACATAGCCATATTGCTAACTATAACTTTAACTCTAATTTTAACTGCAATCATTGCCCAAACCCTAGCTCTAACTCTATCCATTACCATAATCCTAAACCTAACCCTAATGCTAACCATAGCCGTAACCTTAACCTTTACCCTATACCTGCTCTAACCCTAACTCTGCCCTAGAACTAAACCTGCCCCTAACCCTAAGCCTAACCCTAACCCTAACTCTAACTCTAGCCCTAATCCTAACCATAAACCTAGCCCCAACCCTAGCTGTAATCCTATCCATTACCATAAACATGAGCCTAACCCAAATGCTAACAATACAATTAAACCTAACCAAATAGCTATCCCTAAAGCTATTCAAAAACCTAAACCTAAACTGAAACCTAAATCTAACCCAATCCATTACCCAAAACCTAATGTTAATTCAAGCCTTAACCCTAGACCTAACCTAAACCAATCCCTAACCCTGACTCTGACCCTAATAATACACCCAGCTCTGAACCTGATCTTTACAATAAACCTAAATTTTACATTAGACCTAGCCATAACCTAACCCTAAAACTATCATTAACCATAATACTAGACCTTACATTAGCCCTAGCCCTAATCCTAGCCCTATCCCTAACACAGATCTTCATCCTAGCCTTAAACCTAGACTTAATCCTAAACTGTACACTAACACTAGCCCTAACCATAAGTATAACCCTCACCCTAGCCCTAAACCTAGCTGTAACCCCATTTCCCCCTAAAGCTAACCCTAACCCTTACCCTAAAACTAAACCTAACTCTAGCCCTAACACTAGGCCTAACCCTAACACTTACCATAGGGCTAATCCTAGCCCTAATTTTGCCCTAACCCTAAACCTACTCCTAACCTAGCCCAAAGAATAACAATACCTTTCGCCCTAGCCCTATTTCTAGTTCTAACCCTATCCATTACTGTAACAATAACACTAGCCTTGACCTTATCCCTAATCCTAGCCCTAGCCATAAACCTAGATCTAACCCCTAGATATAACCATAACAAAAAATCTAAGCCTAAACCTCACCCTACCACTAGCCCTAACACTATTGCTAATCCCAAAGCTAGCCCTAACTTTAGCCCTAGCTCTAAAACAAAACTGAGCCATAGTACTAACACTAACCCTAGACGTGACATTAGCCCTATCCCCAATTCTTACCCTAATCCTAACACAAACCCTAACCCTACACCTAGCCTTAATCCTAGCCCTAATTTGAGTCCTATCCCTAATCCTAAAGGTAACATTGATCCTGTCTCTGACCCTAACACTAACCCTATTTCTAATCATCACCCTGAACCTAAACCTAACCCTAACACTAGACCTAGACTTAACGCTAACCCTAAAACTAGCCCTATTTGTAACCCAAGATATTACATTAGACATAGTGTTACCATAGCCCTAATGTAACCCAAAACCGAGTCCTAATCTGAGCCTTCAACCTAGCTTTAATGTGGTGAGCCTCTTCTGCCGTTTCTGCAGACTATGGTCGCCATTACGAGATGGCGCTGGCTCCGCTGTGGTATGTGACAAACAACTCCTTATCTGAGAGAGTTGGCACATGATTTTTCACCACCCTGTGAGAAAGCTCCACGCGGCAGCTTTGCATTGGGGCTTGGGATGCTTTATTAAGGCTGGGAGGGCATCCGGGAAGAGAGAAGAAGAAAGAAGAAGAAATATCAAGGGCCTGAATAAACTGCTGAGAGAAGATTCCTGGGTGTTGCGTCTTCCTTGCGGGCAAGGGGTCGCGACAAGTGGTGCCGAGACCCGGGAGTCAGAACTCTCAGTAGTCAGGGGTGGTGCACCGGTTAGTCCCAGGTAAGTGGGATCCGCGATCAAAGCGGGGTTAGTCCCTAGGTAAGTGGGATCCGCGATCAAAGCGGGGTTAGTCCCTAGAAAGTGGGATCCGCGACTAAAGCGGGGCAGTTCCTCTGTAATGAAAGAGGAAGCCTTGCATTTTATTGCAGCTGCACCGTGTACTTTTGCTTCTACTTTCGCTTTTGTTTTCTGTGTTTTTTCCGCTGTGTCAGTGTGTTTCTGCTGTCTGTATTTTTTTTGTCGTTGTGTCATGGGTGCCGCATCTTCAAGTCTGCTTCTTCTGGCCCTAGATGGCCTGTTACGTTCCAAGGGACTGGAAGTGAAGCATAGTACTTTACAGAGATTTTTACAGAAGGTAGATATCGCTGCAACGTGGTTTGCATTTTCGGGCAGCCTTACTGTGCCTAGTTGGGATAAATTAGGCAAAGATCTTGACTTTGCATCTGAGCAGGGCATATTAGAGGGTGGGGTGATACCCCTTTGGAAAATGGTCCGTGGTTGCCTTACGGATGGCAGATGCCAGGAAGCACTTGCTAAAGGACAGGAGGTTTTAGAGCGATTACATGAGGAAAAGTCGGAGAAGGCAGAAAGCGAAGTGACTCGGGAAGAGGGGAGTGTGCGGAGCATGACACGGGGGAGGAGATGGTTGTATCCAGATCTCAGTACGCTGCGTACACCCCCATGCGAAAGTGGGTCAGAGGAGGAGGAGGATGAGGAGGAAGAGCTCGGGAGGCTGTCTTGTCAGCTAGGGAGTTTAGCTATAGGAGAAGGAAACAAAAAGAAACAAGGGCTCAGGAAGAACGATCCCCCGGATCCACCGCCGTATGGTGGGGGCACTACGGGGAGAGCTTTCCATGCCCAAACATGGAGGGCTGTTCACGCTGAGATGGGTCTTGCTTATCCAGTTTTTCAGGATGACAACAGGGGAAGAGTCCATGAACCCTTAGATTTTAAAATTGTAAAGACCCTGGCGGAGTCTGTGCGCACTTATGGGGTGGATGCCGCCTTCACACTGACTCAGGTGGAGAATCTATCTAGATACTGTATGACTCCTTCTGATTGGGCTAGCCTTGTTCGGGCTTGCGTTTCCCCGGGTAAATATCTGGACTGGAGAGCATTCGTGCTAGAGGGCGCAATAGAGCAGGCCGCCCAAAACCATGCGGCGGGACATCCCCATTGGGACAAGGATATGCTCTTGGGGCAGGGTAGATTTGCAAATCAACAGACGGGATTTCCTCTTGAGGCATATGATCAAATTAACAACATTTGCATTCGGGCATGGAAGTCACTTCCAAATAGAGGAGAGGTGTCTGGTAATTTGACCAAGATTCTACAAGGCCCTACAGAACCCTTTTCAGATTTTGTAGCAAGGATGGTGGATGCCGCTGGAAAGATTTTTGGGGATCCTGATAGAGCCATGCCCCTTATCAAGCAATTGGTCTTTGAGCAGTGCACCAAGGAATGTAAAGCAGCAATCACTCCTTATAAAAATAAGGGCATAGAAGCATGGATGAAAGTGTGTAGAGAGATTGGAGGACCTTTAACTAATGCAGGTCTTGCAGCTGCTGTCCTTCGGATGGCAAAAGGGGGCAGTCCTGGTGCCGGAACATGCTTCCATTGTGGTCAACCTGGTCATTTCAGACGTGAATGTCCTAAAAAAGATAATTTTACTGGACCCCCTCGCGGTGGCCCTTCCAATGGCCTTCGTCAACCGGGGCTGTGTCCAAAATGTAAAAAGGGGAAGCATTGGGCAAAAGAGTGTAGATCAGTGAGGGACATCTATGGACAGCCTGTTTCAGCTGGGCCAAAAAACGGCCGAAGGGGCCCCCGACCCCAGGGCCCACAAATATATGGGGCAATGGAGAATGTCACACCCAAAACCGAGACATGGCCATCTCTACGCCATCCCATGAGACGCGGAGAGCCACTACAGGTGCCGCGGGATTGGACCTCTGTTCCACCTCCAGACTCGTACTAACACCTAAGATGGGAGTCCAATTGGTGGAAACTGAATTCAAAGGGCATTTACCACCTGGCACTGTAGGTTTGCTAATTGGACGTGCATCCTCTATATTACAAGGTCTTCATGTCTTTCCTGGAGTCATTAGTCCTGATACTGTAGGATCAGTAAAGGTTATGGTGGAAGCTCCAAGGGGTATTGTGTCCATTTCCCCAGGAGACCGGATTGCTCAATTGCTAATTCTACCCAGTCTGCATACCAGCTTTCCTGCTGATTCCTTTTCAAGGACAAGTGATGAGATTGGAGTCACTGGAGGGAATTCTGTTTATTTGTCCTTAGATATGAATGACCGTCCTACTTTAAACTTAACCATAGAAGGCAAATCAATTTTGGGGTTGCTAGATACTGGAGCAGATCGTAGTATAATAGCACAAAAGGACTGGTCAAAGGGGTGGCCGGTGCAGCTCTCAGATCAATCACTAAGAGGTTTGGGATATGCCCAAGCCCCTCAAATCAGCTGTAGACATCTATCTTGGAAGGACCCAGAAGGACACAATGGCACCTTTCAGCCTTATGTACTTTATTTACCTATCTCTTTATGGGGTCGTGATCTGATGAAAGACATGGGGTTCACTCTTAGTAATGATTATTCTCCGGTGTCTCAACAGATTATGCAAAATATGGGGTATAGGCCAGGTCTAGGACTAGGAAAACACCTACAGGGGTGTAGGCATCCTGTGTAAGGTCATCAAAAGCTTAACAGATTTGGTTTGGGTTTTTCCTAGGGGCCACTGGGGCTCAAATACCCATAACATGGCTCACCGAGGAGCCTGTTTGGGTGCCTCAGTGGCCTCTTCCCTCGGTTAAATTGGCAGCAGCCCATAATTTAATCAAAGAACAACTAAACTTGGGTCACATCCAACCTTCTACTTCTCCATGGAATACTCCCATATTTGTTATTAGGAAAAAATCAGGAAAGTGGCGCCTACTGCATGATTTACGAGCAGTTAATGCTCAAATGCAACTTATGGGGCCCATTCAAAGAGGGCTACCTCTGCTCTCCTCTATTCCTCAGGGCTGGCATATTATTGCTATTGACATTAAAGACTGTTTCTTTTCTATTCCTTTGCATCCTAAAGACTCACAACGTTTTGCTTTCACCCTTCCCTCGTGTAACCACGAGGAGCCAGATCTTAGGTTTGAGTGGGTAGTGTTGCCACAGGGAATGGCTAATAGTCCCACGATGTGCCAGATGTATGTGGGAAAGGCACTCGCACCTCTCAGACATAAATATTCCTCCATCAAGATTATTCATTATATGGATGATGTGTTATTGGCCGCTAAGTTAGAGCAGATAGTTAATGAGGCCTATAAAGACTTAGTAAAGCTGTTAGCTCAATATGGGCTACATATTGCACCTGAAAAAGTTCAAACAGGAAATTCTATTGAGTATTTGGGAGCAATAATTGGGTATGATAAACTAAAACCACAAAAAATCACCATAAGAACTCAAGATCTCCAAACTCTGAATGATTTTCAAAAACTGTTGGGAGATATTAATTGGATAAGGGGATATTTACATATTCCTAATGGTGTGCTCCAGCCTTTGTATGCTACCCTTAAGGGTGATCCAGATCTTGCTTCTCCTCGTAGCCTCACCAAAGGGGCTAGAGTGGCCCTTATAACAGTAGAAGAAGCTATACAACATGCTACTCTATGCAGGCTCCAAAGTGATAAATCTTTCCAGTTATGTGTGCTTGCCACTATGAGGCAGCCTACTGGAGTACTGTGGCAAGATGGGCCTTTACTATGGATCCACCCACATATATCCCCAGGAAAATCTTTAGAATACTATCCTGATGCTGTTGCAGCGTTAGCACTTAAAGGGATTCACCAAAGCATTCAATTTTTCGGACAATCACCTTCTTCTCTTATTATACCCTATACTAAGGCTCAACTTAATGTTTTGTGTGCTACTCTAGACAACTGGGCTATTCTATGTTGCTCGTTTCAAGGGGATATTGATAATCATTACCCTTCCCATCCATTACTCCATTTTGTTAAAGAACATCCCATCATTTTCCCTAAGGTAACTTCACCCAATCCAATTCCGGGGGCTGTTAATATTTTCACTGATGGTTCCAAGTCTGGAATGGGAGCTTATGTAATTAATGATTCTCCCCCTGTTCAGCATCAATTTGCTCCTGGTAATCCACAATGGGTTGAACTGCAAATTGTTATTGAGGTTTTTAAACAGTGTTCTTTTCCTTTTAATCTTATCTCGGACTCCATTTATGTGGTACAAGCACTCAAAGTCCTGGAGGCCGTGGGAGCTATTAGTAATGCCCATAATGTATCTGCTTACTTTAATCAGCTTCAACAACTTATTTGTAGCCGCACTGCTCCTTTTTATCCAATGCACATACGGGCTCATACTTCTCTTCCTGGTCCGTTATCACAAGGTAATGCCTGTGCGGACTCAGCCACTAGAGGCCAGTTGATATGCTTGGCTTCCTCCTTAGAGGGGGCTAAATTATTTCACCAAAATTTCCATGTTAATGCTTTAACGTTGCGCAGGCGTTTTTCCATTTCAAGAGCGGATGCTCGTCAGATAGTATTACAATGTCCCCATTGTGTCACATTTCTTCATCCCCCTACTTATGGAGTGAACCCACGGGGATTAAAACCATTGGTTGTCTGGCAAATGGATGTGACGCACATACCTGACTTTGGTAACCTCAAGTATGTACATGTTTCTGTTGATACGTGCTCTGGAGTTATTCATGCCTCTGCTTTGTCGGGAGAGAAGGCACGTAATGTTATCACTCATTGCCTAGAAGCATGGGCAGCATGGGGTGCTCCTGCATCCCTTAAGACTGATAATGGACCTGCTTATACTGGCAGACAATTTACATCCTTTTGTTCTACCATGGGAGTGCAACTTACTCATGGTCTGCCTTACAATCCTCAAGGACAAGGCATTGTTGAGCGTGCTCATCGCACCTTAAAGGAAACTTTACAAAAACAAAAAGGGGGAATAGGAGCTGAACACACTCCTAAAGAACGCCTGTCCTTAGCTCTCTTTACCATTAATTTTTTAAATTTGGATATTCATGGTCGCTCTGTGGCTGATAGACATGTGTCCCCTCAGCCCTCTGTGATTGGTTATGTTAAGTGGAAGGATGTTCTTACAGGCCAATGGAACGGCCCCGACCCCGTGCTGACATGGGCACGAGGATCTGTATGTGTTTTTCCCCAGGATCGCACGGAGCCGTTGTGGGTCCCTGAACGCCTGACAAGAAGAGTCTTGACATCAACCGACCAGCAACAAGAGATACCACAGCAACCCTGTGATCTTCACTCTGCTACGTGCTCTGGTTCTGGTGCTGGTGCCGATGGCACAGACGACACCAATGCAGTGGTGGGCAGTGGCACGGGCTTGGCCAATGCCGATGCCGGTTCATGGTAGTTCTAGTGTCCTCCCCACTCTTTTCTCTACCTCATGTGAGATGTCTGCTCCCTGTGCCTCTCCTAGAGGGGACGTGGAGAGCATTTTTAATCGATCTCAGGTTAATCTCACAGGAGTTTTTTGTTTCAGCCTTGGAAACGCTAATTGCATTAGCCTTAAGACCAAAAATTTGACTAACTGGGAGGACCCATTGCGGTCCAATCAGGTCTCAGGGAGTATTATTAATGCTGTACTGAGCCAAGTAGTTTCGGGGAAGCAATCAGGTTCAGGGAACCTTGTAAATAGCTCTGCTTTAAACATAACTACCTTGGCTATGATCTCCAGGGTACTAATCCCAGTGCTTCCTTCTTCTAATAGTACTTACAATGCCACTCATTTCAAGGCCTCTCCTTACTGTACCCCTAATCTTGGTTTCCCCCCAACATTTACGCCTTGTCAGGATCATTCTTGGGAGAAACTTCAAGTTGCTAAGGGTTTCTCCTTTTCCCCCTCTCTTAAGAGGTATGTTTATAATTTTAACCATAGTGCCAACTCCTCTACAGGAGTACGTTGGTCCTGGTTTCAATGGCTGATTTCCAATGAGAAGGGGGCTTCAGCTGATATTTCTGCATTGGCTCAATTGCTGGGAGCCAAAAGCTGGCTGGCTAATGTTTCTGGCACTGTTAGGAAAAGTGAACGAGGTAATAGGCTCACATCTGTTTCGCTCAACTCTTTGCTATATAATGCCACATTGCCTCCTGCAATGGTCTGCGTCCAATCCCCGTTCTTGCTCCTTTTGGCTAATAATACCTCGTCGGGGATGCTGGATTGTTCTAGTGTTACCTGTCTCTTATCTGAGTGTTGGAATGGTTCTTGGACTGTAGCAGTGGTTATGAAAATTCCAACCTTTGTCCCAATCCCAGTCACTGCGGACCCAGATAAATTCCCCATTGTTGAACTACTTAGAGTCCGCAGAGATTTTGGAATTACGGCAGCTATAGTGACAGCTGTGGCAGTGTCTGCTGCTGCAGCAGTTACAGCTGGAGTAGCCATGGCCAGTCAAGTACAAACTGCTGCCACCATTAATCAAGTTGTTCAACAAACTTCCACCATACTTGAATCCCAAAATTCAATTAATCAACATATTTTGTCAGGGATTTTAGCTGCCAACCAAAGGATAGATTTACTTCAAGCTCAGGTAGAAGAATTGGCTGACTTAGTGTTTTTGGGTTGTGTTGATCAACGTGCACATTTATGCATAACCTCTGTCAGATTTAATGATTCCAGAAATGCCTCCCGCATCATTGGCGAATATTTGGCCAGAAATTGGTCCATGGCAGCGGAAGACATGATCCAGTCTCAACTAACTCAGATTGCTGTTTTGAATAGTACCCGCGTTGAACCAGTGACTTTGGGTCAATTCACCGATTGGATATCTTCTGCTTTTTCCTTCTTCAAAGAGTGGGTGGGAGTAGGCATTTTTGGTGCAATGTGTTGCTTCAGTGTTATACTTTGTTTGTGGTTTCTCTGTCGCCTTAAAACTCGCCATGCACAAGAAAAGGCTATGATCATACAAGCTCTTGCAGCTTTAGAAAATGGCAACTCACCTCAAGTCTGGCTTGCGCATCTTAAACAGTAAACTTTTGTCATGGTCGTTGCACCCCAAGTTATTATAACATTGCACTGGGATCGACATGACTTTCCTTGTTATTCTCTTAGTGTTGGAAAGCCCTTGCACTCTGCCGGTCTTGCTGCCATTGCACGCAGATGGGTTTCCACACCAGTGCTTTTCTATCGCTTTAAAGTCCGTGCCTTTCTTTCAGGGTGCTGTCAACTTGTTTGTCATTAATACAGCCACAGTTCAGCCTCAGCTATCCCCCTTCGTCCACCATCGTCACGATACAGGATGCGAGGCAAGGCACTGCACTTGAGTGATCCTTGACGTGGACCTCAAGGAGAGCATGTCCTATTGCATGCGGGTTAGACGCGTCCACGCCCCGCCCCACGAAAAAAGGCGTCCACTGATATGGCCTCGGATCTGGGGAAGGGCCCTCCTTAGGACTGAGCCATACTATGCAGCCACTTCTGCACAGTGGGATAGGACCTCTACTCTCGCCTGTATTGTTTTAATAAAACAGAAAGGGGGAACTGTGGTGAGCCGCTTCTGCCGTTTCTGCAGACTATGGTCGCCATTACGAGATGGCGCTGGCTCCGCTGTGGTATGTGACAAACAACTCCTTATCTGAGAGAGTTGGCACATGATTTTTCACCACCCTGTGAGAAAGCTCCACGCGGCAGCTTTGCATTGGGGCTTGGAATGCTTTATTAAGGCTGGGAGGGCATCCGGGAAGAGAGAAGAAGAAAGAAGAAGAAATATCAAGGGCCTGAATAAACTGCTGAGAGAAGATTCCTGGGTGTTGCGTCTTCCTTGCGGGCAAGGGGTCGCGACACTTTAACACTACCCTAACCCTAACTCTGGCCTTAACACTTAACCTTAACCTAACCCTAAACCTAAACCTGTCCTAATATAAAACCTAACCTGAACCATAGCCCTAATCTTAACCATAACCCTAGCCCTAACCCTAGCTCGAATCCTATCCATTACCCTAACCAAATTCTAACCCAAGGCCTAAGCCTAAACCTAGGCCTATCCTAACCATAACCCTACCCCTAAACACAGTTCTAATATTATTCATTACCCTAACCATAACCTAACCTGAACCATAGCCCTAATTTTAACCATAACCCTAGCCCTAACCCTAGCTTGAATACTATCCATTACCCTAACCATAACCCCAACTAAATTCTAACCCAAGGCCTAACACTAATCATAGCTATAACCTAACCATAATGCTAGACCTAACTGTAGCTCTAATCCTATCCATTAGCCTAACCGTAACCCTAACTGAATTCTATCCCTAGTCCTAACCCTAACTCTATCAATAAACCTAAACCTATCCATCACCCTAAAACTAACCTGAATCCTAAACCTAACCATAACCATTACGCTAACCCTAATCCTAACCCTAATGCTAATTTGAGCCCTAACCCTAAACTTGAATGTAAACCATACCCTAACCCTGACTCTGACCCTAATAATACACTAGCTATAAACCTGACCCCAACCCTCAACTTCATCCTTAAATTAGACCTATCCATAAACCTAACTGTAAAACAATTCCTAAACATAACCCTAGACCTGTCATTAGCCCTAGCCCTAAACCTAACATAAACCCTAGCTCTAATCCTAGCTCTAAGCCTAGCCTTAATTCTAATCCTAATCTTAACCCTACCCTAATCTTAATTTTATCCCTTGCCCTAACCCTAAACCTAGCTGTAACATCATACCTTCCCTTAACCCTATCACTAGCCCTAACACTAGCCCTAAACCTAGGCCTAAACCTAACAATAACCCTAGCTCTAATCCTAGCCCTAATTTAGCCTAACCCTAAACCTAAACCTAGCTCTAGCCCTAAGACAAAGTCTCATTCTTGCCCTAGCCCTAGTCCTAGTTCTAAACCTATCCCTTACCATAAACCAAAACTTAGCCTTATCCCTAGCCCAAACCCTAGCCCTAACTTTCACCCTAGAATTAAACATGCATCTAACCCTAGATAAAGTGTAAACCTCACCCTAACACTAGCCCTAACCCAAATGCTAATTGTAAAAATAGTCCTAACCCTACCCTAGCCCTAAAACAAACTGAACCATAACAATAACCATAACCCTTAACCTAAACCAAACACTAACCCTACACCTAGACCTAAATCTAGATTAAAATTGAGCCCTAACCCTAACCCTAGAAATAACCCTGTCTCTGACTCAGACCCTACCACTAACTCTAGCTCTAAACATCATCCTAATGCTAACCCTAAAACTAGCTCTATTTGGAAACCTAGTTCTTACATTAGCCATAGCCCTAATGCTAACACAAATCCTAGCACTAATCTGAGCCTTAACCCTAGTTTAAACCCTAACCATAAACCTAACCATAGCCCTAAACCTAACCCTAACACAAACCCTAACACTACCCCTAAAACTATTCCTTATCCTAATCCAAACCCTCAACCTAATACTACCCTTGTCCTAAACCTAATCCTTAGCCAACCCCAAACACTAACTCTAATACTAGTCTTAACCCTAGCCCTCATTGTAGCTCCAACCTTAACCCAAACCCACACCCTTACCCTGACCCTTATTATGACCCTAACACTAACACTAGGTCTAAACCTGACCCCAATCCTAAATGTAACACTAACAGTATCCCTACTGGTAAAACTATACCTAAACCTAACAATAAAACTAGCACTGGACCAAACCTAATCCTAAATAGAGTCATAAATCTAGCCCTAGCCCTAAACAAAAACCTAGCACTAGCCCTAACACTAATCCTTAAATTAATGCAAAGTCTAACTCTATCCCTAGAACCACTTCTAGTCCTAATCCTAAACCTAACTCTAACCCAAACAGTGATTCTTACCATAAACCAAACCTTAGCTCTATACCTTATCCTAACCCAAAACCTAACCCTAACACTAGACTTATCTATAACCCTAACCAAAAAATAGTCATAAACATAATCCTAGCTCTTACATTACCCATAGCCCAAATGCTAGCCATAAACCTCCCACAATACCTAGTCATTATCCTATCGCTAAACCTAGACTTAATCCTTAATTGTAACCCTAACTGTAACCCTAGACCTAACCCTAACCCTAACCGTTGCCCTAGCCCTAACCCTAGCTCTAATGCTACACTTACCCTAAACCTAACCTTAACATTAACCCTAGGCATAACCCTATACTAGCCCTATTCCTAACATTAACCCTATCCCTAACCTTAGCTCTAACCCTTTCCATTGCCCTAAAGATAAGCCTAATTTAAATGCTAACCCTAGGCATAATGCTAACCCTATCCCTAACACTAACCTTTTTCATTACTCTAACCTAACTTGAACCCTAAATCTAACCCTATCCATTACCCTAACCCTACCCTTAACCCTAACATTAAATCAAGCCTTAACCCTAAATCTTTACATAAACCAAACTCTACCCGGACCCTGACCCTAATAATATACCTTGCTCTAAACCTGACCTTTATCCTAAACATAACCCTTACACTAGACATAGCCACAACCTAACTCAAAAACTAACCCTAACCATATACCTAGACCTGACATTAGCCCTAGGCTTAATACTAGCCCTAACCCTAATACAAACCCTAGCCATCATCCTAGCCTTAATCCTGAACCCTAAACCTAGCCCTACCCCTGATTTTAACCCTCACATTAGTCCTGAATCTTGTTATAATCCCATCCTTCCCCCTAACTCTAACCCTAACCCTTACCCTAACACTAACCCTAACTCTAGCCCTAACCATAGGCCTAATCCCAACACTAAACCTAGCGCTGATCCTAGCCCTAATTTACCCCTGACCCTACCCCTAACCCTAGGCCTAAAACTAACTCTAACACTCGCCCTAGCTCTATTTCTAGTACTAACCCTGTCAGTTACCATAACCCTAACACAAGCCCTAAACTTAGCCCTAATCCTAGCCCTAGGCCAATCCCTAGACCTACCCATAACTCTAAATCTAACCCTAACCCTAAGCCTGAACCTAACCCTACCACTAGACCTAACACTATTGCTAATTCTAAAACTAGCCCTAACCCTAGCCTTAGCCTTAAAACAAAACAAAGCCATTGCCCTAACCCTACACCTTAACCTAACCATAACCCTACACCTAGCCATAACCTCTTTTGAGTACTAGGCCTAAAACTAACCCTGACCGTAACTTATATCCTAACACTAACCCTAGCTATAAATATCACACTAACCTTAAAGATAATGCTAACACTAGACCTAGACCAAACACTCACCCTAAATTTAACCCAAACTTAACCCTAGATCTAACAATAGCCATAGCCCTAACCCTAGCCCTAACCTAATTTAAATCTTAGCCCTAATCCGAGCCCTAACATTAGCTTTAACCCTAACCATGAACATAATCCTAAACCTAGCCTTAATCCTAAACATAATCATAGCCCTAAACCTATCTCTAATCCTATCCATTACCTTAACCCCAACCCTAACCCTAATGCTAACTCTAGGATAACCCTAATCCTATCTATAAACCTATCCCTATCCATTACCCTAAACCTAATCTTAACTCTAAACCTAACCATATCCATTACCCTAACCCTAAACCTAACCCTAAAGCTAGTTTGAGCCCTAAAAGTAAACCTTAACCTAAACAAACCCTAACCCTGATCCTGACCCTAACAATACCCTAGTTCTAAAAGTGACCCTATCCCTCAACCTACTCATTACACTATACCTAGCCATAAAGCTAAAACCTGAAACTATCCCTAACCATAATAACCCTAGACCTCATATTACCCTAGCCCTAATATAGGTCTAACCCTAACACAAACCCTAGCCGTAACCCTAGCCCTAAACCTAGTCTTAATCCTAACCCGAACCCTCACCCTATCCCTAGTTTTAACTCTCACCCTAGCCCTGAACCTAGTTATAACCCCATACCTTCCCCTAAAACTAACCATAAACCTAACACTAACATTAACCCTAACCATAGCCCTAACCATAGGCCTAAGCTAACACTAAACCTAACACTAATCCTAGCCCTAATTTAGCACTAACCCTAAGTGAACACCTAACCCTAACCCTAAGACTGACTGTAACTCTCAACATAGCCTTATTTTTATTTCTAACCCTATCCATTACCGTAACCATAACATTAGCCCTAAACATAAACCTAACCCCAAGAATAGCCCTAAACCTAGATCTAACCATAACTCTAAATATAACCCTGACCTTAAGTCTAAACTTCACCATACCACTAGCTGAACACTATTGCTAATCCTACAGCTAGTTCTAACCTTAGCCCTAGCCCTAAAACAAACCGAGCCATTGCTCTAACCCTGAACCTTAACCTAAATCAAACCCTTACCCTACAAATAGCCATAACACTAGCTCAAATCTGAATCCTAGGACTAAAACTAACCCTGACCCAGATTCATATCCAAACACTAAACCTAGAACTAAAGAGCATCCTAACCATAAAGCTAATGCTAACCCTGGACCTAGCCCAACCCTAACCCTAAAACTAACCCTAATCATAACCCTAGTTCTTACATTAGTCATAGCCCTAACCCTAGCTCTAACCCTTACAAAAAATAGCCCTAATCTGAGCCCTAACACTAGATTTAACTCTAAACCTAACCCTAACCCTAGCCCTAAACCTAACAATAACACTAGCCCTAACCCCAGCTCTAACCCTATCCTTTACCTTAAGCCAAACCTTATTTATAAGGCTTATCCTAGTACTAATCCTAATCCTTAGCCTAAACCAAACACTAACCCTATTACTAGTCCTAACGCTAGCCCTCATTCTAGCTCTAACCCTATCCCAAAACCTAACCCTAACTTTCACCCTTATTCTGACCATAACACTAATTCTAGGTCTAAACCTGACCTTACCCTAAACTGAAATCTGAATCTAGCCCTACCAGTAAACTTTTACCTAAACCTATGCTTAATACTAGCCCTAGACATAAACCTAATGCTAAATCTAGCGATAATTCTAGGCCTAGACTTAAACAAAAACTTAGTTCTAGCCCTAACAATAACCCTTAACCTAAGCCAAAAAATACAACTACCCCTAGACCTAACCCTAGTCCTAATTCTGGCTTTCACCCTAACCCTAACTCTAACCTGAACACTGACACTGACACTAAAAATAAAACTAGCTATAAACCTGATCCTAAACCAAAATATAAACATAACACTAGACCTAGCCAAAACCCTATCCCTAAAACTACTAATCTAATCCTAATCTTAATCCTAGCCCTAACCTTAATTTTATCCCTTGCCCTAACCCTAAACTCAGCTGTAACTTCATACCTTACCTTAACACTATCACTAGGGTTATCCCTAAAACTACTACAATTAGAACCCTAGATCTTACATTACCTATAACACTAAGCTTAGGCCTAAACCTAACACAAAATCTAGTCCTAATCAGAGGTCTAAACCTGCCCTAAGAATAACCCTAACTCTAACCCTAGACCTACCTTAACACTAACCCTTACCTTAGTCCTAAACGTAGCTCAAATCCTAAACCTTAACCTAAAAAAACCCTAGCCCTATCAATAAAAATAACCCTAACCCTAGTCCTAATCCTAACTTTAACCCAGGCCGTAACCCTAAAAATCACACTAAATCTAACCCTAAACCTAATGATAACCCTAGCCGTAATCCTAATGAAAATCTAACCCAAACCCTAAACTTAACACTAGACCTAAACCTAAACCTATTTCTTGCCATAACCCTCACCCTATCTCAAACCTTAACCCTTACCCTAAACCCAATAGTAAACCTAGCCCTAAAACTAAACTTAACCCTAAAGCTAAACTTACATATAATTCAATCTATTACTTTAAACCTAAACCTAACTCTAATGAAAACCCTAGCCCTAACCCTGAACCTAAACCTGACCATTACTATAACCCTAACCCTAGACCTAACAATAAACCTAAATCTCACCCTAGAACTAACCCTAGCTCAAAACCATACCTTTACCATAAAACTAATTATAACCCTACTCTAAGCTAATGATAACCCTACTCTAAGTTAATGATAATCCTAGCCCTAATCCAATCTCTTACCTTAACTCTAACCCTAATTCTAACCATAACCTAGCTCTAAACCTACCCATTACCCTAAACCTATCCCTAAACCTATTGATAACCCTAGGCCTATCCATAACTCTAAACATAACTGGAAAACTAACCCTAGATCTAACCCTAAACCTCAGACTCGACATAGACCTAACAATAGCTCACACCCTAACCCTTTCCATAAACGTAAACATAACCATAGCCCTAACCCTAAACCTAAAACTCAATCTAACACTAACTATAGCCCTATACCTACATCTAGCCATATCCATTACTCTAACCCTAACCATACCCCTAATGATGACACTAGCCCTAATCCTAACTCTAACCCTAACTATACTGTAATCTTATCCCTAGACCTAATTCTAGACCTAACCCTCGCCCTAGGCAAAACCCTAGCTCAAAACCTAACCCTTATGCTAAACATAACACTAACACTAACCTTTAGTTCTAACCCTAACCATAAACCAAACTCAAGAACTATTCCTAATCATAACCCTAGCCCTAACCTTAGCTGTAACCCTATCCATTATCCTAACCATTATCCCTACCCTAATGCTAACCCTAGGCCTAAAATTAACCCTATCGCTAAACCTAACCCTATCAATTACCCGAAACCAAACCTGAACACTAAACAAAACCCTATCAATACCCTAACTCAGACACTAATGCTAATTGAAGCCCTAAACCCTAAACCCTAAACTCAACCAAACTCTAACCCTGACTCTGACCCTAATAATTCCCCTAGCTCTAAACCTGAACCTTACCCTAACCTAACCCTTACATTACACCTAGCAACAAACATAACCCTAAAACTATCCTCAACCCTAACCCTAGACCTGACATTAGCCCTATCCCTAATCCAAGCTCCAACCCTAAAAAACTCCAGTCCTTATCCTAGCCCTAAACCTAGCCTTAATCCTAACCCTAACCCTATCAATAACTCTAATACTAACCCTAGCCCTAATCTTAGCCCTAATTCGGCACTATCCCTAACCTTAACCCTAGACCTAAGACTAATTCTAACTCTCACACTATCCTATCACTAGTTCTAAACCTATTCCTTACCATAACCCTAAACCTAGCCCTAAAGCTAGTCCTAACCCTTGCTCTATACATAGCCCTAGAACTAACCTGAGATCAAAATCTAACTCTAAATGTAACCCTAAAGCGAAGCCTAAGCCTAACCCTAACACTAGCCCTAAGCATAACACTAATACTATAAGTAGCCCTAACCCTAGCCCTAGCGCTAAAACAAAACCAAGCCATAGCTCTATCACTAACCCTTAAACTTAACCAAAACCTAACCACACACCTACCCCTAACCCTAGCCCTAATTCGAGTTTAAAGCCAAACCCTAAAACTAACCCTGACTCTGACTCTGACACTAACACTAACCCTAGCTCTAAACAACATCCTAACCCTAAACCTAACCCTGACACTAAACCTAGCCCTAATCTCAACCCAAAAATTAGCCCTAATCATAACGCTGGTATTTACATTAGTCATAACCTTAACCCTAGCACTAACTTAACACAAAACCTAGCCCTAATCTGAGCCCCAAACCGAGCTTTAAACCTAACCCTAATTCTAACCCTAACCCTAGCCCTAATCATAAATATAAGCCTAGCCCTAACACTAGCTCTAACTCTATCCATTATAATAACCATAACCCTAACCCTAAGGATAACCCTAGACCTAAACTTAACCTATCTCTAAACCTATCCCTATCCATTTCCCTAAACTTAACATGGATCCTAATATGAAGCCTAACATTATCCTAACCTTAACCCTATAGCTAATTCTATCCCTAACTTTAATCCTTAACCTATCCCAAACCCTAAACCAGGCCTTGATCTTAATAATATGCCTATCCGTAAATCTGACCCTAACCTAAAACTTACACTAGATGTAGTCATAATCCTAATCTCAAACTACCTTTAAACAATTTTAGACCTGAAATTAGCTATACTTCTAATTCTAGGCCTAACAGTAAAACAAACCCTAGCCCTTATATTGCCCTAAACCTAACCTTAATCAATACCCTAACCCTAACCTTAGCCCTAACTCTAATTCTAAATATCACCCTGACTCTCAACCTAGGTGTAACACCATCCCTTACCCTAAACTTAATTCTACATCTAACTCTAACTCTATGCTTAAGCTGAACACTAACCCTCACCCTAATCCTAGCCCTAATTCTAGCCCTGTCACTAACCCTAACCCTAACTTTAGTCCGAAGACTAACTCTAATTCTCACACTAGCCCTATTGCAAGTTCTAACTCTATCTCTTAACATAACCTTAACCCTAGCCCTAACCCTAGCCCTATACTTAATCTTACCCCTAACCCTAGATCTAACCCTAACTCTAAATCTAACCTTAACCCCAAGCCTAAACCTAACACTAACACTAACACTAATGCTAACCCTAATGCTAATTGTAAAAATAGCCCTAACCCTAACCCTTTCAGTAAAACAAAACCTAGCAATAGCCCTAACCCTAAACCTTAACTTAAACCAAACACTAACACTACACCTAGACCTAACCCTAGCCTTAATTTGAGTCCTAAGAGTAACCTTAAAACAAACCACCTGACCATGACTAATATCTTAAACTCACCCTAGCTCTAAAAACCATCCTAACATTAAACCAAAACCTAACAGTAACCCTAGACTTTATTTGAGTCCTAACACTAACCCTGAACCTGACTCATATCCTAACACTAACCCTAGCTCTAATTATCACCCTAAACTTTAAACTAACCCAAACACTATACCTACCCTAACCCTAAACCTAAAACTAACCCTGATTGTAACCGTAGTTCTTATATTAGCAATTGCCCTAATCCTCGCCCTAACTCTAACACAAAAACTAGCTCTAATCTGAGCCCCAAACCTAGTTTAACCCTAATCCTAGCCCTAGCCCTAACCCTAGCTCTAAACCTATCCTTTACCAAAAAGAAACCCTAACCTTAATGGTAACCATAGACCTATCCCAAATCCTTAAGCTAACCAAA
Organism: Marmota flaviventris; assembly: GCF_047511675.1. Classification (NCBI taxonomy): domain Eukaryota; kingdom Metazoa; phylum Chordata; class Mammalia; order Rodentia; family Sciuridae; genus Marmota; species Marmota flaviventris. The sequence continues at coordinate 147,318 of NW_027287682.1, forward strand.
ATCCTAACCATATTAATAGTCCTGACCCTAGCCCTCATTTTAGGTCTAATACTATCCCAAACCCTAAGGCTAATGCTGACCCTTATTCTGACTCTCACACAAACCCTAAATCTAAACCTGACCATAACCCTAGAGTAAACCCTAACACTGGCCCTACAGATAACCTTATACCTAAACCAAACCATAACCCTAGACTTAGACTAACTCTAATTCTCACAATAGCTTTAACCTTAGTTCTAACCCTATACTTACCATAACCCTAAACCTAGCCCTAATCCTAGCCCTAACCTATGCCCTATCCTTAGTCCTAGCCCTAACCCTAGATCTAAACCTAACTCTAAATCTAACCCTAAACCTAAGACTAAGCCTAACACTAACATTAGCCCTAAACCTAAGGCTAATCATAAAAGTAGCCCTAACCCTAACCCTACCAGTAAAACTAAACCAAGAAATAGCCCTAACCCTAAACCTTAACTTAAACCAAACCCTAACACTACTCCTAGACCTAACCATAGCCTTAATTTGAGGCCTTACTCTAACCTTAAAACTAACTCTGACCCTGACTCATATCCTAACATTCACCCTAGCTCTAAACACCCTCCTAACATTCAACCAAAACCTAACATTAACCTTATCCCTAATTTAAGTCCTAATCCTTTATCTGAACTTGACTCATATTCTAAAACTAACCCTAGCTCTAAATATCACCCTAACCTTAAACCTAACACTAACACTAGACCTACCCCTAACCTAACCCTAAAACTAACCGTAGTTGTAACCCTAGATCTTATATTAGCCATTGCCCTAATCATAGCCGTAAATCTAACACAGAAACGAGACCTAATCAGACTCTAAACCTAGCTTTAATCATAACACTAACAATATCTCTAGCCCTAAACCTAGCACTAACCCTATTCCTTAACTTAAGTGAAACCCTAATCCTAATGGTAACCCTAAACCCATCTCTAATACTTAGGGTAACCAAAATCATAACCCATTAAGAGTCCTGACACTAGCCCTCATTCTAGCTCTAAACCTATCCCAAACCTTAATGATAACCTGACCCTTATTCTGATCCTAACAATAACCCTAGGTCTAAACCTGACCCTAACCCTAGAATAAAGCCTAACACTGGCCCTACTGGTAACCTTATACCTAAACCTAACTATAAAACTCATCCTACATCAAAACCTAATCCTAAATCTAGCGTAAATCTAGACCTAGACTAAAAAAAAGAAAACATATTCCTAGCCCTAACAATAAACCTTACCAAAACCCAAACACTAACCCTACTCCTAGACCTAATCCTAGTCCTAATTCTGACTGTAACCCTAACTCTAACTCTAATTTGAACAATGACCCTGACGTTAAAGGTAAACCTGCCTCTATACCTGACCCTAACTGAAAATATAAACCTAAGACTAGACCTAGATATAAACCCAATTCTAAAACTAGCCCTAATCATAAACCTAGCTCTTACATTACCCACAGCCCTAACGCTAGGCCTAAACATAACACAAAACCTAGATCTAATCCTAGGTCTTACCCTAGCCCTAAGTGTAACACTAACCCTAACCCTAGCCCTAATCCAAACCTAATTCTCACCTTAGTCCTAATCCTAACTCAAAGACTAACACTTACCATAAACATAAACCTAGAACTGTCTGTAAATCTAATCCTAACCCTATCCCTAATCCTAATCCTAAACTTAACCCTCTCCCTAACCCTAACCCTGAACCTAGCCCTAAGACTAACTCTAACTCTCACACTAGCCCTATCCCTAGTTCTAACGCTATACCTTATTGTAACCCTAACCCTAGCCCTAACCCTTGCCCTATCCTAATTCCTAGCCCTAATCCTAGATCTAAACCTAACTCTAAATCTATCCTAAACCTAAGCCTAACCCTAACACTAGCCCTAACCCTAATGCTAGTCATAAAACTAGCCCTAACCATAACCCTAACAGTAAAACAAAACCGAGAAATAGCCCTAACTCTAAACCTTAACTTAAACCAAACCTTAACACTACACCAAGACCTAACCATAGCCTTAAATCAAGTCATAAACCTAATCTTAAAACTAACTCTGCCATTAACATTTAGGGTTACTATTGAGATATGGTTTGTATTTCCAGCCATATTTGATTATGTATGTTACTTAATATGATATGTTTTTTCTCTATGCTTAGTTTTTCCTTTACTGTACTACCTCCCACTGTTGGTTTTCATTGTTATTTTTCATTTCCTCTTCCTGTAATGTTTTGCAAAGGATGTTTTGAAGAACTGGTTTTCTAGCTGCAAATTCTTTTAACTTTTGTTTATCGTGGAAGATTTTTATTTCATCTTCAATCCTGAAGCTTAATTTAGCTGTATACATGATTCTTGGTTGGAACCCTTTTTCTTTCAGCATTTGAAATATGTTGTTCCAGGATCTTCTAGCTTTCAGAGTCTGTGTTGAAAGATCAGCAGTTATCCTGATTATTTTACCCCTAAATGTAATCTGCTTCCTCTCTCTTGTGGCTTTTAAGATTCTCTCCTTATTCTGTATGTTGGGCATTTTCATTATTATGTGTCTTGGTGTGGATCCCTTATGATTTTGTACATTTGGTGTCCTGTAGGCTTATAGTATTTGGATTTCTTTTTCATTCTTTAAGTCTGGGAAGTTTTCTAGTATTATTTCATTGAATCGATTGCTCATTCCCTTGGTTTGGACCTCTGTGCCCTCTTGTATCCTTATAACTCTTAGTTTTGGTTTCTTTATGTTATCCCATAATTCTTGGATGTTCTGCTCATTATTGCTTAACATTCTCGCTGAGCTGTATATGTTCTTTTCAAGTTGAAAAACTTTGTCTTCGTTGTCTGAAGTTCTATCTTCTAAGTGTTCTACTCTGCTGGTAATACACTCATTTGAGTTTTTAATTTGGTTTACTGTTTCCAGCATTTCCAGGATTTCTGTGTTTGTTTCTTATATCCTCTATCTCCCTATAGAGTTTGATCTTTAGCTTCTTGGATTTGTTTATGTAATTCATTGTCAAAGTGATTTTTCATTGTCTGAATTTGCTGTATAATGTCTTCCTTGACCTTTGCAATGTTTTCAACAACCAATTAAAATAAATAAAACTAACTCTGACCCTGACTCATATCCTAACACTCACCCTAGCTCTAAACACCCTCCTAAGCATAAACGGAAATCTAACATTAACCCTATCCCTAATTCGAGTCCTAACCCTATATCTCACCCTGACTCATATCTTAACACTACCCTTGCTCTAAATATTACCCTATGTTAAACCAAACACTAACACTAGACCTACACCTAACTCTTACCCTAAAAGTGAACCTAATTGTAACCTTAGTTCTTACATTAGCCATTGATCTCACCCTACCCCGAGCCCTAACCCCAAAACTAGCACTAATCTGAGCTCTAAACCTAGCTTTAACCCTAACCCTAACCCTAACTCTAGCCCTAAACCTAGCTCTAACCCTATCCCTTACCCTAAGCAAAACCCTAACCCTAATGGTAACCCTAGACCTATCCCTAATCCTTAGGCTAACCATAATCCAAATTCCATTAATACTCCTGTCCCTAGCCCTCATTCCAGCTATAATTCCATCTCAAACCCTAACAGTAAACCTGACACTATTCTGACCCTAACACTAACCCTAGGACTAAAACAAAACCTCACCCTAGACGAAATTCTAACACTGGCCCTACTGGTAAACTTATACCTAAACCTAACCCTAAAATTAGTTCTAGAACTAAACCTAATCCTAAATCTAGCTTTCACTCTACCCCTAGACCTAAACAAAAACCTAGTCCTAGCCCTAACAATAATCCTTACCCTAAACCAAACTCTAACCCTACCCCAGGACCTAATCCTAGTCCTAATTCTGGTTGTAACCGTAAGTATAACTCTAATCCGAACACTGACCCTGCCTTTAAGGGTAAACCTACCTCTAAACCTGATGCTAACAAAAAAATCTAAACCTAACACTAGACCTAGGCATAAACCTAACCCTAAAACTAGCCCTAATCATAATCCTAGCTCTTACATTACCCACAGCCCTAACCCTAGGCCTAAACCTAACACAAGATCTAGAGCTAATCCTAGGCCTTAACCTAGCCCTAAGTGTAACCCTACCCCTAACCCTAGCCCTAACCCAAATTTAACCCTCACCTTAGTCTGAACCCTAGCTCAAAGCCTAACCCATACCGTAAACACAAACCTAGAACTATCCCTAACTCTAAGCCTAACCCTAGCCCCAATCCTAAACTTAATCCTAGCCATAACCCTAGCTCTAAACCCACCCATTACCCTAACCCTAACCCTAACTCTAAAACTTTTGTAATCCTATCCCTGGACCTAAACCTGAACCTAACCCTTTCTCTAGCCCTAACCACAGCTCAGAACCTAACCCTTATGCTAAACATATTCCTAACCATAACCCTAGTTCTAACCATCACCTTAACCCTAACTCAAGACCTATTCCTAACCATAAGATTATCTCTAGACTTAGCTCTAACTGTGTCCGTTACCCTAATGATAAACCTTACCCTAATGCTAACCCTAGGCCTAAACTTATCCTTATCCCTAATTCAACCCTATCCATTACCCTAAATCTATCCTGAAACCTAAACCTAACCCTAATTCTAAACTTATGCTAATTCAAGCTGTCAATTTAAAACTTAACCTATCCAAAACACTAATCGCAACCCTGACCCTAATAATACACTTAGCTCTAAGCCTGAACCTAACTGTAAATCTAACCCTTACACTAGACATAGCGATAAACCTAACCCATAACTATCTTTAACATTAATGTTGAACCTGAAATTAACTCTAGCCCTAATCCTAGCCCTAAACCTAGCGTTAATGATAACCCAAACCATAGCCTGAGCTTTAACCATAATGCTAACACTCGCCCTAGACCTAAACCTAGCTAAAACCCCATCCCTTAACCTAAACCTAAGAATAACCCTAAACCTAACCATAACGTTAAACCTAAGCCTAACCCTAAACCTAAACCTAATGCTAGCCCTAACCTTAGGCCTAAGACTAAAACTAAGCCTAATGCTAACCCTAGCCCTAATTTAATCCTATTGTAACCCTAATCCTAGCCCTAAGACTAAATCTCATCTTTCCCTAGCTCTATCCCTAGTTCTATCCTTATCTCTAGCCCTAAGCCTAGATCTAAACCTAACTCTAAATCTAAACCTAACTCTCAATTTAACCATAATGATTATCCTAAACCAAACCCTAACACTAGCCCTAACATTATTGCTAATACTAAAACCTGCCCTACCCCTAGCACTAGCCATAAAAGTAAACCAAGCCATATCCATGACCCTAACCCATAACCTAAACCAAACCTTAACCCTAATCCTAACTCTAAAACTAATCCTGACCCTGACACTGACCCTAACATTAATCCTAGCTCTAAACATCATCCTAACCTTAAATTAACCCTAACTAGAGACCTAGCCTTAACCCTAACCCTAAAAGTAGCCCTAATTGTTACACTAGTTCATACATTAGTCATTTTTTTAACACTAGCTTTAACCCTAACACAAATCCTACCCTTAATCTGAGCCCTAACCCTAGCTTTAACCCTAATCTTAACCCTAACACTAGCCCTAAACCTAACCCTAACACTAGCCCTACCCTAGCTCTAACCCTTTCCCTTACCCTAAGCCAAACCCTAACCCAAATGCTAACCCTAGTCCTAACCCTAAAATTTAGCCTAACTTAAACTCTAAACGTTTTACTAGTCCTAACCCTAGCCCTTGTTCTAGTTCTAACTCTAACCCTGACTCTTATTTGACCCTAACCATAACCCTACGTCTAAACCTGACCCTAACCCTAAACCAAACCCTAACACTAGCCCTACTGGTAACCCTATATCTATACCTATCCCTAATATTACACCTAGACAAAAAGCTAATCCTAAATATAGCTATAAGTCTAGCCCTAGACTTAAAAAACTACCTACAGCCCTATCAATAACCCTTAACCTAAACCAAACACTTATCCTACCCCTAAACCTAACGCTAGTCCTAATTCTTGCTCTAATTCTGACCCTAACCCTATCCTGAACACTGACCCTGACCCTAAAACTAAACCTAGCTCTAAACTTGACCCTAACCCAAAACCGAGACCTAACAATAGACCTAGCCATAACCCTAACCCTAAAACTAGCCGTAAGCATAACCCTAGCTCTTACATTACCCATAGTCCTAACACTAGCACTCAACCTAACACAAAACCTACCCCTAATCCTAGGCCTAAACTTAGCCCTAAGCATAACCATAACCCTAACCCTAGTGCTAACACTAACCCCTGCCTTAGACCTAACCCTAGCTCAAAGCCAAACCCTTACCCTAAACATAAAACTAGCCTTAACCTAAACCATATCCCTAACCCTAGCTCTAATTCTAACCTTAATCCTAGCCCGAACTTTAGCTCTAACCCTAGCAATTACCGTAACCCTAAGCCTAGCCTTAATTATAACACTATCGCAACACTAAACCTAACCCTCAACATAAATGTAAACGTAGACCTAACCCTACACCTAACCATCACCATAGTTCTAACTCTAGCTGAAACATTAAGCCTTACACTAAACCTAATCCTAACACTAGCCCTAACCCATATCCTAACCCTAACCCTAAATCTAACATTATCCATTACCCTAAACCTAATGCTACACCTAATGAAACTCTAGCCATAACCCTAACCCTAAACCAAACCCTAACCATAAACATAACCCTAGACCTAATCTTAAACCTAACCCTTACTCAAGCCCTAACCCTATCTCAAACACTAATCCTTACCCTAACCTACCATAACTGTAGCCCTAAACCTAACACTTACCATAAACCAAACCCTAGCCCTATCCATAAACCTAATCCTAATCCTAGACTTAATCCAAACCATAACCTAGCCCTAACTCTAGCTCTAAATCTATCCATTACACTAAATATAACGCTAAACCTAATGCTGACCCTAACCGTATCGCTAAACCTAACCCACTCATTACCCTAAAACTTAACTGAAACCTACAATTAACCCTATCCATTACCTAACCCAAAGCCTAACCCTAACACTAATTCAAGCCCTAAACCTAAACTTTAACCTAAACCAAACACTAACCCTGACCCTAACCATAATAATACCCCCAGCTCTAAACCTGACCCTTACTGTAAAAGTAATCCTTACACTAGACCTACCATAAGCTAACCCTAAAACTATCCCTAACCATAACCCTAGACCAGACATTATCCCTAGCCCTAGCCCTAGCCTTAACACTAACAGAAATCCTAGCTCTAAATCTAGACTTAATCCTAACACAAACACTAATCCTAGCCCTAATCTTAATTCTAACCCTCACCCTAACCCTAAAGCTAGATATACCCCACCCATTCCTCTAAAATTAACACTAACCCCAATGCTAAACCTAACCCTAGCCATATGCCTAGGCCTAAACCTAACACTAACCCTAGCCGTAATCCTAGCCCTAATTTAGCTGTAACCTTAACCCTAACACTAAGCCTAGTCCTACGTCTAACTCTAAGTCTCACCATAGTCGTATCCCTAGTTCTAACCCTATTCATTATCGTAAACCTAGCCCTAGCCCTAACCCTAGCCCTAGATCTAACCTAACTCTAAATATAACCACAAACCTAACCCTAAACTTCACCCTAACACTAGCCCTAAACCTAACACTAATCCAAAATCCAGCCCTAACACTAGCCCTAGCCATAAAACAAAACCTAGCCATAGCCCTAACCCTAACCCTTAACTTAAACCAAACCCTAACACTACACCTAGACCTAACTTAAGCCCTAATTTGAGTCCTAACCCTAACCCTAAAACTAACCCTGACCCTGACTGTGACCCTAACACTAAACCTAGCTCTAAACATCACCCTAACACTAAACGTATGATTTGCATACTTCAGCATAGGCCTATATTCACAGGGAACAAAGCAGAGTGTGCCCACAGAGAACTGATGGCGTGTGTGAAGTTTCAAGCAGCTAACACCAACTCTGTTTGTTATCCAGCTCCATTTCCAACTACCCATATAAGTCAAGATAAAGTGAAACCTTAAAACACAAACTGTTCCTGGCAATGAACCTTGAACAGAGAAGGCCCAAACCTGAGGAACATAGTAAGGCTAGGTAAAAAATGAATTCTGCCTGGTATCAAAGAAATTTGAACAAAACTAACTCTGACCCTTACACTGTTTCTAACCCTTGCCCTAAACCTAACTCTAACCCTAAGTTGTTTAGAGAATCTTTGATCATAGAAGTCCCAAATTTTGGGTGCCTAGTAGGGCAAGATAACAGATGAATCCTGCCCAGTATTAAAAATAATCTGACAAAATAATTGGGGGAGGTGTTTCAGTACATGCCTATTTCCCCTGTTTTTTCCTAAAGTTCTCTTGGATAATGTTCTTTTGCCTCCCATATCTTTGGAAAACCTTCACTAGGAAGAAACCAGAGAGTGCCCTCAGAGAACTGATTGAGTGTGTGAAATTTCAAGCAGCTAGCACAGACCCTGTTTGATTACCAGCTCCATTTTCATTTACCCATATAGGACAACTTGAAGTGAAACTTTAAAATGCAAACTGTTCCTGACAGTGAACAATTGAAATTAGAAGGCCCAAAACTGGGGAACATAATAAGGCTAGCTAAAGAGAAATCCTGCGCAGTATCAAAGAAATTTGAACAAAAATAACTCTAACCCTAACGTTGGTTCTAACTCTAGTCCTAACTCTAAGACTAACCCTAAACCTATTCTGTTTATACAGCTTTGATCATACAAGTTCCAAACTTGGGGAACCCAGTGCAACAAGCTAGCAGATGAATCCTGTACAGTATCAAACAATCTGACCAAATAATTGAGGGAGATAGCTCAGGACATTCATATTTCCCTCATTTCTCCTAAAGTGCTCTTGAATAAAGTGGTTTTGTATGCTTGTGCTAAGGGCTACATTTACAGGGAAGAAACCACAGAGTGCCCACAGAGAACAGATTGAGTGTGTGAAGTTTCAAGCAGCTAGCACCAACACTGTTTGATTTCCAGCTCCATTTCCATTTACCTGTATAGGTTCAAATGAAGAGAAACCTTAAAAAGCAAACTGTTTCTGACACTGAACCTTGAACCAAGAAGGCCCCAAACTGGTAAATATAGTAAGGCTAGGTAAAAGATGAATTCTACCCAGTATCGATGATATTTGACCAAAACTAATTCTAACCCTAACACTCACTCTAACACTTGCCCAAACCCTAACCCTGATACTAACCCTAACCTGTTTAGAGAACTTTTAATCATAGAAGTTCCAAACTTGTGGAGATTAGTGGAGAAAGCTAACAAATCAATCCTGTGGAGTATCAAAGAAATCTGACCAAATGATTCAAGGAGGTAGTTCAGTACATGCATATTTTCCTGTTGTCTCCTAAAGTGCAGTTGGATAAAGTTGTTTTTGCATGCTTCAGCTTTGGGAAAATTTTACAAGGAAGAAATCAGAGAGTAACTACAGAGAATTGATGGAGTATGTGAAGTTTCAAACAGCTAGCACAAATGATGTTTGATTTCGAGCTCCATTTCCATTTACCCATAGAGGTCAAAATGAAGTGAACCCTTAAACTATACACTGTTCCTGACAGTGAACAATTGAATTGAGAAGGTCCAAACATGGTGTACATAAGAAGGGTAAGGAAAAGATGAATACTGCCCACTATCAAAAAGAATTTGAACAAATCTAACCTTATCTCTAATGCTAGATCTGACTCTATCCCTAACCCTAACTCTAAGCTCTTTAGAGGACCTATGATCATAGAAGTCCCAAAATTGGGGATCATAGTGGGAAAAGCTAGCAGATGAATCCTGCACAGTATCAAAGAAATATGACCAAATAATTGGGGGAGGTATTTCAGTATATTCATATTTCCCTGATTTTCTCCCAAAGTGCTCTCAGATAAACTTGCTTTGCATGCTTCAGCTTAAGGCTACATTTACAAGGAACAAACCAGAGAGTGCCCACAGAGAACTGATTGAGTGTGTGAAGTTTGAAGCAACTAGCACCAGCCCTGTTTGATTTCTAGCTCCAATTCCATTTACCCATATAGGTCAAAATGAAGTGAAACCTTAAAATAGAAACCATTGAACTGAACATAGTAATGGTAGTTAAAGATGAATTCTGCCAAGTATCAAAGAAATTTGAACAAAACTAACTCTAATCCTAACACTAGATCTAACCATAGAGCTAACCCTAACCCTAAACCTAACCCTAATCTGTATAGAGAACATTTGATCATAGAATTCCCAAACTTGGGGGAGCCTAGTAGGGCAAGCTAACAGATAAATCCTGCCCAGTATAAAAAATCTTACCAAATAATTGGGGGCGGTAGTTCAGTACATGCATATTTCCCTGTTTTCTCATAAAGTGCTCTTGGATAATGTCTTTTGCATGTCTCAGCTTTGGAAAACTTTCACTAGGAAGAACCCAGAAAGTGCACACAGAGAACAGATTGTGTGAAATTTCAAGCAGCTAGCACTAACCCTGTTTGATTTTCAGCTCCATTTCCATTCACACCTATAGGCAATAATGAAGTGAAAACTAAAATTTCCAATTGTACCTGAAAGTGAACCATTGAACCTTGAAGGCCCAAACTTGGATACATACTAAGGCTAGGTCAAGGATGAATCCTGTACAGTTTCAAAGTAATCCGACCAAAAAAAATTGAAGCTCTTTCAGTACAAGGGAAATCTGCTTGCTCCTAAAGTGCTCAGAGAAAAATCTGTTTCTTTCTACTTCAGCCTAAGGCTATTTCCACAGGAAACTAGCTTTAGGGTTTGTTTAGGTTTGGGGTTAGGGTTAGTTTTAAGTTAAGGGTTTGGGATAGGGTTAGGGTTAGTGTTAGGATTAGGGATAGATCAAGGGTTAGAATTAGTGTTTGAGTAATGGTAATAGTTAGGTTTAGGGTTAGTGTTAGTGTTAGTATTAGGTTTGGGTTAGGGTTAGGGTGTGGGTTAGGTTTAGGTTTAGGGTTAGGGTTATTGTTAGGGTTAGGATTAGGGTTAGGGTTAGTGTTAGGGTTAGGGTTTCTGTTAGGGTTAGGCTTAGTTTTCTGGTAAGTTTTAGGTTTGGGGTTAGGATTTGGGTGAGGGTTAGACTTAGTGGTATGCTTAGGTTAAGGATTTGTGTTACGGTTAATTTTAGGGTTAGTGTTAGGGTTAGGATTAGGTTTAGGGTTGGTAACCATTAGAGTTAGGGTTAGGTTAGGGTGAGGGTTATGGTTTGGGTTAGGGTTTGTGTTAGGGTTAGGGTTAAAGTTAGTGTTATTCTTAGAATTAGGGAAGTGTTAAGGTTAGGGTTAGGTTTTGTCTTAGGGTTACATATAAGGTTATGGAATGGGTTAATATTATGGTTAGTGTTAGGGTTCAGTTTAGTGTTACTGATAGGTTTAGGTTATGATTAGTGTTAGGGTTAAGATTAGTGTTATGTTACGGTTAGGGTTAGGGTTGGACTTAGTGTTAGGTTTAGGGTTAATGTTAAGGTTAGTGTTAGGGATAGGTTTAGGGTTAGTGTTAGGATTGGGAATAGGTTAGTGTTAGTGTTTATTTTAGGATTAGGTTTAGGGTTAAGTAAGGGTGAGGTTAAGAGTTAGATTAGGGTTAGGGTTGTGAATTGGGGTAGGGTTTTTGTTAGGGTTAGAATTAGACTTAGTGTTAGTGTTAGGGATAGGGTTATGGTGAGTTTTAGAGTTAAACTTATGGTTAGGTTTAGGGTTAGTGTTAGGGTTTGTGATAGGGTTGGGATTAGTTGAATGTTTAGGGTTACTGTTTGTGTTAGGTTAGGGTTAGTATCAGGTTGATTGTTAGGTTTAAGTTTAGGGTGAGGATTAGGTAACTGTGATCATTAGGGTTAGGTTTATGGTTAGGGTGAGGTTTAAGTTTAGGATTAGGGTTGGGGTTAGGGTTTGGTAGAGTGTTAGGTTTTGGATTAGGTTTAGGGTTACTGCTAGGTTTGGGTTTTGGTTTACGGTTAGTGTTAGGGTTAAATTTATGGTTATGTTTACGGTTAGTGTTAGGGTTATTGTTAGGGTGAGGGTTACGGTTAGTGGTAGGTTGGTGTTGGATTATTTATATGGTTAGGGTTAGTGTTAGGTTTAGTGTTAGAGTTAAGTTTAGGGTTGGGTTAGGGTTGGGTTTAGTGGTAGGGTTAGGGTTAGAGTTTGCATAAGTGTTATGTTTAGGTTTAGGGTTAGTGTTAGTGTTAGTGATAGGGTTAGTGTTAGTGTTAGGTTTAGGGTTAGCTGTGAAGGTTAGTAATAGTTTTAGGATTAAGATTAGTGTTGGAATAAGGGTTAGGTTTACTGTTAGTGTTCTGGTTAAATTTGGAATTAGGTTTTGGTTTAGAGTTAGCGTTAAGTTTAGGGTTAGGTTTAGTGTTATTAAGAGTTAGAGTTAGGGTTAGGTTTCTTGTTAGGGTTAGGGTTAGTTTTAAATTTAGGGTTAGGGTAGTGTTAGGTTTAGTGTTAGGGTTTGTGTTAGGGTTAGGGTGTGTGTTAGGGTTAGGGTTACTGTTAGGGTTAGTGTTCATTTTCGTTAGTTTTGTTAATGTTAGTCTTAGTGTTAGGGTTAGGATTAGTGTTAGGATTAGTGTTAGGTTTGGGTTAGGTTTTGTGTTAGGTTTACAGATAGTGTTATGGTTAGGGTGATGGTTACGGTTAGTGTTAGGTTTTAGCTTAGTGTTAGGGTTAGGGTTTAGGTTAGGGTAAGGGTTAGGTTTGGGGTTGGGGTTAGTTTAGAGTTAGAGTAAGGTTTAGGGTACATGTTATTGTTAGGGTTAGGGTTAGTGTAAGTTTTAGGTTTAGGGTTAGGGTTAGTTTTAATATTAGTTTTATGGTTAGTTTTAGTTTTAGAGTTAGGGTTAGGGTTAGGATTCGTGTTAGGTTTAGGGTTAGGGTTAAGTTAAGTGTTAGTGTTAATGTTAGGGTTATGGTTAGAGTTAGTGTTGGGCAGGTTATTGTTATGGTTAGTGTTAGGGTTAGTGATAAGTTTAGTGTTAGTGTTAGAGTGAGGGTTAGTGTTAGGGTTTGCATTAGGGTTCGGGTTAGTGTTTGGGTTAGGGTTAGGGTTAGGGTTAGGTAAGTGTGAGGGTTAGTTTTCGATAAGGGTCAGGATTATTGTTTCTGGTTAGGGTTTTTGTTAGGTTTCGGTTTAGGGTTAGGGTTAGAGTTAGTGTTAGGAGTAGCTTTAGGGTTAGGTTTATATTAGGGTTAAGATTAGGGTTCTGTTTAGTGTTAGTTTTAATGTTAGGGTTAGTTTAGGGTTAGGGTTCAGGTTAGGGTTCGTGTTAGGGTTAGTTTTCATTTTAAGGTTAGTTTAGGGTTAGTGTTAGTTTTAGGTTTAGGGTTAGGGTTAGGTTTAGTGTTACGGTTAGTGTTAGGTTTTGTGTTAGGATTAATGTTTGGGTTAGGGTTAGTGTTACGTTTAGGGGTAGTGTTAGGGATAGGATTAGGGTTATGATGAGGTTTAGATTTAGTATTAGCGTTCGGGTTAGGGTTAGATTTAGGGTTAGGGTTAGAGTTAGGGTTAGTACTAGTGTTAAGGTTAGTGTTAGGTTTACAGTTAGTATTAGTGTTAGGGTTAGGGTTTTGGTTAGGCTTAGGCTTTCTGGTATATTTAGGGTTAGGGTTTGTTTTAGGGTTAGGGTTAGGGTTAGTGTTAGGTTTCGTGTTTGGGTCAGAATTATGGTTACTGTTAGGTAAGGGTTAGGATTAGGTTGGTGTTAGGGTTATGGATTGTTTATGGTTTGTGTTAGGGTTAGGGTTAGGATTAAGGTTTGATTTAAGGTTAAGTTTATGATTAGGGTTAGGGTTAGTGTTAGGATTAGGGTTAGAGTTAGGGTTATTGTAAGGTTAAGGTATAGGTTTAGAGTTAGCGTTATGGTTAGTGTTAGATTAAAGTTAGGATAAAGTTAGGGTTAGTGTTAGCGTTAGAGTTACTTTTAGGGTTAGGGTTAAGATTCATGTTAGAGTTAGGTTTAGAGTTAGGGTTAGGTTTAAATTTAGGGTAAGTGTTATGTTTAGGCTTTGAGTTACAGTTAGTATTAGTGTTAGGGTTAAGTTTAGGGTTAGGTTTAGTTTTACACTTAGGTTTAGTTTTAGGGTTAGTGTTAGAGTTCAGTAAGTGTTAAAGTTAGTATTTGGGTTTGGGTTAGTGGTTACGGTTGGGTAAGGGTGAGGGTAAGGCTTAGATTAGCGTCAGGGATATGATTTGGGTTAGTGTTTTTATTAAGGTTAGAGATAGAGTTAGTGTTATTGTTAATGTTAGTTTTAGGGTTAGTGTTAATGTTAAGGTTAGGGTTAGTTTTAGGTTTAGTCTTAGGGTTAGGGTAAATGTTCAGTTGAGGGTTGGGCTTAGTGGAATTATTAGGGTTAGGGTTTGTGTTAGTGTTATGATTAGGGTTAGATTTTGGTAACGGTTAGTATTATGGTTAGGTTACGGTTAGGGTTAGGGTTTGGGTGTGGGATTGTGATGGATTATGTTTAAGGTTAGGGTTAGTGTTAGGGTGAGGTTTAGTGTTAGGGTTCGTGTTAGATTTATTGTTAGATTTAGGGTTAGAGTTCATGTTAGGGATAGGTTTAGGGTTAGTGTAATGTTCAGGTTTAGGGTTAGGTTCAGTGTTGTCTTTATAGTGTAAAAGTTATGGTTAATGATATGGTGAGTGTTGGTGTTAGTGTTAGGGTTACTGTTAGTGTTAGGGATAGAGTTAAGATTAGTCTTAGTGTTAGGGTTTGTGTTAGAGTTAGGTTTAGGTTTATATATGATTAGGCTTAGGGTTAGGGTAAGTGTTAGGGTTAGGGTTACGGTTACAGATAAAGTTTGTGTTAGTGTTAGTTTTAGTGTTAGGGTTAGTGTTAGGTTTAGATTTAAGGTTAGGTTAAGGATCAGTGTAAGTGTTTGTGTTAGGGTGAGAGTTACAGTTAAGTTTAGGATTCAGGTTAGGTTTAGGATTAGGATTAGGTTTAGGTTTAAGTTAGGGTTAGGGTTAAGGTTTGTGTTAGGGTTAGATTTAGGGTTAGGTTTAGGTTTAAGTTTATTGTTACTGTTATCTTTAGATTTAGGTTAAGATTAGATTTAGGGTTAGTGTTAAGGTTAGCATTATGGTAAGATTTAGGTTAGCTTTAGGGTTGGGGTTAGATTAGGGATAGGGTTATGGTAAGCATTAGTGTTTGTGTTAGGGTTAGGGTTTGGTTAGGGTAAAAGTTAGGGTTAGTTTTAGGGTTAGGGTTAGGTTTAGTGTTAGTGTTAGGCTTAGGGTTAGGGTTTGTGTTGCAGTCAGGTTTAGAGTTAGGTTTCGGTTAAGATTAGGTTTAGTTTAGTGTTAGGGTTAGGGTTTGGGTTAGTGTTACTGTTATGGTTAGGTTTAGTGTTTCATTTAGGGTTAGGGTTAGGGATAATGTTAGTGTTAGTGTTAGGGTTAGGGTTAGAATTAGGTTTAGGTTTAGGGTTGGATTTTTTTGACAGGTTTAGTGTTAGGGTTAAGATTAGTGTTACTGTTAGGGTTATGGTTACTTTTATGGTTAGGTTTAGTCTAAGGGTTAGGGTTAATGTAGGTTTTGGGTTAGGGTTAGATTAGTGAAAGAATTAGGGTTAGGGTTCGGTTTAGTTTTCGTGTTAGGGTTACAGTTAGGGTTAGTGGTAGGTTTAGGGTTAGGATTAGGATTAGGTTTAGTGTTAGTGTTAGGATTAGTATTAGGGTTTGTATTAAGTTTAGGGTTAGGGTTAGTATTAAGTTTAGGTTTAGTGTTAGGATTAGTGATAGGGTTTGTGTTTGTGTAATGTAAGCATTACATTTATGGTTAGGTTTAGTGTCAGTTTTAGGGATAGGTTTAGGGATAGTATTAGGGTTAGGGTTAGGGTTATGTTTAGTGATAAGTTTAGAGTTATTGTTAAGGTTACGGTTAGTGTTAGGGTCAGGGTGAGTTTTATGGTTAGTGTTAGGGTTAGGGTTTGATTTAGGGAAGGGTTACTGTTAGGGTTGGGTTATGTTTAAGGTTATGGTATGGGTTAGGGTTTGTGTTAGGATTAGGGTTAGGGTTGGTTAGGGTTATGGTTAGGTTTAGGGTTAGGGTTAGAGTTAGAGTAATTATTACAGTTAGAGTTAGGGTTAGGTTTAGAATTAGTGTTAGGGTTACCATTAGAATTGGAATTAGGTTTAGGGTAAGTTTTAAGATTAGTGTGAGTGTTAGGGTTAGTTTTAGAGTTAGTGTTATGGTTAGGGTTAGTGCTCTGCTTAGGTTTAGGGTTAGGGTAAGGTTTAGGTTTAGGTTTAGGGTTAGATTTAGGTTTATGGTTAGGTTTAGTGTTATGTTTTTTGTTAGGGTTAAGGTGAGCTTCAGTGTTAGGGTTAGGTTAGGGTTAGTTTTAGGCTTAGTGTTAGGGTTTGTGTTTGGGTTAGGGTTAGTATTAGGTTTAGGGTAAGATTTCAGATTACGGTTAAGTTTGGGGTTAGGGTTAGTGTTAGTGTTAGAGCTTGGTTTAGGTTTAGTGATAGTTTAGGGTTAGGGTTAGAGTTATGGTAAGTGTTATGTTTAGGGTTAGCGTTAGGTTTAGGTATAGGGTTAGGTTTAGTGTTAGGGTTAGGGTTATGGTTCGTGGTAGGGTTAGGGTTAGGGTAAGGGTTAGGGTTAGAGTTAGTTTTAGTGTTTGGTTTAAAGTTAGGGTTAGAGTTATGGATAATATTAGTGTTATGGAAATTTGTATTAGTATTAGGCTTAGATTTAAGGTTAATGTTACGGTTAGCATTAATGTTAGGTATAGGTTTAGTGTTGGGTTCCAGTTAGGGATAGGGTTAGTATTAGAATAAGGGTTAGTGCTAGGGTTAGTGTTAAGTTTATGTTTATGTTTAGGGTTAGTGTTAGTGTTAATGTTAGGTTATTGTTAGGGCTAGGGTTAGTGTTAGGGTTAAAGTTAGGGTTAGCTTTAGGCTTAGTGTTAGGGTTTCTGTTAGGGTTAGGGATAGTATTAGGGTTAGGGTTACAGTTCGTTGTAGAGTTACAGTTATGGTTTCGGTTACGGTTAATGTTAGTGTTAGGGTTAGGGTTAGTGTTAGCGTTAGGATTAGCGTTAGCTTTAGTGTTAGGGTTAGGTTTAGGATTTGTGTTAGGATTAGGGTTAGGGAGAGTGTTATGGTTAGGGTTAGAGTTTGGTTTAGCGTTGGGGTTAGTTTTAGTGTAGGGGTTATAGTTAGGGTTCGGGTTATGAATAGTGTTATGGTTAGGGATAGGTTTAGGGTTAGTTACGCTTATGTTTAGGGCTAGCATTAGTGATAGGGTTAGGTTTGGGTTTAGGGTTAGTGTATGGGTTAGGGTTATGTTTAGTGTTAGGGTTTTGTTAGTGTTAGGGATAGGTTTAAGTTTAGTGTTAGGGTTAGGGTTATGGTTACCGATTTAGTTAGTGTTAGTGTTAGTGTTAGTGTTAGGGTTAGTGTTAAGGTTATGGTAAAGCTGATTGTTAGGGTTAGTGTTTGGGTTTGTGTTAGGATGAGGGTTAGGGTTAGGGTTAGGTTTACGATTATGGTTAGGATTCAGATTAGGGTTAGTTTTAGGGTTGGGGTTAAGTTTTGTGTTAGGGTTAGTTTTAGGGTTAGATTTAGGGTTACATTAATTGTCAGTGTTATCATTAGATTTATTTTAAGATTAGTTTTAGGGTTAGTGTTAGGATTAGGGTTAGGGTAAGGGATAGGTTAGGTTTAGGGCTAGGTTAGGTTAGGGTTATGGTTAGCATTAGGGTGTGTGTTAGGTTCAAGATTAGAATTAGGGTTTGTGTTTCAGTTAGTGTTAGGGGTAGGGTTAGGTTTTGTGTTAGGGTTAGGGATATGGTTAGGGCTAGGGTTAGGGTTAGAGTTAATGTTAGGATTAGGTTTAGGGTTAGTGTTTGGGTTAGGTTTAAATTTAGGGTTAGGGTTAGTGTTAATATTAGGGATAGGTTTAACGTATCTGTAGATGTCAGGATTAGAGTTAGGTTTAAGTTTAGTGTTACGGTTAGGGTTTGGGTTAGGTTTAGGGTTAGTGAAAGTGTTAGCATTAGGGTGAGGGTTAGTTTTAGGGTTAGGGTTAGGGTTAAGTTTAGGATTAGGTTTAGTGTTAGGGTTAGGATAAAAGTTTAGGGTTATTTGTTAATGTTAGGGTTAGGGTTAGTGTTAAGGTTACAGTTAGGGTTCGTTTTAGAGTTATGGTTAGTTAGGGTTAGGGTTAGGATTAATGTTTGGGTAAGTGTTAGTGTTAGGTTTAGGGTTAGGATAGGGATTAGGGTTAGGTTTAGTGTTAGGATTTGGGTTAGGGCTAGGTTTAGGATTAATGTTTGGGTTAGGTTTAGTGTTAGATTTAGAGTTAGTATTATGGATAGGGTTAGGGATACGGTGAAGTTTAGGGTTTGTATTAGCGTTTGGGTTAGCGTTAGGTTTAGGTTTCGGGTTAGGGTTAGGGTTAGTGTTAGGGTTAAAGTTAAGGTTAGGGTTAGGGTTATTTTTAGAGTTAGGGTTAGGGTGTGTGCATGGTTAGGTTTAGTGTTAGTGTTAGTTTAAGTGTTAGTGATAGGGTGTTAAGTTTATGTTTATTTTTAAGATCAGGTTTAGTGTTACTGTTTGGTTAGGGTTAGGGTTAGGGTTAGTGTTAGTGTTTGTGTTAGGTTTAAGGTTAGGATTATTGATACATTAAGGATTATATTTAGGGTTAGTGTTTGTGTTAGTGTTAGGGTTGGTGTTAGGTTTAGTGTTAGGGTTAGAGTTAGGATTAGTGTTAGGGTCAGTGTTGATGTTAAAATAGGGTTATGGTTAGTGGTAGGGTTAGGGTTAGGGGTACGTTTCGTGTTAGGTTTATGGTTAAGGTTAGGTATAAGATGAGGGTAAGTGTTAGGGTTAGGTTAGGGTTACAGACAGAGTTAGTTTAAAAGTTAAGTTTAGTGTTAGTGTTAGTGCTCGGGTTAGGGATAGTGTTAGGGTTAGCGTAGGGTTAGGGTTAGTGTGAGGGTTAGTGTTAGGTTTAGGTTTAGTGTTAGGTTTATGGTTAGGGTTTGTGTTAGGGTTAGGATTCGGGTTAGGGTTAGGTTTAGTGGTAGGATTAGAGTTCTAGTTAGCATTAGGCTTAAGATTACATTTAGGGTAATAATGTTTTAGGGTTAGGGTTCAGGTTATGTTTAGGGTAATGGATAGGTTAGGTTTAGGGATAGTGCTAGGATCAGCCTGATAATTAGCATTAGGGTTAGTGTTAGGGTTTGCGTAATGGATGGGTTAGATCTAGGGTTAGGGCTAGGTTTATGGTTAGAGTCAGGGCTAGGGTTAGGTTTAGGTTTAGGTTTAGTGCAAGGATTAAGTTAGGATTAGCTTTAGGGTAAGTGTTAGGGCTAGGTTTAGGGTTCGAGTTAGGGTTAAAGCTAAGTTTGGGTCTTGGATTAGGGCTAGGTTTTGGGTTACATTAGGGCTCTTCTTAGTGATACAGCTAATGTAAGAACTAAGGTTACAATTACGGCTAGTTTTAGGTTTACATTTAGGACTAAGTCTAGTTTTAGGATTAGGTTTAGGTTTAGGGTGATGTTTTTAACTAGGGTTAGTGTTAGGGTCAGAGTCAGGGTCATGGTTTATTTTATGGTTAGGGATAGGACTCAAATTAGGTATAGGCTTAGGGCTAGATATAGGGTTAGGATTTGGTTTAGGTTAAGGGTTAGGGTTAGTCCTATGGCTCAGTTTTGTTTTAGGACTAAAGCTAAAGTTAAGGGTAGTTTTATCATTAGTGTTAGTGTTATTGCTACTGATAGGGTGAGTTTAGGCTTAGGAGTAGATTTAGAGTTATGGTTAATTCAAGAGTTAGGGCTAAGGCTAGTGTTAGAGCTAAGATTAGGGCTAGTGTTTGCCTTATGGTAAAGGATAGGTTTAGAACTGGGAATAGGGTATGGCAAGAGTTAGAGTTAGCCTTAGGGCTAGAGTTTGGGTTAGGGTTAGGGCTAAATTAGGGCTAGGAATAGGTCTAGGTTTAATGTTAGGGTTAGGCCTAGGATTAGGGCTATGTTTATGGTTAGGTTTAGGGTTAGATTTAGGGGAAGGGATGCCTGTTTGATTTCCACCTCCATTTCCATTTACTCATAGGTGTCAAAATAAAGTGAAACCTTAAAATACAAAGTATTCATGATAGTGGACAATTGAATTGAGAAGAACATACCTTGGAACAGACTAAGGCTGGATAAAAGATGACTCCTGCCCAGTATCAAAGAAATTTGAACAAAACTAACTCTCACCATAACATTACCTCTAACCCTAGACATAGCTGTAACCCTAAACCTAACATTAACACTAACCTGATTAGAGAACCATTGATCCTAGAATCCCCACACTTTGTGAGCCTTGTGGGGCAAGCTAAGTGATGAATCCTATGCAACATCAAACAAATCTGAGCAAATAATTATGGGAGATATTTCAGTACATGCATATTTTCCTGTTTTCTCCTAAAGGACTCTCAGATTAAGTAGTTTTTGCATGCTTAAGCATAGACCTACTTTTACAAGGAACATACCAGAGTCCCTAGAGGGAACTGATGGAGTGGGTGAAGTTTCAAGCAGCTAGCACAGACCCAGTTTGATTTTCAACTCCATTAACTTTCCCGTATAGGTGAAAATGAACTGAAATCTTAAAATACAAACTGTTCCTGACAGTGAACCTGTTAACAGAGAAGGCCTAAACCTGGGGAACAGAGTAAATCTAGCTAAAAGATAAGTCCTGCCAAGTACCAAAGAATTTTGAATAAAACTAGCTCTAACCCTAACACTAGCTATAACCCTAGCTCTTCCCCTAACCCTAATATTTTTAAGAAACCTTTGACCATAGAATTTCCAAACTTAGCAGCCTAGTGGGGCAAACTAAGGGATGAATGCTGTGCAGTATCAAAGAAATCTGTCCAAAAAGTTGATGGAGTATATCAGTACATGCATATTTCCCTATTACCTCCTAAAGGATTCTTGGATAAAGTTGTTTTTACATGCTTCAGCTTAGGCCTACTGTCACAAAAACAAACCAGAGATTGCTCACAGAGAATTGATGGAGTGTGAAGTTTCAAGCAGCTAGCACCAATGCTGTTTGATTTTCAGCTCCATTTCCATTTACCTGTATAGGACAAAATGAAGTGAAACTTTAAAATAAAAACTGTTCCTTACAGTGAACCATTAAACCTAGGAGATCCAAACATGTTGAGTATAGTAAGATTAGGAAAAAGATTAATCCTTCCCAGTATCAAAGAATTTTGAAAAAAAGTAACTCTAATCCTAATACTAGCTCTAACACTATCCCTAACACTAACCTTAACACAAACCCTAACTTGATTGAAACACTGAAGATCCTAGAAGTTCCAAACTTGGGGAGCTTAGTGGGCTAAGATATCAGATAAATCCTATGCAGTATCAAAGAAATATGACCAAATAATTGAGGTGGTATTTCAGTTCATGCATATTTCTCTGTTTTCCTCTAAAGAGATCTCAGGTAAAGTTGTTTTTGCAATCTTCATCTTAGGGCTACTTTCACAAGGACAAACCAGAGAGTTCACACAGAAAACTGATTCAGTGTTTGAAGTTTCAAACAGCTAGCACCAACCCGGTTTGATTTCAACCTCCACTTTCATTTACCTATATAGGTCAATATGAAGTGAAACCTTGAAATATAGAGTGTCCCTGTTAGCGAACCATTGAAATGAGAAGTCCCAAACCTGAGGAGCATATTAAGGATAGGTAAAAGATGACTCCTTCCAAGTATCAACGAAATATGTACAAAACTTACTCTCACCCAAACACTACATCTAGCCCTAGCCCTAACCCTGAACCTAACACTAACCCTAACTTGATTAGAGAACCATTGATACTAGAAGTCCCACACTTGGAGAGCTTTGTGGGGCAAGTTAAATAATGAATCCTACTCAGTATCAAACAAATCTGACCAAATAATTATGGGAGGAATTTCAGTGCATGCACATTCCCTGCTTTCTCCGAAAGGGCTCTCAGATAAAAATGTTTTTCTGTGCTTCAGCTTAGGCCAACACTCACAAGGAATATACCAGAGTGTCCCCACAAAGAATTCAGGGTTTGTCTGCAGTTTCAAGCAGCTAGCATAAACCCTGTTTGATTTCCAGGTCCATTTACATTTACTCGTATAGGTCAAAATGAAGTAAAATGAAAATATTAACAGTTCTGGACACCAAACAGTAGAACCAAATGGCCTAAACCTGGGAAACAGAGTAAGGTTAGTTAAAGATGAATCCTGGATTGTATAACAAGAAATTTGAATAAAGTAATTCTAACCCTAAAACTACCTCTAAACTGAGCCCTAATCCTAACCCTAAACATTAACATAGCTGTATCCCTATCCCTAACATTAAACCTAATTTTAACTGTAACCATTGCACAAACCTTAGCTCTAAATATATCCATTACCATAACTCTAACCATAACCCCAATGCTAAATGTAGCCCTAACCCTAATATTTACCCTAGACCTGCTCTAACCCTAACCCTCACTCTAGCCTTAAATCTAGGTCCAACCATAACACTTACCCTAACCCTAACCCTAACCCTAGGCCTAACCATAACCTTAACCCTAATCCTAACACTAGCCCTCATCATAACCATAAATGTAGCCCTAAACCTGGCTGTAATTCTATCTATTACCCTAAACTTAAGCATAACACAAATGCTAAGAATAGGACTAAACCTAACTGTATAGCTATCCCTAAGGCTATTCAAAACCCTAAACCTAACCTGAACACTAAATCTAACCATGTCCATTACTCTAAACCTAATGCTAATTCAAGCCTTAACTCTAAACCTTAACCAAAACCAATCCCTTATCCTGACACTGACCATAATAACACACCTAGCTCTAAACCTGACATTTACCCTAAACCTAACCCTTACAGTAGACCTATTCATAACCAAACCCTACAACTATCCTTAACTGTAATGCTGAACTTGACATGAACCCTAGCCTTAATCCTAGCCCTACCCCTACCCTTAACACAAACCCTCATCCGAGTGGTAAAACTAGCCTTAATCCTAACCCTCACCCTAATCCTAACCCACACCTAATCCTAACCACAACCCTAGCCCTAAACTTAACTCTAACTGTATCCATTACCCTAAACATAACCCTTATCCTAATGATAACCCTAGGACTAACCCTAACCCTATCACAATCCCCAAAACTATCAATTACCCTAAACCTAACCTGAACCCTAAACCTAACCCTAACTCTAATTTGAGCCATATCCCTAAACTCAAACCTAAACCAAGGCCTAACACTGATCCTGGCCCTAATAATTCCCCTAGTTCTAAACCTTACTCTTACCCTATACCTAACCCTTACAATAGACCTAGCCGTAAACCTTTCCCTAAAAGTATCCCTAATGGTAACCATAGACTTGACATTATATCTAGCCATAATTCTAGCCATAACCCTAACAAAACCCCTCATCTGAGCCGTAAACCTAGCCTTAATTCTAACCCTCACCCTAACCCAACCCAAGACCTAATCCTAACAATAACCCTAGCCCTAACCTTAACTCTAAATGAAACCATTACCCTAAACATAACCCTTATCCTAATGATAACCCTAAGACTAAACCTAACCCTATCACTATCTCCAAAATTATCAATTACCCTAAACCTAACCTGAACCATAAACCTAACCCTATTTTGACCTTAATCCTAACACTAACTCTAATTCGAGCTATAACCCTAAACTAAAACCTAAAACATGCCCTAACATTGACCCTGGCCTTAATAATTCCCCTAGCTCTAAACCTGACTCTTACCCTATACCTATCTCTTACAATAGACCTAGAAGTAAACCTTTTCCTAAAACTATCTCTAACCTAATTTAGCCCTATCCCTAACCCTAGTCCTAAGACTAACTCTAACTCTCACATTAGACTTTTCACTCATTCTAACTCTTAGCATAACCATAACCCTAGCCCTAACCCTAGCCCTAACCCTTGCCCTATCCTTTGCCCTAGGACTAACCTTAGACAAAACCTAACTCTAAATCGAGACCTAAACTGAAGACTATGCCAAACCCTAACACTAGCCCAAACCATAACACTAATCCTAAAACTAGCCTTAACCATAGCCCTAGCCCTAAAACAAAACCGAGCTATAGCTATAACCCTAACACTTAACCTAAACCAAACCATAACCTTAAACCTAGCCCTAACCCTAACTCTAATATGAGTTGTAAGCCGAACCTTTAAACTAACCCTGAACCTGACACTGACCCTAATACTACTAGCTCTAAACATCACCCTAACCCTAAACCTAACCCTAATACTATCTCTAGCCCTAAAACCCTAAAACTAGCCCTAAACTTCACCCTAGTACTTACTTTAGCCCTAACCCTAACCCTATCCCTAACTTAACAGAAAACATAGCCCTAATCCTAGCTTTCACTCTAGCCCTATTCATAACCATAAACCTGGTTCTAAATAGATCTCTAACGCTATCCATTACCATAACCAAAACCATAACCCTACTGTTAACCCTAGGCATGAACCTAAACCTATCTCTAATCTTAATACAATCTATTACCCTGAACCTAACCTGAACCTAAACCTAACCCTATCATTACCCTAACCCTAACACTAAAACTAATTCAAGCCCTAACTTTAAACCTTAACCTATCCCAAACCCTAACCCTGACCTTGACTCTAATAAAACCCCTAGCTCTAAACTTGAACATAACCCTACACCTAACCCTTACCCTAGACGTAGCCATAAATCTAACCCTAAAACTATCTTTAACCATAATTCTGTACATGAAATTACCCCTAGCCCTAATCCTAGTCCTAAACCTAAAACAAACCCTAGTCCTCATCCTAGTCCTAAACCTAGCTTTAATCATAACCCTAATCCCACCCCTAACCCTAATT
This sequence comes from Marmota flaviventris, assembly GCF_047511675.1. Lineage (NCBI taxonomy): Eukaryota > Metazoa > Chordata > Mammalia > Rodentia > Sciuridae > Marmota > Marmota flaviventris. The sequence goes on from NW_027287682.1 coordinate 172,289, forward strand.
CTAACCTCACCCTACCTCTATACCTAGCCATCTCTTACCCTAAACTTAACCCTAACCCTAACTCTAGGCTTAAGCCAAACAATAAAACTAGCCCTAATCCTAGCACTAATTTAACCTATCTCTACCCCTAACACTAACTATTGCCCTGAGACACACTCTAACTCTCGCCCTATACCTATCCCTAGTTCTAACCCTATCCCTTACCATAAGCCTATATTTTACCATAACCCTATCCCTTGCCCTAACTCTTGCCCTATCCTTAGTTTCAGCCCTAACCCTAAATCTAACCCTAACAATAAGCCTAAGCTTAACACTTACACTAGCCCTAAACCTAACCCTAGGACTAAACCAAAACCAAGCAATAGCCCTAACCCTAAACATTAAATTAAACCAAAGACTAACAATAAACCTAGACCTATCCCTAGCCCTAATTCGAGTTCTAACACTAACTTTAAAACTAACACTGATCCTGACTCATATCCTAACTCTCAACCTAGCTTTAAACACCACCCTCACTTTAAACTGAATGCTAAGAATAACTCTAACAATAATTCAAGCCCTATCCATAAACCTAAAACAAACCTTGATGTGACTCTTATCCTAACAAAACCCTAGCTATAAATATCACCCTAAACTTAAACCTAACCATAACACTAAAACTAACCTAATTTTAACGCTAGTTCTTACATTAGCTGTGGCCCTAATCCTATCCCTAACCATAACACCAAAACTAGCCCTAATCCGAACCCTAACCCTAGATTTAACCCTAACTATAACCCTAACCATAGCCCTAAACCTAGCTATAAAGCAATCCCTTACCCTAAGCAAAACCCTAAAACTAAGGGTAACCCTAAACCTATCCCTAATCCTTAGGCAAACCAAAACTCTAACTCTATTAATAGCCCTAACCCTAGCTCTCATTCTAGCTCTAACCCTATCCCAAATTCTAACCCTAACCCTGACCCTTATACTGACCATACCACTAATCCTTGGTCTAACTCTAACCCTAACTCCAACCCAAAACATATGGTAATACTATCCCTAGACCTAACCCTGAAGCTAACTCCCAGCCTAGCCCTAACCATAGCTCAGAACCTAACCCTTATGCTAAACATAACCCTAAACCTAACCCTAGTTCTAACCCTCACCCTAACCCTAACTCAAGACCTAATTCTAACCATAACCCTAGTCATAACCTTAACTCTAACTGTATCCATTACCACAAACATTACCCTTACACTAATGCTAACCCTAGGCCTAACCCTAACCTTATCATTATCCCCCAAACTGTCTATTACCCTAAACCTAACCTGAACTCTAAACCTAACATTATCATTACCCTAATGCTAACACTAATGCTAATTTGAGCCCTAACCCTAAACTCAAACCTAAACCAAAGCCCAACACTGAACCTGACTTAATAATTCCCCTAGCTCTAAAACTGATTATTACTCTATACATAACCCTTACACTAGACTTAGACAGAAACCTAACCCTAAAACTATCCATAACCATAACCATGGACCTGACTTTAGCCCTAGCCATAATCCTAGCCCTAACCCTAGCACAAACCCTAGCCCTTATCCTAGCCCTAAACATAGCCTTAATTATAACCCTAATGCTAGGCCTAACCCTGACATTAACACTAGCCCTAATTTATCCCTATCCCTAACCCTAACCCTACCCCTATTCCAAAGACTGACTCTAACTCTCACCCTAACCCTAACTCTAGTTCTAACCCTATACATTACTGGAAGCCTAATCCTAGCCTGAACTGTAGGTCTAACCCAAGTCCTATTCATATCCCTGGCCATAACACTAGATCTAACCCTAACTCTAAATCTAACCCTAACAATAAGCCTAAGCCTAAACCTAACCCTAGCCCTAACCATAAGGCTAATCCTAAAACTAGCCTTAACCATAGCCCTAGGACTAAAACAAAACTGAGACATAGACCTAAACCAAATCCTTAACATAAACCAAGCCCTAATCCTACACCTAGCCCTAACCCTAGCAATAATTTCAAGTCTTAAGCCAAACCCTAAAACGAACCCTCAACCTGACTCTTACCTTAACACTAACCCTAGGTCTAAACATCACCCTAACCCTAAACCTAAACCTAACACTAGACCTAGTCCTAAACTCTAACACTAAAATTAGCCCTAATCATAACCCTAGTATTTACATCAGATGTAACCCTAACCCTAGCCCTAACTTAACCCAAATCCTAGCCCTATTCTCAGCCCTATCTCTAGCTTTAACCCTAAACTTAACTCCAACCCTATCACTAATTGTAACCATATCCCTAGCTATAACCCTAGCTCTAACCCTACCCATTACCCTAATCATAACCCTAACTCTAATGCTAACCTTAGGCCTAAACCTAACCCTATTTCTAATCTTCTCCCTATCCATTACCCTAAATCTAACCTGACACCTAAACCTAAACCTATCATTATGCTGATCCTAAAGTTAATGCTAATTCGAGTCCTAACTTTAAACCTTAACCTATCCAAAACACTAATCATGACCATGACCCTAATAATATCCTTATCTCTAAACCTGACCCTAACACTAAACCTAACACTTACACAAGGCGTAGCCATGAACCTAACCTTAAACTGTCTTTAACTGTAACCCTAGACCTGAAATTAACCCTAACCATAATCCTAGCACTAAATCTAGCCTTAATCCTAACCCCAAACATAACCCGAGCCCTAAACCTAATTCTAACCCTCACCCTAGCCCTAAACCTATCTATAACACCATCCCTTACCATAAACCTAACCACAAGCCTAAACCTAACTCTAACCATAATCTTGAACTTAGAACTAAACCTAAACCTGACCCTCGCACTAGCTCTAACCCTAGCTCAAATACTAACCCTTATCTTAACCTAACCACAATCTTAACCCTAAACTAACATTTACCCTAACCCTAACACTTACCCTAAACAAAACCTAGCTCTATCCCTAAACTTAATCCTAATCCTAGACTTAATCCATACCATAATCTAGCCCTAACCCTAGCTCTAAAACTATCCATTACACTAACCATAACCATAACCCTAATGCTAACCCTAACCTGATCGCTTAAAACTGACCCATCTGTTACCTTAAACCTTAACTAAAACCTAAAGTAAACCCTTCCATTACCTTAACTCTAACCCTAACCCTAACGCTAATTCAAGCCCTAACCCCTTAACCTAATGTAAACCAAGTGCTAACCCTGACCATGACCGTGACACTAATAATAATTCTAGCTCTAAAGCTGACCTTTAACTTAAAACTAACCCTTACACTAGACCTAGCCATAACCTAACCCTAAAACTATCCTTAACCATAACCCTAGACCTTATATTATCCCTAGCTCGAGTCCTAGCCTTAACCCTAGCAGAAAACCTACCCCTCATCCTTGCCCTAATACTAGCCTTAATCCTAAACTGAACCATAACCCTAGGCCTAATCCTAATTCTAACCGTCACCCTACCACTAAACCTAGCAATAACCCCTCCCATTCCCCTAAACTTAACCCTAAACACAATGCTAACCCTAACCCTAGCCCAACCATTAGGCTTAAACCTAACACTAACCCTAGTCCTAATCCTAGCCCTAATTTATCTCTAACCCTAACCCTCACCCTAAGCCTACTCCTAAGAATAACCCTAATTCTCACCCTTGACATATCCCTAGTTCTAACCATATTCCTTACCATAATCCTAACACTAGCCCTAACCCTAGCATGAGCCCTAACCCTAGATCAAACCTAACTCTAAATCTAACCCTATCCCTAAGCCTAAACTTCACTCTAACACTAGCCCTAACCCTGACACTAATCCAAAATCTAGCCTTAACCCTAGCCTTATCCCTGAAACAAAACTGAGCCATAGCAATAACCGCATCTCTTAACCTAAACCAAACCTAACGCTACACCTAGCACTAATTTTAGACCTAATTTTAGTCCTAAACCTAACACTAAAACTAACCCTGACCCTGACACTGACCCTAAATATAACCCTTGCTCTAAACATCACCTATAACCTAACCTTAAAACTGGCACAAATTGTAACACTAGTTCATACATTAGCCATAGCCCTAACCCTAGCCCTAACCAAACCCAAAACCTAGCCCTTATTTGAGACTTAACCCTACTTTTAAACCTAACTCTAAACCAAAACCTACCACTAAACCTTACCCTAACCCTAGCCTGAATCCTAACCATAACCCTAGCCTTATCACTAGCTCTAAACCTATCCATTTCCCTAAACCTAACCATAACCCTAATGGTAATCCTAGGCCTAACCCTAACCTTATTCATTAACCTAAACCTAACCTGAACCCTAAACCTAACCCTATCATTACCCTAAACCTAATGATAATTTGAGCCCTAATCCTAAACTTAACCTAAGCCAAACCCTAACTCTGACCCTTCCTGTAATAATATCCCTAGCTTTAACCCTGATCGTACCTCTAAACCTAACCCTTATACTATACCTAGCCATAAACCTAACCCTAAAACCATTCCTAAAGTAAACATAGACCTGATATTTGCCCTAGCTGTACTCCTAGCCCTAACCTTAACACAAACCATAGCCCTAACCCTAACACTGACCATAACCATAGCCCTAATCCTATCCATAACCCTAGCTCTAAACTTAGCTCTAACCCTATCAATTGCCCTAAACATAGTCCTAATTCTATTGCTAACCCTAGGCCTAAATCTAACACTATGCCAAACTGTAACCCTATCCATTATGCTAAACTTAACCTGAACCCTAAACCTAACACTATCATTACCCTAACCCAAACCCCAATGCTAATTTTAGCCCTAACGCTAAACTCTAACTTAAACAAAACCCTATACATGACCCTGACCCTAATAATACCCCTAGTTCTAAATTTGACCCTTACCCTAAATCTAACCCTTACACTAAACATAACCATAAACCTAACCCTAAAACTATCCCTAAACATAACCCTAGAACTGACATTTGCCCTAACACTAATCCTAGCCCTAACCAAAACACAAACCTTAGCCCTCATCCTAGCCCTTAACCTAGCCTTAATCATAACTCTAATGAAACCCTAGCCCTAATCCTAATTCTAACATTCGTCCTAGCCCTAAACCTAGTTCTAACCCCATCATTTACACTAAACCTAACCCTAAGCCCCAAACTAACCCTAGGCCTAAACATATACATAAACCTAGCCGTATTACTAGCCCTAATTAAGTGTTATACCTAACCAAACCCTAAGCCAATCCCTAAGACTAACTCTCACTCTTGCCCCAACATTATCCCTAGTTCTAACTCTATTTTTTATCATAACCCCAATCCTAGCTATAAACCTAGAACTAATGCTAGCCATATCTTTAGCCCTAGACCTAACTCTACATCTAATCCTAACTGTAAATCTAACTATAAACCTAAGACTAAACCTAACCCTAACATTAGTCCTAAACTTAACACTAATCTTAAAACTAGCCCTAAACATAGCCCTAGTCCTAAAACAAAACTGAGTCATAGCCCTAACTTTAAAGCTTAACCTAAACCAAAACCTAATCCTACACCTAGCCCTAAGCCTAGCCCTAATTCAAGTCCAAACCCTAAACCTAATATTACCCCTGACCTTAATTTTTACCCTAATACTAACCCTAGCTCCAAACATCACCCTAATGTTAAACCTAACCCTAACACTAGACCTAATCCTAACCCCAATCTTATAACTAGCCCAAATTGTAACTCTACTTCAAACATTGGCCGTAACTCTGAACCAAACCCTAACTCTAATCAAAACTTAGCCCTAATCTGAAACCTAACCTTAGCTTTAACCCTAAACCTAATTCTAACACTAGCCCTAACCCTACCCTAAATGTAGCCCTATCCCTAGTTCTAACCCTATCCCTTACCCTAAGCCAACCCTAAGCCTAATGCTAACCCTAGTCCTAACCCTAATCCTATTATGAGTACTAACATTAGCCCTCATTCTAGCTTTAACCATAACTCAAACCTGACACTTATTCTGACCCTAATGGTAACCGTAGGTCTAAACCTGACCCTAACCCTATACTGAACCCTAATACTAGAACTAGAAATAAACCTATTCCTAAACCTAACCCTAACACTAGACCTAAACCTAATCCTAAATCTAGCCATATCTCTAGCCCTAGACATAAACAAAAACCTAGCCCTAGCCCTAGCCCTAAGAGTTGACCTTAACTTAACCCAAACACTAACCCTACCCTTAGACCTAACCCTAGTGATAATTATGGCTTTATTCATAAAGCTAACTCTAACCTGAACACTGACCCCAACACTAACGCTAGCTGTAAACATCATGCTAACACTAACCCTAACCCTAACACTTGTCCTAGCCATAACACTAACCAAAAAATTGGCCCTCATCTTAATCCTAGTTTGTACATTAGCTGTAGCCCTAACACGAGCCCTAACCTAACCCAAAACCTGGACCTAATCCGAGTGCTAACCCTAGCTTTAACCTTTACACTAACCCTAGCCATAAGCCAGTCCATAACTCTTCCCTAACCCTAGCTCTTATCCTATTTGTTACCTTAAGCAAAACCGTAAATCTAACGCTAAACCTAGTCCTAACTCTAATCCAAGCCTAACCCAAACCCTATCCCTATTACTAGTCCTAACCCTAGCAATCATTCTAGCTCTAACCATAACCTAAACCCTAATCCTAACCCTGAAAATTATACTGACCCAAACACTAACCTTAGGTCTGAACCTGACCTTAACCCAAAGGTGAACCCTAACATTAGCTCTACTGCTAATCCTATACCTAAACCTAAACCTAACACGAGTCCTAGACCTAAACCTAATCCTAAATCTAGCCATAACTCTAGCCCTAGACCTGAACAACAACCTTGTCCTAGCCCTAACATTCACCCTTAACATAACCCAAACACTAACCCTACTTCTAGACCTAAACCTAGTCCTACTTCTGGCACTAACCCCAACACTCACTCTCACCTGAACACTGACCCTGACCCTAACATAAACCTAGCTCCAGAGCTCAGCATAACTCAAAACCTAATCTTAACACTACACCTAGCCGTAACCCTAACCCTAAAACTAGAACTAATCATAACCCTAGCTCTTAAGTACTCATGGCCCTAACCTTAGGCCTAAACTAACACAAAACCTAGCCCTAATCCTAGGCCTAAACATAGCCCTAAGTGTAACCCTAAACTAACCCTAGCCCTAACCCTAACCCTAACCCTCCCCTTAGACCTAACCCTAGCTCAAAGCCTAACCTTTAAACAAAATATAACCCTAGCCCTATCCCAAACCCTAACCTAACCCTAGCCCTAATCCTCACCTTAACCATAGCCCTAACCATAGCTCTAATTCTATACATTACCCTAACCCTAGCCCTAATCCTAACCATAACCCTAGACCTAAGCCTAACTCTAATCCTATCCATTACCCTAACCATAATCCTAACCCTAATTCTAACCCTATGTTAACCCTAACCCTATCAAAATCCCTAAACCTATTCCTTACCATAAAACTAATCTGTTCCCTAAACCTAAGCCTATTAATTACCCTAACCCTAACTTTAACCCTAACACTAATAAAGCCCTAAATATTAACCTTAACCTAAACAGAACCATAAGCCATACCCTGACCTTAATAATACATCTAGCTCTAAACTTGACCCTTACCCTAAATCTAACCCTTACTCTAGACCTAACCCTAAACATAACCCTAAATCTATCCCTAACCATAACCATATACTTAACCCTAGACACTTACCCTAACACAAACCCTAGCTCTAAACTTTATCCTAACCGAAAAACTAACCCAAACACTACAAAAACCCTAAATCTACCCATTACCATAACCCTCGCTCTTACATTACCCATACACCTAACAGTAGCCCTAAACCACACACACAACCTAGCCCTAATTCTAGCCCTAAACCTAGACCTAAGCATAACCCTAACCCTATCCCCAGCACCAACCTTAACCCTAACACTGGCCCTGGCCCTAACACTACTCAAACTCTAATCCTTACCCTAAACATAACAATAGCCCTAACCCTCAACCTAACCTTAAACCTAGCCCTAATCCTAACTGTAATCATAGCACAAATCCTAGCACAAACTCTATCCATTACCTTAAACACAACCCTAACCCTAATGCTAACCCAAGCCATAACCCTAACCCTAAACATAACCGTAGACTTGACTCTAATCCTAACCCTCAACCTAGCCCTAACCCTAGCTCAAACCCTAACACTTCTGCTGAACCTAACACTAACACTAACCCTAGACCTATCTCTAAACGTAGACAAATTCCTAAGGTTAACACAAGCCCTAACACTAGCACTAACTCTATTCTTTACCCTAAACCTAACCCTAACACAAATGCTAACCCTAGGCCTAACCCTAATTGTATCACTAACACTAACCGTATCTATTACTCTAAACCTAGTCCTAGCCCTAACAATAACCCTTAACCTAAACCAAACAATAACACTACCCCTAGACCTAAACGTACTCCTGATTCTGGCTTTCAACTTAACTCTAATCTGAACATTGATCCTGACACTAACACTAAACCTAGCTCTAAAAGTGACTCTAAACCAAAATCTAAACCTAACAATAGGCCTAGCTGTAACCCTAACCCTAACCCTAAAACTATCCCTAGTTAGAACCCCAGATCTTACATTACCCAGAGCACTAACACTAGACCTAAACCTAACAGAAATCTTAATGCTAATCCAAGTCCTAAACCTAATGTAAGAATAAACCTAACCCTAAACCTAGCCCAAACCATAAGCCTAACCCTCACCTTAGACATAAGCATACCTCAAAGCCTAACCTTTGGCCTAAACATAACCCTAGCCTTATCCCTAACAATAACCCTAACCTTAAGCCCTAACCCTAAACCTAACCCTATATATTACCCTTATGGTAACCCTAATCCTAATGCTAACCATAGGCCTAACCCTAACCCTATTGCAAACCCTAAATCTCTCCATTACCCTAAACACACCCTGAACCCTACACTTAACCCTATTCATCACCCTAAACATAACTCTAAACCTAATGCTCATTTGAGCCCTATCCCTAAATCTTAACCTAATACAAAGCATAACACTGGCCCTGAACCTAAATATAACCCTAGCTCTAAAACTGACCCTTACCCTAAACTTAACACTTACACTAGACTAAGACATAGACTTAATCCTAAATCTACTCTTAACTGTAACATTAGACTTGACATTATCCCTATACCTAATTCTAGACCTAATGCTACAACAAACCCTAGCCCTCATCCTAGCCCTAAACCTAGCCTTAATCATAACCCTAACCCTAACCCTAGCCCTAATCCTAATTCTAACCTTCACTCTACCTCTAAACCTAGCTATTACACATCCCTTTCCCTAAACTTAACCCTAACCCTAGCCCTAATGCTAGGCCTAAGCTGAACACTAACCCTAGTTCTAATCCTTGCCCTGATTTATCCCTATTCCTAAACCTAAACATAACACTAGCCCTAAGACTAACTCTAACTCTTGCCCTAGAATTATCCCTAGTTCTATTCGTATCATTTACCATAACCCTAAACCTAGCCCTAACCTTTGCCCTATCCTTACACTTAGCCCTAACCCTAGATCTAAACTTAAATCCAAATCTTATCCTAACCCTAAGCCTAAGCCTAACACAAACACTAGCCCTAACCCTAATACTAATCATATAACTAGCCCTAACCTAAACCTAGGACTAAAACAAAACTGAGGAATAGGGGCTGAGGGTATGGCTCAAATGGTAGTGCATTTGCTGGCATGCGTGGGATGCTGGGCTCAATCCTCAGCAATAATACAAATACAATTAAAAAAAAAAAAAAGATGTTGTGTCCACCAAAAACTAAAAAAAAATAAAAATTCTCTCTCTCTCTCTCTCTCTCTCTCTCTCTCTCCCTCTCTCTCCCTCTCTCTCTCTCCCTCTCTATCTCTCTTTCTCAAAAAAATAACTGAGCAATAGTCCTAACCATAAACCTTAACTTAAACCAAACCCTAACACTACACCTAGACCTAACCCTAGCACTAATTTGAGTCCTAACCATAACCATAAAATAACCCTGACCCCAAATCATATCCAAACACTCACCCTAGGTCTAAACACCACCCTAAACTTAAACCGAACCCTAACAGTAAGTCTAGCCTTAATTCGAGTCATAACCCTAACCTTAAAACTAACCCTGATGCTGACTCATATTCTAACAGTCACCTAGTTGTAAACACTGCCCTCTCCTTAAACTGAACCCTCACAGTAATCCTAGCCATTATTTGAATCCTAACCCTAACCCTAAAACTAACACTGTCTCTGAATTATATCCTAATACTAACCCTAGGTATAAATGTCACTTTAAACCTAACCCTCACACTAGACCTACCCCTACCCCTAACCCTAATTGTAACCCCAGTTCTTACGTTATCCATTGCCTTAACATTAGCCCTACCCCTAACACAAAAATTAGTCCTAATATGAGCCATAAACCTAGATTTAACCCTAACCCTAGCCCTAATGCTAGCTCTAAAGCTATCACTTAACCAAAGCAAAACACTAACCCTGATGGTAACCCTAGACCTATCCCTAATCCTTAAGCTAACCAAAATCCTAACCCCATAATAGTCACAACCCTACCCTCACTCTAACTCTAACACTATTCCAAACGCTAATGTTAACCCTGACCATTATTTTGACCCTAACACTAACCCTAGGTCTAAACCTGGCCTAACCCTAGAGCCTTACCCTAAGCCTAAACCTAACCAGAAAACTAACACTAGACCTAACCCTAAACCTCACACTTGCTAAAGACCTAACTCTATCTCAAACCCTAACACTTACCACAAACCTAAACATAACAATAGCCCTAACCCTAAACCTAAACTTCAATCTAACACTACCAATAACCCTATGCCTACATCTAACCATATCCATTACTCTAACTCTAACCCTCCCCCAATGATGATGCTAGCCCTAATCCAACCCTAACCCTAACCACATTCTAGTCTTATCCCTAGATATAACTCTAAACCTAACCCTTTTGCTAGCCCTAACCCTAGTTCAAAATCTAATTCTTATGCTAAACAAAACCCTAACAATAACTCTAGTTCTAACCCTAAATCCAAACCTAACTCAAGACCTATTCCTGACCATAACCCTAGCCCTAACCTTAGCTTTAACCCTATCCATTATCCTAACCATTTCCCTTACCCTAATGCTAACTCTAGCCTAACACTAACCCTATCACTAAACCTAACCCTATCAATTACCTTACACCTAACCTGAACCCTAAAAAAAACTATCATTACCCTTACCCTGACCCCTATGCTTATTTGATCCCTGACCCTAAACCCTAATCTCAACCAAACTCTAACCTGACTCCGACCCTAATAATTCACCTAGCTCTAATCCTGACCCTTCACCCTAAATCTAACCCTTACACTACACCTAGCCATAAACCTAATCCTAAAACTGTCCTCTCCTCAACTGTAACCCCACACCTGATATTAGCTCTAGCCCTAATCCTAGCCCTAACCCTAACAAAAACCCCAGCCCTTATCCCAGCCCTAAACCTAGATTAATCCTAACCCTAACCCTAACCCTAGCTCTAAACCCAATACTAATTCAAGCCCTAATCTTAGCTCTAATTTCACCCTATCCCTAAACCTAATCCTAACCCTAGACCTAAGGATAAATCTAACACTCACACTAGCCCTGTCACTAGTTCTAAACCTATCCCTTATAATGAACCTAACCCTAGCCCTAAACTTAGTCCTAACACTTGACCTATCCATAGCCGAAGCACTAAACTTAGATCATAATATTTCTCTAAATCTAACCCTAACCTGAAGCCTAATCCTAAACCTAACACTATCCCTAACCCTAACACTAGCCCTAATCCTAGCCGTAGCCCTATAATAAAACCGAGCCATAAGCTCTATCCCTAACCCTTAAACTAATCCAAACCCTAACCATACAACTACCCCTAACTGTCGCCCTTATTTGAGTTTTAAGTTGAACTCTAAAACTAACCCTTACACTGACTCTGACACTAACACTAATCCTAGCTCTAAACATCACTCTAATCCTAACACTAACCCTAACACTAAACTTGGACCTAATCTTAACCCTAAAATTAGCCCTAATTTTAACCTTTGTACTTACATTAGCTGTAATCCTAACCCGAGCAGTAACTTAACCCAAATCCTAGTCCTAATCTGAGCCCCAACCTGAGCTTTAACCCTAACCCTAACCCTAATCATAGCCCTAGCCCTAATCATAACCACAACACTAGCCCTAACCCTATACATTACCATAAAAATAACCCTAACCCTAATGCTAACCCTAGTCCTAAACCTCATCCTATCCCTAATCATGTCCCTATCCATTTCCCTAAACCTAACATGAACCCTAATTCTGAGCCTATCATTACACAAACCCTTACGCTAATGCTAATTCAATCCCTAACTTTAAGCCTTAACCTATTCCAAACCGTAACCTAGACATTCACCTTAATAACACCCTTAGCCCTAAACCTGACCCTAACCCTAAACCTAAACCTTACACTAGACGTACCCATAATCCTATCCCTAAAACTATCTTTAAACATAATTCTAGACTTGAAATTAGCCATACTCCTAATCCTAGTCCTAAACTTAGCTTTAATCATAACCCTAATCTTAACCCTTATTCTAAACATCACCCTACCTCTAAAACTAGATATAACACTATCCCTTACCCTAAACTAAATCTAACTCTAATTCTATGCTTAAGCTGAACACTAACCACAGACCTAATCCTAGCCCTAATTTAGCCCTAACCCTAACCCTAACCCTAACCTTAGCCTTAAGACTAACAATAATTCTCACACTAGCCCTATCACTATTTCTAATCCTAGCCCTCACCATAACCCTAATACTAGCCCTAACCCTTGCCCAATCCTTAGTCCTAGCCCTAAGCCTAAGCCTAAGCCTCACACTAACACTAACCCTAATCCTAACACTAATCATAAAACTAGCCCTAACCCTATGACTAGCAGTAAAACCAAACCGAGCATTAGCTCCAAACCTAAACCTAAATTAAACTAAACCCTAACACTACACCTAGACCTAACCATAGTCTTAATTCGAGTCCTAATCCTAACCTTAAAAGTATACCTGACACTGACTCATATGCTAAACTCACACTAGCTCGAAATACCATCCTAAACTTAAACCAAAACTTAACAGTAACCTAGCCCTTATTTGAGTCCTGACCCTAACCCTAACCCTGACTCATATCCTAAACTAACCCTAGCTCTAAATATCACCCTAACCTTAAACTTAACCCTAATACTAAAACTAACCCTAACCCTAACCCTATTCCTAAAACTAACCCTAATTGTAACCCTAGTTCTTATATTAGCAATTGTCCTAACCCTAGTCCTAACCCTAACACAAAACTAGCCCTAAACCGAACCCTAAACCTAACTTTAACCCTAACCCTACCCTAACTCTAGCCCTAAAATTAGCTCTAACTCTCTCCCTTACCCTAAGTGAAACCCTAACCCTAATGGTAAACCTAGACATATCCCTAATCCTTAGGCTAACCAAAATCCTAACCCTATTAATAGTCCTGACCCCGACCCTCATTCTAGCTCTAATCCTATCCCAAACCCTTATGCTAACGCTGACCCTTATTCTGACCCTAACACAAACTCGAGGTCTAAAACTGACCCTAACACTGGCCATAGCGCTAACTCATACCTAAATCTAACTTTAACCCTAGCCCTAAGACTAACTCTAACTCTCACTCTATCTTTATTCCTAGTTCTAAACCTATCCATTACCATAAGCCTAACCCAAGCCCTAATCCTTGCCCTATCATTAGTCCTAGCCCTAACTCTAGATCTAACCCTAACTCGAAATCTATCCCTAACCCTAAGCCTAACACTAAAACTAGCCCTAATCCTAATGCTAATCATAAAACTAGCCCTAACCCTATCCCTAGCAGTAAAACAAACTGAGCAATAGCCCTAACCAGAAACCTTAACTTAAGCCAAACCCTAACACCTAGACATAACCATACCCTTAATTTGAGTCCTAACCCTAACCTTAAATCTAACCCTGACCCTGACTCATATTCTAACATTCACCCTAGCTCTAAAAACCCTCCTAACCTTAAACTGAATCCTAAAAGTAAACCTAATTCTAATTCAAGTCCTAAACCTAAACCTGATCCTGACTCATATTATAACACAAAACCTAGCTCTAAATATAAACCTAACCTTAAACCTAACCCTAACACTAGACCTATTCCTAACCCTAACCCTAAAAGTAACACTCATTGTAACCCTAGTTGTTAAATTAGCCATTGCCCTAACATTAGCCCTAACCCTAACACAAAACTAGCCCTAATCCGAGCCCTAAACCTAGATTTAACTCTAACCCTAACCCTAACTCTAGCTCTAAAGCTATCCCTTACCCTATGAATAACCCTAAACCTAATGGTAGCCCTAGACCTATGCCTAATCCTTAGGCTAACCAAAATCCTAAACTTATTAATAGTCCTGACCCTAGCCCTCATTCTAGCTCTAATCTTATCACAAACCCGAACACTAACCCTGACACTTATCCTGACAGTAACATCAACCCTAGTTATAAATCTCACCCTAACACTAGACTAAAACATAACACGAGCCCTGTACCTAAACCTAATCCTAAATCTAGCCTTAACTCTAGCCCTAGACCTAAAAAAAACCTAGTCCTAGGCCTAACAATAACCCTTATCCTAACACAAACACTAACCCTACTCCTAGACCTATACCTACTCCTAATTCTGGCTGTAACCCTAACTTGAACTATAACCCAAACACTGACTCTGCCTTTAATATTAAAACTACTTCTAAACCTGACCCTAACTGAAATTCTAAACCTAACACTAGACCTTGTCATAACCCTAACCCTAAAACTAGCCCTAATTATAACCCTAGCTCTTACATTATCCACAGCTTTAATCCTAGGCCTAAAACTAAAAAAAAAATCTAGAGCTAATCCTAGGCCTTAACCTAGCCCTAAGCATAACCCTAACCCTAACCCTAACCCTAACCCTAACCCTAATCCAAACCTAACCCTCGCCTTAGTCCTAATCCTAGCTCAAATCCTAACCCTTACTATAAACATAAACCTAGAACTATCCCTGAATCTAACCCCCAAACTAGTACTAATCCTAACCTTAATGCTAACCCTAACCCTAGCTCTAAACCTACCCATTACCCTAACCCTAACCCTAATTGTAACTCTAGCCTTAAAAGTAACCATAATCCTAACCCTAAACAGAAAACTAACCCTAGATCTAACCCTAAACTAATACTCGCTATAGCCCTAAACATAGATCAAACTCTAACCCTTAACACCAACCTAAACATAGCCATAGACCTAACCCTAAACTTAAATTTAACCCTGCCCCTAACCCTAAACCTACATCTAACCTTATTTATTACCCTAATCCTAACCCTAAACTTAATTATAACCATTTCTCTAACCCTTACCCTAACCCTAAACCTACCTTAATCCTATCCCTAAACATAACCCTTAACCTAACCCTTGCTCTAACCCTAATCATAGCTCAGAACTTAACTCTTACACTAAACATAATACTAACACTAATGCTAGTTCTAACCCATATCCTAACACTAACTCAAGACATAATCCTAACCATAAGTCTAGCTATAAACTTAGCTCTAACTGTATCCATTACCTATTCGTAACACATACCCTAATGCTAATTCTAGGCCTAACCCTATCTCAAGACCTAATCCTAACCATAACCCTATCCCTAAACTTAACTCTAACTGTATCCAATACCCTAAACATAACCCTTTCCCTAATGCTAACCCTAGCCCTAACCCTAAATCTACCACTAACCCCAACCCTATCAATTACCCTAAACCTAACCTGAACCCTAAATCTAACACTATCATAACTCTAACCATAACCCTAATGCTAATTTGAGTCCTAATCCTAAACTCATACCTAAAAGAAACCCTAACCATGACCCTGACCTAATAATTCCCCTAGCTCTAAGCTAACACTTACCCTAAACCTAATCCTTACATTAGACCTAGCCAAAACCTAACCCTAAAACTATCCATAACCATAACTCTAGACCTGACATTAGCCCAATATATAATCCTAGTCCTAACCTGAACACAAACCCTAGCCCATAGTAGCACCAAACATAGCCTTAATCATAACCCTAACATTAAACCTAGGCCTAACTTAAAACCAGCCCTATCCCTAATATTAGAACTAACTTAGCCCTATCCCTAAACTTAACCCTAATCCTAACCTTAGCACTGAAACTAAGTCTAACTCTCTCCCTAGCCCTAAAACTATTTCTAACCCTATCCCTTAATGGAACCATAAACCTAGCCCAAACTCTAGGCGTAACCCTAGCCATTTCCTTAGCCCTAGCCCTAACCCTAGATCTAACCTTAACTCTAAATCTAACCCTAATACAAAGCCTAAGCCTAAACTTAACACTGACCCTAACCCTAACACTACTCCTAAAACTAGCCCTAACTATAGTCCTAGCCTTATACAAAACCAAGCCATAGGCCTAATCCTAACCCTTAACCTAAACCAAACCCTAACCCTACACCTAGCCCTAACCCTAGCCCTAATTCGAGTTTTAAGCAGAAATCTAAAACTAATCCTAACCCTGCTTCTGACTCTAACACTAACCCTAGCTTTAAACATCACCCTAAACAACCTTAAATATAACACTAGACCTAGCCCTAACCCTAACTCTAAAACTAGCCCTAATTGTAATCCTAGTACTTACATTAGCCATAACCCTAACCCTAGCCCTAACTTAAACAAAAAACCTAGCCTAATCTGAGCCCTAAACTGAGCTTTAATCCTAACCCTAACCTTAACCCTAACCCTAGCACTAAAAATAACCATAACCTTAGCTCTAACCTTGGCTCTAAACCTATCCATTACCGTAACCATAATCCTAACCCTAATGCTAACTCTAGGCCTAAACCTTACCATATTCCTAATCCTAACCCTATCCATTACCCTAAACCTAACTTGAAACATAAACCTAACTATATCATTACCCTAATCCTAAACCTATGCTAATTCGAGCCCTAAATTTAAACCTTAACCTGTCTCAAACACTAATCATGTCCCTGACCCAAACAATACCCTTAGCTCTAAACCTGACTCTAACCCTAAATCTAATCCTTACACTACATCTAACCTAACCCTAAAACTAACTTTAACTGTAAAGCTGGACTTGAAATTAGCCCTAGCCCTAATCCTAGCCCTAAACCCAGCCTTAATCCTGACCCAAACCAAACCTGAGGTTTAATCCTAATTCTAACCCTCGTCCTAGCCCTAAACCTAGCTATAACCCCATCCCTTACCCTAAACCTAACCATAACCCTAAACCTAACCATAATCTGAAACCTAAACATAATTCTTTCCTTAACCCTAGGTCTAACACTAACACTAAGTCTAGCACTAACCCTAATTTAGTCTTATACTAACCCTAAATCTAGCCTTAAGACTAACTCTAACTCTTGCCCTAGCCCTATCCCTAGTTCTATCCTTAGCCCTAGCCCAACCCTGGATCTAAACCTAACTCTAAAATTAAACCTAACACTAAATTTAACCGTAACCATAATCCTAATCCACACTCTAACACTAGACCTAACAATAATGCTAATCCTGAAACTTTACTTACCCCTAGCCCTAGCCATAAAAAACCAAGCCATATCCCTAACCATAACTCTTAACCTAAACCAAACCATAAACCTATACCTAGCCCTAACACTAACTCTAAAAATAACCCTGACCCTGATGCTGATCCTAACACTAATCCTAGCCCTAAACATCACCCTAACCTTAAACTAACCCTAACACTATACATAGCCTTAACCCTAACCCTAAAATTAGCCTTAATCATAACCCTAGTTCGTACATTAGTCATTGTTATAACCCTAGCCCTAACTCTAACACAAATCCTACCCCTAATTCTAGTCCTAACCCAAGTTTAAAACCTAATCTTAACTTAACACTAGCCCTAACCCTAACCCTAACCCTAGCCCTAATCCTAGCTCTACCCCTATTCCTTACCCTAAGCCAAACCCTAAAGCAAATGCTAACCCTTGTCCTAACCCTAATCCGTAGCCTAACTTAAACACTAATAGTATTACTAGTCCTAACTGTAGCCTTCATTTTAGTTCTAACTCTAACCCTGACCCTTATTCTGAGCCTAACATTAACCCTAGGTCTAATCCTGACCCTAACCCTAAACCAAACCCTAACACTAGCCCTACCAGTAACTCTATAATTATACCTAACCCCAACACTAGATTTAGACCCCAAACTAATTGTAAATATAGCTAGAATTCTAGCCCTAGACCTAAACAAAATCCTAGCTCTAGCCCTAACAATAACACTTAACCTAAACACTTACCCTACCCCTAGAACTAACACTAGTCCTAATTCTGGATCTAAGCCTAACCCTAATCCTATCCAGAACACTGACCCTGACCCTAACACTAACCTATTTCTACACCTGACCCTAAACCAAAACCTAATCCTAACACTAGACCTAGCCATAACCCTAACCCTAATACTGGCCCTAAACATAACCCTAGTCTTAATCCTATTTTAACCCTAATCTTAACCCTAACAGTAGCCCTAACCCTAATCATAGTCCTAAACCTAGCCCTAAACCTAACAAAACACTAGCCACAATCCTAGGCCTAAACGTAGCCCTAAGCATAAACCTAACCCTAACACTAACCCTAACACTAACCCTTGCCTTAGACCTAACACTAGTTCAAAGCCAAACCCTTACCCTAAACATTAACCTGCCCATATTCTAAACCATAACCCTAACTCAAGCTCTTATCCTAACCTTAATCCTAGCTCAAACTTTAGTTCTAAACTTGTCAATTATCCTAACCCTAATGCTAACCCTAATTATAACCCAACCCCTAACACTAAACCTAACCCTAACCATAAACATATCCCAAGACCTAACCATAAACCTAAACCTCACCATAGCCCTAAACCTAGCAGAAACATTAAGCCTTACACTAAACCTAATCCTAAAACTATCGCTAATCTATGCCCTAACCCTAAACCTAAATCTAACACTATCTATTACCCTAATCCCAACCCTACCTGTAATGAAATCTCTAGGCATAACCCAAACCCTATATCAAACCCTAACCATAAATATATTCCTAGATGTAAACGTAAACCTCACCCTCACCCTAGTCCTCACCCTAACTTAAACACTAACACTGACCCTAACTTAACCATAATCTTAGCCCTAACCTAACACCATAAACCAAACCCTAGTCTTACCTCTAAACCTAACTCTAATCCTAGACTTAATCCAAAAATTAACCTAGCCCTAACCCTAGCTTGAAATCTATTCATTATACTAAACATAATCCTAACCAATGATCACCTTAACCCTATTGATAAACCTATCCCATCCATTGCCCTAAACCTTAACTGAAACCTAAACCTAATCCTATCCATTACCCTAACCCCAAGCCTAAACCAAACTCTAATTCAAACCCTAATCCTAAACTTTGACCTTAACCAAATGCTAACCATGACCCTAACCATAATAATAACCCTAACTCTAAACTTGACCCTTACCCTAAACATAGACCTAGCCCTAGTCTAGCTATGAACCTAACAGAAACCATAGCCCTAAACCTAGCCTTAATCCTAACCTAAACACTAACCCTACCACTAATCCTAATTCCAACCCTCAACCTAGCCCTCAAGCAAGCTATAACCCCACCTATTCCCCTAAACTTAATCCTAACACTAATACTAATCCTAAACCTAGCCCTACCCCTAGTCCTAACCCTAACACTAACCCTAGCCCTAATCCTAGCCCTAATTTAGCTTTAATCCTAACCCTAACCCTTAGCCTAGTCCTAAATCTAAATCTAACTCTCGTCCTAGCCGTTTCCCTAGTTCTAAACCTATCCCTTACTGTAACATTCACCCTAGCCCTAAACCTAACCCTAACCCAGTATCTAACCCTAACTCTAAATCTAACCCAAATTCTAAGCCTAAACCTCACCCTAACACTAACCTTAACACTAACACTAATTCAAAATCTAGCCCTAAGTCTAGTCCTAGCCCTAAAACAAAACCGAGCCATAGCCCTAACCCTAACCCTAACGCTAACCCATAGAAGTCAAGATGAAGTGAAACCTTAAAACACAAACTGTTCCTGACAGTAAACCTTGAACTGAGAAGGCCCAACCTGGGAAACATGGTAATGCTAGGTAAAAGATGAATCCTGACTGGTATCAAAGAAATTTGAACAAAACTAACTCTAACACAAACATTAGCTCTAACCCTAGCCCTAATCCTAATCTTAAAACAAAGACTTTCCTGTTTATAGAGCTTGATCACAAAATTTCCAAACTTGGGGTGCCCAGTAGGACAAGGTAACAGTTGAATCCTGCCCAGTATTAATAAAATCTGACCAATAATTGGGGGAGGTGTTTCAGGACAAGCCTATTTCCCCTGTTTTCTCCTAAAGTGCACTTGGATAAATTGATTTTTCATTCTTCAGCTTAAAGTACTTTCACAAGGAACAAACCAGAGCATGCCCACTCTGAAGTGATTGAGTGTGTGAAGTTTCATGCAGCTAGCACCAACCCTGGTTGATTTCCAGCTCCATTTACATTCACACCTATAGGCCATAATGTAGTGAAAACTAAAAATTCAAACTGTTCCTGACATTGAACCATTGAACCCTGAAGGCCCAAATTTGGGGAGCCTACTAAGGTTGGTCAAAGATGAATCCTGTACAGTATGAAAGTAATCAGACCAAAAAAATTCGAAGCTCTTTCAGTACATGTGTATTTTGCTTGCTCCTAAAGCACACAGAGATAAAGCTGTTTCTACTTCAGCTTAGGGATACTTCACAGGAAACAAACCAGAGAATGCTCACTGAGAACTGATTGAGTGTGTGAAGTTTCAAGCATCTAGCAAAAACCCTGTTTGATTTCCAGCTTCATTTCCATTCACCACTATAGGGCAAAAAGAAGAGAAACATGAAAATTTAAACTGTTCCTAATAGAAAACGCTTCTACGTAGGAGGCCCAAACATTTGGAGTATAGTCAAAATAGGAAAAAGGTGAACCCTGCCCAGTATCATAGAAATTAAAAAAAAAAAAAAAAAAAAAAAAAAAAAAAAAAACTGACTCCAACCCTAACACCAGGTCTAAACCTAGTCCTAACACTAAGTCTAACCCTAAACCTAATCTGTTTAGAGAACCTTTGATCATAGAAGTTTCAAAATTGGGGATTCTAGTGGGCCAAGCTTACAGATGAATCATGGGCAGTTTCAAAGAAATCAGACAAAATAATTGGGGGGAGCTGTTTCAGTACATGCATATTTCCCTCTTATCTCCTAAAGTGTTCTCAGATAAATTTGTATTGCATGCTTCAGCTTATTACTAACTTCACAAGGAACAAACCAGAGAATGCCCACAGAGAACTGATTGAGTATGTGAAGTTTCAAGCAGTTAGCACCAATCTATTTGATTTCCAGCCACATGTCCATTTACCCATGTAGGTCAAATGAAGTGAATCCATGAAATACAAATTGTTCTTGTCAGCAAAGGATTGATCCAAGGAGGCCAAACCCTGGGGAACATAGTAAGGCTAGGTAAAAATATATCTTGCCCAGTATCAAAGAAATTTGAACAAGACAAACTCTAACCCTAACACTATACCTAACTCTAACCACAAGGCTAACCCTAACCTGTTTAGAGAACCTTTGATCATAGAAGTCTCAAAGTTGAGGAGCCTAGTGTGGCAAGCTAATAGATGAATCCTGCCCAGTATCAAAGAAAACTAACCAAATGATAGGGGGATGTAATTCAGTACATGCATATTTTCCTGTTGTCTCCTAAAATGCTCTTTCATAGTGCTGTTTTTGCATGCTTCATCTTTGGGATTCTTTCACAAGGATAAAACCAGAGTGTCCTCACAGAGAACTGATTTAGTGTGTGGAGTTTCAAGCCACTAGCAAAAACCCTGTTTGATTTCCAGCTCCATTTCTATTTACCCATATAGGTCAAAATGAAGTGGAACCTTAAAATAAAAACTGAAATACTGACAACAAACCAGTGAACCTAGAAGGCCCAAACCTGGGGAACATAGTAAGGCTAGGTAAAAGATAAATTGTGCATAGAATCAAAGAAATTTGAACAAAACTACTGTAAACCTAACAATAGATCTATCCTTAATCCTAATCCTACAGCTCACCCTAACCTGTTTAGAGAACCTTTGATCATAGAAATTCCAAACGAAGGGAGCCTAGTGGGGAAGCTAACAGATGAATCATGCACAGTATCAAAGAAATCTGAGCAAATAATTGGGGGAAGTGTTTCAGTACATGCATATTTCCTTGATTTCTCCAAAAGTGCTCTGGGATAAAGTTGCTTTACATGTTTTCAGCTGAGGGCAACAGTCACAAGGAAGAAACCAGAGAGTGCCCACAAAGAACTGATTGAGTGTCTGCAGTTTCAAGCAGCTAGCACCAACCCTGTTTGATTTTGTGCTCCATTTCTCAAAATAGTTCAAAATAAAGTGAATCCTTACTGTTCCTGACAGCAAACCAGGGAACATTGTGAGGCTAGGTAAAAGATGAATCCTGCCCAGTATCAAAGCTACATGAACAAAACTGACTCTAACTCTAACACTAGGTTTAAACCTATCCCTTACCCTAACCATAAACTTAACCCTAATCTGTTTAGAGAACATTTTTATCATAGAAGTCCCAAATTAAGTGAGCATAGTGGGGCAATCTAACAGATAAATCTTATGCAGTATCAAGAAATCTGACCAAATAATTTGGGGAGGTAGTTCAGTATATGTATATTTCCCTGTTGTCTCCTACAGTACTTTCAGATAAAAACGTTTTTGCATGCTTCAGCTTTGGGAAATTTTCACAAGGAAGAAATCAGAGTGCCCACATAGAACTGATTGACTGTGTGCAGTTATAAGCAGCGAGCACCAACCCTGTTTGATTTCAAGTTGCATACCATTTATCCGTATAGGTCAAAATGAAGGAAACCTTAAAATACAAACTGTTCCTGACAGCAAACTATTGAAGTGATAAGGCCCAAAACTGGGGAAAATAGTAAGGCTAGGTAAAAGATGAATTATGCCAAGTATCAAATGAATTTGAACAAAACTCACTCTAACACTAGATCTAACCCAACCCTAAACTCATTCTAACCTGTTTAGAATACCTATGATCATAGAAGTCCCAGACATTTGGAGCCTAGCAGTACAAGTTAACAGATAAATCTTGTGCAGTATCAAAGAAATTTCATGAAACATTGGGGGAGATATTTCAGTACATTCATATTTCCCTGTTTTTTTTTTTCTTAAAGTGCTCATGGATAAATTGTTTCTCATGCTTCAGCGTAAAGTACTTTCACAAAGAAAAACCAAAGAGTGTCCGCTGAGAGCTGATGGAGTGTGTGAAGTTTCATGCAGCTAGCACCAACCATCTTTGATTTCCAGCTCCATTGCCATTCACACCTATAGGCCATAATGAAGTAAAACCTAAAAATTCAAACTGTTCCTGACACTGAACCATTGAAGCTTTAAGGCCCAAACTTGGGGAGCCTACTAAGGCTGGGACAAGGATAATCCTGTACAGTATCAAATTAATGCAACCAAAAAAAAAAATTGGAGCTCTTTCAGTACATGGGTATTCTGCTTGCTCCTAAAGCACTAAGAGATAAAGCTGTTTTTTTTTTTTTTTTCTACTTCATCTTAGGGCTACTTCCACGGGGGAAAAAAAAAACATATTTTTCTCACTGAAAATTGATGGAGTGTGTGAAGTTTCAAGCAGCTAGCCCAAACCCTGTTCGATTTCCAGATTCATTTCCATTCACACCTATAGGGCATAAAGAAGAGGAACATGAAAATTGAAACTATTCCTGAAAGCATACACTTTATGTAAGAGGCCCAAACATTTGGAGTATACTCAAAATATGAAAAAGATGAATCCTGCACAGTATCATAGAAATTTGAAAACAAAACTAACTCTTACCTTAACACGAGGTCTAATCATAGTCCTAACACTAACCCTAACACTAACCTTAACCTTTTTAAGGTCCCTTTGATCCTAGAATTCCCCATTTGGGGAGCCAAGTTGGGTAGGCTAACATATGAATCTTTCACAATATCAAAGAACTCTGACCAAATAATTGAGTGAGGTATTTCAGTACGTGCATATTTGACTGTTTTCTCCTAATGTGCTCTTGGATAAATTATTTTTTTTTATGCTTCAGTTTAAGGTACTTTCACAAGGAACAATCAGAGAGTGCCCGCAGAGAGCTGATTGAGTGTGTGAAGTTTCAAGCAGCTAGTACTAACTCTGTTTGATTTCCAGCTCCATTATCATTCACATCTATAGACCATAATAAAGTGAAACCTAAAAATTTAAACTGTTCCTGACAGTGAACTGGCAAACCTTGAAAACCCAAACTTGGGGATCCTACTAAGACTAGGAAAAGGATGAATCCTGTACAATATCAAAATAATCCATGCAAGAAAAATGAAGCTTGCTCCTAAAATGCTCACAGATAAAGCTGTTTCGTTCTAGTTCACCTTTGGGCTACTACCACAAGAAACAAATGAGAGAATGTGCACTGAGAACTGATTGAGTGTGTGAAGTTTCAAGCAGCTAGCACAAACCCTGTTTGAGTCCAGCTCCATTTCCATTCACACGTATAGGGCAAAATGAAGTGAAACATGAAAATTAAAACTGATCCTGAGAGCAAACCCTTTACCTAGGAATCCCAAACATGGGGAGCATGCTAAGATTAGGAAAAAGATAAATCCTGCCCAGTATCAAAAAAGTTTAAAAAAACTAACTCTAACCCTAACACTAGTTCTAACACTTGCCCTAACTCTAACTAACACTAAGCCTAACCTGTTAAGAGAACCTTTGATCATAAACGTTTTAATCTTGGGGAGACTAGTGGGCCAAGCTTACAGAAGAATCCTGCACAGTATCAAAGAAATCTGACCAAATAATTGGGGGAGGTATTTCAGTACATGAATATTACCCTGTTTTCTCCTAAAGTGCTCTTGGATAAAGTTGTTTTGTATGCTTCAGCTTATGGCTACTTTTACAATGAAGAAACCAGAGAGTGCCCACAGACAACTGATTGAGTATGTGAAGTTTTTTTTCAACCAGATAGCACCAACCCTCTGATTTCCAACTCCATTTGCATTTACCCATATAGGTCAAAATGAAGTGAGACATTAAAAACAAACTATTTCCAACAGTGAACCATTGAACCGAGAAGGACCCAAACTGGGGCACATAGTAAGGCTAGGTAAAAGATAAATATTCCCAGTATCAAAGAAATTTGAACAAAACAAACTCTAACCCTAACACTAGCTCAAAAGCTTGCCCTAACCCTAACAGTAACACTAACCCTTACCTGTTTAGAGAACCATTGATCCTAGAAGTGCCAACCTTGGGGAGCCTAGTGGAGCAACCTAAAAGATGAATACTGTACAGTATCGAAGAAATCTGATCAAATTATTGAGAGACTTATTTCAATACATACATGTTTCTCTGTTTTCTCCTTAAGATCTCTTGGATACAGTTTCTTTTGCATGCTTCATTTTTGGCCTACCTTTAAAAGAAAGAAATCAGAGAGTTCCCACTGAGAATTGATTGTGTGAAGATTCAAGCACCTCCTGCCAACCCTGTTTGATTTCCAGCTCAATTTTCATTCACATCAATAAGTTATGATGAAGGGAAATCTCAATTTTCATTCACATCAATAAGCCATGATGAAGGGAAACCTTAAAATACAAACTGATCCTGACAGCGAACCATTGAACCGACAAGGTCCATACCTGTGGAGCATAGTAAGGCTAAGTAAAAGATGAATCCTGCCCAGTATCATAGAAATTTGAAAAAAAAATAGGGCCCCATGGGTGCTCTCATCACAGATGGAAGGCTCAGCTGCACAGTTTCCGGTTGGTTTACAACTCCTGTACCTCCAGCTGTGATAACTCAAGATTTTTCTCACAAGCTTTTGGGAGATGTAGCTATCAATGTGGACCAGCCACTGTACAGGCACCTGGTTTCCAATTCAAAGACTAACAGTAGGGAGGCTCTAGGTAGAAGCTCAAGCCCTCTCACCCTGGCTACCTCCACCACCCTGAGCATAGAGACTCAATCTAGGAATCGATGACTCCACCTATTGCAAGAAAACTAAACAGAGTTCTGAGAGACTTTTTTTTTCTCTCTTATTTTTCTTTTCTTGCTCTTCTCATCAATTCTCCTCTACACTTCCCTCTCTGGTCCTCATAACCACAACATATGTGAAACCAAGAACTTTCCATGAAATTGGACTTTAAGAACTGAATCACTAGAATAGTATAATATAGAGGAATTGCATAGGCCCACCTCACCACCCCTTTATTTGCTCTTATTTTCTTTTTCCCTCTCTTTTTTCTTTCCTTGTTATTTTTTTTTCTTTTTTTTCTTACTCCCTCTATCCCACTTTCAGCCTCCTAAATTTTACTATTTATACATAGGGTAATTTTATGAATACAGATAAGGAGTTTGAATTTATACCATCTTCCATAAATTCCCCCTATTCATTATAGTTCTCCTCCAAAGTTGCTAAGTTTGATTAATTATATACCCTCACTCCTTTCATTCTTAACATACCATCCTACCCCTGACCCTCAGTTCTCTATACACCACCAGAAATGGTATGCCTTTTATGAAACTAATGACTATATTTTAAATAAAAATTGAAGCCAACATCTGTAGACACAGAGTCTAAATATAAATGTATTTATAATGGTTAGGCTTAGACTTTGGGTTAGGGTTAGATTTAGAGTTAGGTTTTGATCTATGGTTAGGGATAGGGCTAAGGATAGGGCAAGGGTTAGGACTAGGGTTTGAGTTAGATTTAGGATTATGGTAAGGGACAGGGTTATAACTAGTGATAGGGCTAGTATGAGAGTTAGAGTTAGTCTTAGTGCTAGGGTTAGGGTTAGGGTTATGGATAGGGCTAAATTAGGGCTAGTGTTAGTGTTAGGATTAGTCCTTGGGTTAGGGTTAGAGTTAGGGTTATGTTTAGGTTAAGGTATTGGGTTATAGCTAGGTTGAGGGCTAGGGCAAGGGTTAGTGTTAGGGTTATGGCTAGGGTTAGGTTTAGGGTTATGATTAAAGCTAGGATGAGGGCTAATATTTGTGTTAGGGTTAGGGCTAGTATTAGGGCTAGGGCTAATGTCAAGTCTAGGGTTAAAGTTAGGGATAAATTTAGTGTTAGTTTATGGCTTAGTCCAGTGTAGGGGTTAGGTTTATACTAAGGGTCAGTTTTAGAGCTAGGGTTATTGTTAGGTTCAGGATCAAGGTGAGGGTTTGGCTTAGGTTAGGGTTTAGGTTTAGGGCTTGAATTATCATTAGGTTTAGGGTTAAGGTAATGAAAGGGTTAGGTTTAGGGTTTAGGTGTGGTTTAGTGTAATATCTAGGATTATGGTTAGGCCTAGTGTTAGCATAAGGTTTGGGTTATCATTAGGGTAATGGATAGGGTTAGACCTAAGATTAGGGCTAGTATTATGTATAGGATTAGGGCTATTGTTTGTGTTAGGGTTAGGTTTACATTTAGGGTTAAAGCTAGGTTTAGGAGCTGGGGATGTGGCTCAAGAAGTAGCGTGCACACCTGGCATGCACGGGGTGCTGGGTTTGATCCTCAGCACCACATACCAATAAAATAAAGATGTTGTGTCCACAGAAAACTAAAAAAAATAAATATATAAAAAACTAGGTTTACGACTCAGATTCAGGCTAGGTTTTTGGTTAGTTAGGGCTAGGGTTAAGGCTATGTCTAATGTTGGAAGTAGTGTTATGATTAGAGCTAGTGATAGGGACAGTGTTAGGGCTACGTCTAGTGTTAGGGTTAAGTTTACATTTATGATGCTGTTTAGAGATAGGTTTAATGTTAGGGTCAGAGTCAGGGTCCAGATTAGTTTTCAGATTAGTTTTAGGACTAGAATTAGAGAAAGGATTAGGGCCAGGTGTAGGGTTAGGGTTTGGTTTAGGTTAAGTGTTAGGGTTAGGGTTATGATTCGGTTTTGTTTTAGGTCTAAGGGTAGAGTTAGGGGTAGTTTTAGGATTAATGTTAGGATTAGGGCTAGTGTTAGTGTGAGGTTTAGGCTTAGGTTTAGGGTAGATTTAGAGTTAGGTTTAGATCTAGGCTTTGAGCTATGGGTAAGGATAGGGCTAGGATTAGGGGCTAAGTTTAGGGCTATGTTTAGGGTCATGGTAAGGGATAGGTTTAGAATTAGGTATAAGGCTAGGGTGAGATTTTGAGTTTGTCTTAGAGCTAGGGTTAGGGTTGGGTTAGGGATAGGGCTAAATTAGAGATTAGGACTAGGGTTAGTGTTACTGTTAGGCCTAGGTTTAGGGCTAAGGTTAGTGTTAGCATTAGGGTTAGGGTTAGGTTTAGGTTAAGGGATGGGATTATAGCTACTTTTAGGACTAGGGTGAGGATTAGAATTAGGGTTAGGGTTAGGGATAGGTTTATGATTAAGGTGAGGTTTATGGCTAGGATGTGGGCTAAGTTTTGCATTAGGATTAGACCTAGGGCTAATGTCAGAACTAGGGTTACAGTTAGAGAGAGTTTTAAGGTTAGGTTTATACCTAGGTCTATTAAAGGGTCAGTTTTCTTGTTAGGGACAGGTTTAGAGCTATGGGTATTATTAGGGTCAGGGTCAGAGTTAGGGTTTTTATTAGATTAAGGTTTAGGTTTAAGTCTTGAGTTATCATTACATTTAGGATTAGATTAATGATAGTTTTAGGTTTAGAGTTCAGGTTAGGTGTAGGGTAATGGATAGGGTTAGGGTTAGGGGTAGAATTAGGTTTCGGCTTAGGGTTAGCAGAAGCGTTAGGGTTATCAATATCACTAGGGTAATGAACCTGTGATAGGGCTAGTGTTATGCGTAGGATTAGGTCTAGGGTTAGGTTTAGGTTTAGGGTTAGGGCTAAGGCTAGGGTTATGGTTAGCTTTAGGGTTAAAACTAGGGTATGGCTTTGTTTAGGGCTAGGTTTTGCAATAGGTTAGGGCTATGGCAAATGTAAGAACTTTGTTATGATTAGGGCTAGTTTTAGGTTTACTGTTAGAGCTAAGTATAGTTTTAGGATTAGGTTTAGGGTTATGGTGATGTTTAGAGCTAGTGTTACTGTTAGTGTCAGAGTCAGTGTTCAGTTTAGGATTATGGTTAATGTAAAATCCAAAATCAGGACTAGGGTTAAGTCTAAGGGAAGGATTAGTCTTTGGCTTTAGGCTAAGTGTTATTGTTAGGGTTAGGGCTAGGTTTTTCTTTAAATCTAGGGCTAGAGTTATGGAGAAATTAGGATTAGGTTTAGGTCTAAGGCTAGTGTTAGGGTTAGGTTTAGGTATAAGGTTACGAGTAGGGCTAGTGTTAGGTTTCGGTTTAGGGTTAGGTTCAGGTTTAGAACCATGATTAGTGTTAAGGTCAGAATAAGGGTCAGGGTTAGGGTTGGGGTTTGGGATATGTTTAGAGCTAGAATGAGGACTAGGGTTAGGACTAATAATAGGGTTAGTGTTTTGGTTAGGTTAAGGATTAGGATTAGCATTAGGATTAGCATTAGGCTTAGGGTTTGGCATAGGGTAAGGGATAGGGTTAGAGCTAAGTTTAGGGCTAGGGTTAGGGTTAAAGCTAGGTTTAGGGTTCAGATTAGGGCCAGTTATTGTGTTAGGGATATGGCTAGAGTTAGAGCAATGGCTAACCTAAGAACTAGGGCTTTTAGGTTAGTTTTTGGGTTATGGTTAGTGGTTAAACCTATAGTATTAGGATTAGGTTTAATGTTAGGGTGAAATTTTGAGCTAGTGCTAGTGTTAGGTTAATAGTCAGGGTCAGGTTTAGTTTTAGGGTTAGGGTTAGGACTCGAATTAAGGCTACAGTTACTGTAGGGGTTCAGTTTAAGGTTAGGGTGGTGTTTAGAGCTAGGGTGAGTGTTAGGATATGAGTAAGAGTTAGGGTTAGTATTAAGGTTAAGTTTAGGACTCGAATTAGGGCTAGTATTAGGTCTAGGTGTAGTGTTAATGTTTAGTTTACATTAAGGTTTAAGTTTGGGGCTATTGCTCGGGTTAGTTTTACTGCATGGGTTATGCATAGGGCTAGTTTTATGATTAGCATTAGGACTAGGGCTAGTGTTAATGTTAGGCTTAGGCTTGGGGTTAGGGTTAGATTCAGAGTTAGGGTTAGATCTAGGGTAGGACTAGGAATAAGGATTAGGCAATGGTTATGGCTAGGTTTAGGGCTAGAGTTAGGGCTAGTGTTAGGATTATGGTAATGAACAGGGATAGAAGTAGGGATAGGGCTAGTGTGAGAGTTAGAGTTACTCTTAGGGCTAGGGTTAGGGTTAGGGTTAGGGATAGGGTTAGGTATAGGGTAAAAATAGGTCTAGGATTAGGGCTAGGGTTAGTGTTCACCTTAGGCCTAGTGTTAGGGTTAGGGTTAAGTTTAGGGTAAAGAATGGTGTTATAGCTAGGTTTAGAGATAGGGTGAGGGTTAGAATTAGGGTTACAGCTATGGTTAGGGTTAGGGTTATGATTAAGGCTAGGTTTGGGGCTAGGATGAGGGCTACGGTTCTTTTTAGGGTTGGGACAAGGATTAGGGCTAGGGCTAATATCAGATCTAGGGTTATGGTAAAAGATAGTTTTAAGATTAGGTTTATGGCTACAGGTAATGTAAGGGTTAGGTTTAGGGTTAGGGTCAGGTTTAGAGCTAGGGGTATTATTAGGGTCAAGTTCTGGGTTAGAAGTTTGTGATAGGTTGAGGTTTAAAGTTAGGGCTGGAATTAGTGTTATGGTTAGTGTTAGTGTAATGATAGGTTGAGGTTTAGGGTTTAGGTTTGGTTTAAAATAATGCATAAGTTTAGGATTATAGAAAGGGTTAGGTTTAGGCCTAGGGTCATCGGTACGGCAATCTATAGGTTTAGAATTAGGGTTTGGGCTAGGGTTATGGTTTTGATTAGGGCAACAGTTAGGATTAAGGTTAGGGTTAAAACTCGGGTTAGGTCTTGGATTAGGGCTAGGTTTGGGGTTAAGTTAGTGCTAGGGTTAGGAGTAAGGCTTATGTAAGTACCAGGGTTACAATTAGTGTTAAATTTAGGGTTAGGGTTAGTGGTAGGTCTAGTGTTAAGTTTGGGTTTAGGGTTAGAATTATGGTTAGATTCAGGGTCAGTGTTAATTTTAGTTTTCAGCTTAAAACTAGAATTAGAGCTAATGTTAGGGTTGGGGTTAGGGTTTGGTTTAGGTTTAGGGTTAGGGTTAGGGCTATGGTTCGGTTTTTTTTTAGGGCTAGGGTTAAAGTTAGATTTAGAGTTAGGGTTAGGTTTAGGGTTTGATTTAGAGTTAAAATTAGATCTAAGTTAGGGCTAGAGATAATTAAAGGGCTAGAATTAGGGATATGGTTAGGGCTTGGATTAGTGTTCTGATAAGGGATAGGGTTAGAACTAAGAATGAGTCTACGGTGAGAGTTAGAATTACTCGTAGGGCTAGGGTTAAGGCTACGGTTAGGAATAGGACTAAATTAGGGCTAAGATTAGGGCTAGGGTTAGTTTTTGGGTTAGGCCTAAAGTTAGGTTTAGAGTTAGGATTAAGGCTAGGTTTAGGGCCAGGATGAGGGCTGGGGTTTGTGTTAGGATTAGGGCTAGAATTAGGGCTATGGCTAATGTCATGTCTAAGCTTACGGCCGGGGATAGTTTTTGGATTAGGGTTATGGCTATGTCTAGTGTAAGGGTGAGGTTTAGTGTAAAAATCACTTTTAGAGCTAGGTGATTTATTAGGACCAGGGTCATTGTTAGAGTTTGGTTGATGTTAGGGTTTAGGGTTAGGGCTTGAATTAGCATTAGGGTGTGGGTTAGGGTAATGATAGGGTTTTGTTAAGAGTTTACATTAGGTTTAGTGTAATTGATAGGGTTAGGGTTAGTGATAGGGTTGAGGTTAGGTCTAGGGTTTGCATTAGGGTAAGGGTTATGGTTTGTGTAATGGATAGGATTAGAGCTAAGTTTAGGGCTAGGTTTATGGTTAAGAATAGGTCTTGAATTTTGGTTAGGGTTAAGGTTAAAACTCAGTTTAGGCTTACATTTATGTTTAGCATAAGGGTTAGGTTTTTGAACTAGGTTTAGGGCTAGGGTGAGGGTTAGGTTTAGGGTTACTTCTAGGGATAATATTATAGTACTCATAGGGTTAAGGTTAGGATTAGGGCTAGGTACATCATTAGGGAAATGTTTTGGGTTTGGGTAATATATACGATTGGATGTAGATTTAGGGCTATGTTTAATGTTAGATTTTGGTTTAGGTTGAGATTTAGGGCTATGGTTATGTTTAGGTTTATAGTAAGTGTTAGGGTTTGAGCTAGGTTTCGGTCTATGGCAAGTGTGAGGTTTAAGGTTAGGTCTAGGGTTAGTTTTCCAGTTAGGTTTAAGTTTAGAATTAAGCCTAGGATTATCAATAAGGTTAGGTTTAGGTTTAGAGTAATGGGTAGGTTTAGAGCTAGGTTTAGGGCTAGGGTTGAGTTTAGGATTAGGGCTAAGGTTAGGGTTAGATTGAGGGATAGATGTAAGTTTATGTTTAGAGTAATATTTAGGCTTTCAGCTAGGATTGGGACTAAGGCGAGGGTTAGGTTAGGGTTAGGGCTAGGGTCAGGGTTAGGGTTATGCTTAAGGCTTGATTTAGGCCTAGGATTACCCCAAGTTTTGTGTTAGGTTTAGGCCTAGAGTTAGGGCTATGGGTAATGTAAGAACTAGGGTTATGTTGAGGGCTAATTGTAGGGATAGGGTTATGGCTAGGTCTAGTGTTAGGTTTAGATTTTCAGATCGGGTCAGATTTTGAGATAGGTTTACTCTAAAGGCAGGGTCAGTGTTTGGGTTAGAGTTAGGGTTTCAGCCAGAATTAGGACTAAGTTTAGGTCTAGGGGTAGGGTTAATGTTTGAGTTAGGTTAAGGATTATTGTTAGGGCTAGGGCTAGGTTTATGTTTAGATCTAAGGCTGGAATTAAGGCTAGATTTATTGTTTGGTTTAGGTCTAGGGCTAGTGTTAGGGTTTGGTCTAGGTTTAGTGTTTTAGACCTAGGGTTAATGTTAGGGTCAGAATAAGGGTCAGGGTTAGCATTAGGGTTTGGGACAGGGTTAGAGCTAGAATGATGGCTAGGGTTAGGACTATTAATAGGGTTAGGGTTTTCGTTAGCCTAAGGTTTAGAGATAGGTCTAGGGCTACCATTAGGGTTAGGGTTTTTCTTAGGTTAAGGGATAGCATTAGAGCTAGTTTTAATGCTAGAGTTAGGGATACGGTAAGGGTTAAATATAGGTTTAGAGAGCGGATTAGGGCTGGTTTTTGTGTTAGGGTTAGGGCTAGATTGGGAATTGGCTAATGTAAGAGCCAGGGTTACAATTAGGGTTATTTTTAAGATTAGGGTTAGGGGTAGGTCTAGTGTTGGGTTTAGGTTTAAGGTTAGGGTAATATTTAGAGGTAGTTTAGAAGTAGGGTTATTGTTAGGATATGAGTCAGCATCAGGGTTAGTTTTAGGGTTAGGATTAGGAGTCAAATAATGGCTAGAGTTACTGTTAGTGTTCAGTTTATGTGAGGGCTGTGTTTAGAGCTAAGTTGACTGTTAGGATATCAGTCCGGGTAAGGGTTAGCTTTAAAGTTAGGGTTATGACTAGAATTAGGGCTAGGGTTACTGTTAGGGCTTAGTTTAAGTTTAGGGTAGTCTTTAGAGCTATGGTTATTGTTAGAATATGAGTCAGGGTCAGGGTAAGTTTTAAGGTTAGGGTTAGGACTTGAATTAGGGCTAGGGTTACATCTACGTGTAGTGTTAGGGTTTGGTTTAAGTTAAGGTTTAGTGTTAGGTCTGTTGCTCAGTTTTGTTTTAGTCCTAGGTTTAGGGTTTGGGCTAGTTATAAGATTAGCATGAAGGTTAGGGCTAGTGTTAGTGTTAGGCTTAGGCTTTGGGTTAGGGTTAGATTTGGATTTAGCGTTAGATCTAGTATTAGGACTAGGTCTAACTATTGGGCAAGCCTTAGGCCTAGGGTTATGGTTATGGTAACAAATAGGGTTAGAACTAGGGCTAGGGCTAGGGTGAGAGTTAGAGTTAGTCTTAGGCCTAGTGTTTTGGTTAGTTTTATGGATAGAGCTAAGTTAGACCTAGGATTAATCTTCAGCTTAGGCCTAGTGTTAGGGCTAGGGTTATAGTTAATTTTAGGGTAAGGTATGGTGTTATAGGTAGGTTTAGAGGTAGGATGAGGGTTAGAATTAGGATTAGGGCTAGGGTTACGGTTATGGTTATGATTAAGGATAGGTTTAGGGCTAGGATGAGGGCTAGGGTTTGTTGTAGGGTTAGGTCTAGAATTAGGACTAAGTCTAATATCAGGTCTAGTGTTGAAGTTTGAGATAAATTTAGGATTAGGTTTGTGTCTAGTTCTAGTGTAATGTTAGGCTTAGGGTAAGGGTCAGGGTTTAGAGCTAGGTGTATTTTTAGGGTCAGGATCAGGGTTAGGGTTTGTTTGTGGTTAAGGTTGAGTGATAGGGCTCAAATGAGCATTAGGGTTAAATTTAGGGTAAGGGTAATTAATTGGCTTAAGTTTAGGTTTCAGGGTAGGTTTAGGGCAATGGAGAGCTTTAGGTTTAGCAAAAGGGTTAGGGTTATGCCTAGGGTTAGCATCAGGATTCGGGTTATCATAAGGATAATATATAGGGTTAGAGCTATGGTTAGGGCTAGAGTTAGGTTAGGATTTGGGTTAGGGATGTTAACCCTAGCTTAGTGTAGTGTTATGGTTAGATTTAGGGTAAATGTTAGATTTTGAGGTAGAGTTAGGTCTAGAACAAGGTTAGGTTTAGTGTTCTTTTCAGGGATAGGTTTAGGGTTAGGGCTTGGGTTTTCATTAGGGTTAGAATTAGGTTTAGGGTAATAGATTGGGTTAGACATAAGGTTAGCTTTATGGTTAAGGTTAGGTTTCATTTTAAGTTTAGTTTTAGGGCTAGGTTTACTGTTGGTTTTAGGGTAAGTGTTAGAGTTTGAGTAGGGTTAATGCTATGGCAAGTTTTAGGTTTAGGGTTAGGTTTTTGTTTTGTGTTAGGTTTTCGGTTAGAGTTAGCGATAGGCTTATCATTGAGGTTAGGGTTAGAGTTAGGGTAATGGCTAGGGTTATAGCTAGTATTAAGTCTAGGTTTAAGGTTTGGATTAGTGCTACGGTTAGGGTTATGGTTAGGAATAGTGCCAGAGTTATGTTTAGGCTAAGTGTTAGGTATTGAGCTAGGGTTAGAACTAAGGTGGGGTTTACGGTTAGGTTTAGGACTATGGGTGGGGTTTACGGTTAGGTTTAGGGTAAGGGTTATGCTTAGGGTAGGTTTAGGCCTCAAGTAGGGTTAAGATTTTTGTTAGGTATAGGCCTAGGTTTAGTGCTTGTGTAATGTAAGATCTAGGATTCTGATTAGAGGTATTCTGATTAGAGGTAGGGGCAGGTTTAGAGCTAGGTTTAATGTTAGTGTCAGGGCCAGTGTTCATGTTAAAGTTAGGGTTAGGGTGAAAGCCAGAATAGGATTAGGGTTAGGCCTAGTGGTAGGGTTAGTGTTTGGTTTAGGATAAGGGTTATTGTTAGGGCTAGGACTAAGTTTGTGTTTAGGTCAAGGGCTAGAGTTATAGCTAGATTTAGGATTAGGTTTCGGTCTAGGGCTAGTGTTAGGTTTAGGTTTAGGTATTAGTTTACTGGTAGGCCTAGTTTCGGGTTTTGGTTTCAGTTTAGGGTCAGGTATAGACCTATAATTATTGTTAGGGTCAGAATAAGGGTGAAGGTTAGGGTGAGGTTTTGGATTAGGGTTAAATGTAGAATGAGGGCTAGTGTTAGGATTAGTAATAGGGTTATCGTTTGGGTTTGGCTAAGGATTAGAATTAGGACTAGAGTTAGCATTACGTATAGGGTTTGGCTTAGGGTAATGGATAGGATTAGAGCTAGGTTTAGGGCTAGGATTAGGGTTAGGTTTAGGGTTAGTTTTAGGGTTAGGGTTAGTGTTAAATCTAGTGTTAGGGCTTAGATTAGGGATATTTTTGTGTTAGAGTTAGAGCTAGGGTTTTGCTAAGGCCAATGTAAGAACTAGGGTTACAATTAGTGTTAGTTTTAGGGTTAGGGTTTTGGCTAGGTCTAGTGTTAGCATTAGTTTTAGGTTTAGGGTCATATTTAGATCTGGGTTTGTGTTTGGATATGAGTCAGGGTGAAGGTTAGGTTTAGGCCTAGGACTCGAATAGAGCTCAGGTTATGGCTAGTTATGGGTTAGGGTTTGGTTTAGGTTAAGGTTTTGGGTTAGAGCAATGGCTTTTTTTTTTTTTTTTTTTTTTTTTTTTTTTTTTTTTTTTGCCTAGGACTTGGATTAGGGCTAGTTTTGGGATTAATAATAGTGTTAGAGATAGTGGTAGAATGAGGTTTAGGCTTAGGATTAGGATTAGATTTAGAGTTAATGTTAGATCTAGGGTTAGTGTTATAGCTAGGGTTAGGGCTAAGGTTAGGGCTATTGTGAGGGTTAGGGTAACAAATAGGGATATAAATCGAAATATGGCTAGGGTATGAGTTAGAGTTAGTTTTAGGGCTAGGGTTAGGGGTAGGATTAAGTTTAGGGTTCAAAGAGGGCTAGTATTAGTGCTATGAAAAGATTTAGGGTTAGGCCTATTCTTAGGGCTAAGGTTAGGGTTAGTTTTAGGGAAGGAATGGGGTTATATAGCTAGGTTCAGTGCTAGGGCGAGGGTTATAATTAGGGCTAGGGCCAGGGTGAGGGTTCGGGTTAGGATTAAGTCTAGGTTTAGGGCTAGGATGAGGGCTAGGTTTTGTGTTAGGGTTAGGGCTAGGTTTAAGGCTAGGGCAAATGTCAGGTCTAGGGTTATGGTTAGGGATAGTGTTAGGGATAGATTTATGGCTAGGTATAGTGTAAGGGTTAGGTTTAGGGTAAGGGTCAGATATAGAGCTAGGTTATTATTAGGATCAGAGTCTGGGTTAGGGTTTGGTTTCAGTTAAGGTTTAAGTTTAGGGCTCAAATATGCATTAGGATTAGTGTTAGGGTTAGAGTAATGAATAGAGTTAGGTTTACAGATAAGGTTAGGTTTAGAGTAAAGTATAGGGTTAGTGTTAGGGATAGGGTTAGGGTTAGGCCTAGGGTTAGCATTGGGTTTAGGCTTATGTTCAGAGTAATGGATAGGTTTAGTGCTAGTGTTAGGGCTTAGGTTAAGGTTAGGATTAGGGCTAGGGTTTGGTTTACTCCTAGGGTTAGTGTTAGGGTTAGTTTTAGTGTAAGTGTTAGGGTTTGAGCTAGGGTTAGGGCTAGGGCAAGGTTTAGGATTAGAATCAGGGCTATGATTAGGGTTAGGGTTAGGGATAGGGTTATGTTTAGGGTTAGTGATAGGGCTAGTTTTTTTTTTTTTTTTGCGGATTGGGGTTATAGATAGGTCTAGTGTTAGGTTTATGTTTTGGGTTAGGATAAGTTTTAGAGATAGGGTTTGTGTTAGGGTAAGCGTTAGTGTTCAGTTTAGCATTGGTTTTATGGTTAGGGCCAGAATTAGAACTAGGTTTAGGTCTAGGGGTAAGGTTAGTCTTTGCATTAGGTTAATGGTCATTTTAGGGCTAGGGCTAGGTTTTTGTTTAGGGCTAGGGCTAGAGTTATAGCTATGTTTAGGATTAAGATTAGGTCTAGTGCTATTGTTATGGTTAAGTTTAAGTATAGGTTTACTGGTAGGGTTAGTGTTAGGGTTCGGTTTAGTGTTTAGGTCAGGCTTTGTCATAGGGTTAGTGTTAGGGTAAGAATAAGGGTAAGGATTAGGCTTAGGCTTTGGGTTATGGTTAGAGATAGAAAGAGGGCTAGGGTTAGGACAAGTAATAGAGTTAGGGTTTGGGGTAAGCTAAGGATTAGGGTTAGAACTAGGGTAGCATTCGGATGAGAGTTCGGCTTAGGGTAAGGACTAGGTTTAGAGCTATGGTTTTGGTTAGTGTTAGTGTTAGGGTTAAAGCTAGGGTTGAGGCGCAGTTTAAGGCTAGGTTTTGTGTTTTGGTTAGGGCTATGGCTAATGTAAGTACTAGCTTTATGTTTAGGGATAGTTTCAGTGTTCGGATTAGGGCTAGGTCTAGTGTTTGGTTAAGTTTAGGGTTAGGGTGATGTTCAGAGGTATTTTTAGGGTCAGAGTCAGGGTCAGTATTAGTTGTAGGGCTATGGTTATTACTAAATGTAGCGTTAGGATTTGGTTTAGGTTAAGGGTTAGGATTAGGGCTATAGCTCAGTTTTGTCTGTGGGCTATGGGTAGGGTTAGTGCTAGTTTTAAAATTAGAATTAATGTTAGGGCTAGTTTTAGGGTGAGATTTAGCTTTAGAATTAGGGTTAGATTTAAACTTAGGGTTAGTTCTAGGTTTAGGACTAGGGCTAGGGTTAGGACTAAGGTTAGGGCTAGTGTTAGGGTCAGGCAATAGATAAGGTTGGTACTAGAAATATGTCTAGGGATAGAGTTAGGGTTAGTCTTAGGGCTAGGCTTAAAGTTAGAGTTACAGTTAGTAATAAATTAGGGCGAGGATTAGAGCTATGGTTAATGTTAAGATTAGGCCTAGTGTTAGGGCTAGTGTTAGTGTTAGTGTCAGTATTAGGGTTAGTTAGGGTTAGGGGAAGGGATGTGGTTATACCTAGGTTCAGAACTAGGGCGAGGGTTGAAATTAGGGTTTGGGCTAGGGATAGGGTTCAGGTTAGGATTAAGGCTAGTTTTAGGGCTAGGATTAGGGCTTAGGATTGTGTTAGGTTTAAGGCAAGAATTAGGTAGAGTGAAATGTCAGGTCTAGAGTTACAGTTAGGGATACTGTTAGGGTTAGTTTTATGGCTAGGTCTAGTGTAAGGCTTATTTTTAGGGTAAGAGTCAGGTTTAGAGCTAGGTGTGTTATTAGAATCAGTGTCTTGTTCAGAGTTTGGTTTAGGTTTGGTTTAGTTTTAGAGCTCGAATTAGCATAAGGGTTAGGGTTAGGGTTAGGGTTAGAGTAATGGATAGGGATAGGTGTAGTGTTCAGGTTAGGTTTAGGTAAGGATAAGGTTAGTGTTAGTGATAGATTTATATTTAGGCCTAAATGGATAGGGTTAGATTTAGGTTTAGGATTAGGGTTAGTATTAGGTTTAGTGTAACTGTTAGGTTTTGAGCTAGGATTAGGACTACAGCAAGGGTTAGGTTTACACTTAGGTCTAGGGTTAGGTTTACAATTAGGGTTAGAGTACATTTAGGGTTAGGACTAGGGTTAAGATTCGAGTTAAGGTTAGAGTAGGTTTAGGGTTAGGGCTAATGTTATCATGACGTTTATAGTTAGGGTTAGAGTAATGGGTGGGTTTAGATCTATGTTTAGAGCTATGTTTGGATTAGGCTTATGTTTAGAATAATCGATAGGTTTAGGGCTAGGGTTAGGGTTAGGATTAGGCCTAGGGTTAGTGTTAGGGTTAGGTTTAGGGTATGTATTAGAGTTTGAGCTATGTTTAGGGCTAGGGTGATGGTTAGGGTCGTGTCATGTCTAGGTTGAGGATTAGGGTTAAGTTTAGGGCTAGAGTTAGCATTAGGGTTCAGGTTATGTTTAGAGTAATGGAAAGGGTTAGAGCTAGAGTTAGGGCTAGCATTATGGTTAGGATTAAGTCTAGGGTTAGGTTTAGGGTTAGGGCCAGTTTTAGGGTTAGTGTTTGATTTAGCGTAATGGTTAGGGCTAATGTTAGGTTTAGAGTTATAACGAGATGTAGGGCTCAGTTTAGGGCTAGGTTTTGGGTTACGTTAGGGCTATGATTAAGGCTATGGCTAATGTAAGAACTAGAGTTATGATGAGGTCTAGTATTACGGTTATGGTTAGGGCTAGTCCTAGTTTTAGGGTTAGGTATACTTTTAGGGTGATGGTAGAGCTAGGGTTAGTGTAATGTCAAAGTCAGGCTCAAGGTTAGTTTTAGGGTTAGGTTAGGACTAAAATTAGGGCCAAGGTTAGGGCTAGGTGTTGCTGAGAGCCACTACTGAGTCAGAATGGCCCCTGGCATTTTGCCAATAGTATTGTTTGACAGGCAAGGCATTACTATCCGCCTCCGTGGCTACGTTGCAGTTCTCACGCTACTTTGGAGTTCTCATGGGGATTCTCGGGGATTCCTGGAGAGTTCCCATTGGTTGGGGAAGTGCAGGAGGAGGGATTTTCTGGAGGATATTTCTGGCTGGTGGTTCCTGGACTAGCCGCGTGGCATTCAGGAGGAGTGCCCGGGAGCGTGTGTGAAGTGTTTTGGTGGAGTTCAAAAATAAAGTTTGTTCCTGCTTCAGTGGCTCGTGATTTGTGCCCAGCCAGACTGCGGCAAGGTTTAGGGTTAGGTTTTTGTTCAGGTTAAGGGATAGGGTTAGGGCTATGGCTCGGTTTTGTTTTAGGTCTTGAACTAGATTAGGGCTAGTTTTAGGATTAGTGTTAGTGTTAGGGCTAGTGTTACTGTGAGGTTTAGGCTTAGGGTTAGCGTTGGACTTAGAGTTATGGTTAGTTCTAGGGTTAGGGCTAGGGCTAGTGTTAGCACCAAGGTTAGGGCAAGTGTTAGGGTTATGGTAAGGGATAGGGTTAGATCTAGGAATAGGGCTAGGGTGAGAGTCAGAGTTAGTCTTAGTGCTAGTGGTAGGGTTAGGGTTAAATTAGGGCTAGGATCAGGTCTAAGATTAGTTAGTATAAGGGCTAAGTCTAGAGTTAGAGTTAGGGTTAGATTTGGGGGAAGGGATGGGCTTATAGCAAGTTTCAGAAATAGGGAGAGGGATAAAATTAGGGATAGGGCTAGAGTTAGGGTTCAAGTTAGGATCAAAACTAGGTTTATGTCTAGGATGAGGGCTAGCGTTTGTGTTAGGATTATGGCAAGAATTAGGACTAGGACTAATATCAGGTCTAGGGTTATGGTTAAGGATAGTTTTGGGGTAAGATTTATGGCTAGGTCTAGTGTCAGAGTTAGGTTTAGGGTGAGGTTCAAGTTGAGAACTAGGGGTATTATAATAGTCAGAGTCAGCTTTTGGGTTTGGATTAGGTTGAGGTTTAGGGTTATGGCTCACATTAGCATTAGGTTTGAGTTAGGGTTAGGGTAATGGATAAGGTTAGGTTTAGGCTTCAGGTTAGGTTTAGGGCTCAGGTTAGATTTACGCTAAGGGTTAGGGTTAGGGTTAGGCCTAGGGTTAGCATTATGTTTATGGTTATCATTAGGGTAATGCATAGGTTTAGAGCTAGTGTTAGGGCTAGGGTTATGTTTAGGATTAGGGCTAGAGTTAGGGTTAGGGTTAGGTTTAGGGTATGGGTTAGGGTTTGAGCTCGGGTTAGTGCTAAGGATAGGGTTAGGATTAGGATTAGGTGTAGGGTTAGCATTAGAATTATCGTTAGGGTTAATGTAATGGACAGGTTTAGATGTCAGGTTAGGGTTAGGTTTAGGTGTAGGACTAGGGTTAGTGGTAAGTTTAGCACGATTGTTATAGTTTGAGCTAGGGTTAGGACTACGGCAATGGTTAGGTTTATGGTTAGGTCTAGGATTAGGTTTACAGTTAGGGTTAGAGTAGGTTTAGGGTTAGGGCTAATGTTTTCATGACATTTATGGTTTTGGTTAGGGTAATGGGTGGGGATAGGGCTAAAGTTAATTCTAGGTTTAAGTTTAGGATTAGGGCTAGGGTTAGGGTTAGGGTTAAGCTTAGGGTTAAGCTTATCATTTTCATACATTTAGGTTAAGGGTATGGGTCAGGGATTGAGTAGATGTTAGGTCTAGACTGAAGCTTCAGATTAGAATCAGGGCTAGGGATAGAGTTAGGGTTAGGGTTAAGGTTAGGTCTAGGTTTAACATTAGGTTTAGGGTTATGGTTAGGATAATGGATAGAGTTAGAACTAGGAATTGGGCTATGGTTACAGTTAGGATTAGGGCTAGGATTGAGGTTAGGTTTTGGGCTAGGGTTATGTTTAGTATAATCGCTAGGTTTTGAGCTAGTGCTAGGGCTAGGGCTAGGTCAAGGATTAGGTTCAACCTAAGGTCTAGGGACAGGATTATGGTAGGTTTAGGGTTAGGGTTAAGGTTAGGGCTAGGCTTATTGTTAGGGTTAGGATAAGGGGAAGTTAATGGATATGGTTAGATGTGGCTTTAGGTTTAGTTTAGGGTTGGATTTATTTTTATCGTTAATGTTAAGGCTAGGGTTATGTTTAGGTTTATGGTACTGGTTAGGTTTTGAGCTAGGGTTAGGGCTATGGAGAGTGTTAGTTTTAGGGTTTGGTCTATTGTTAGTTTTCTGGTTATGATTAGGGTTATGGTTAGGGTTAAGGCTAAGGTTATCAATACAGTTAGGTGTAGGGTTAGGTAAGGTGTAAGTTTAGAGCTAGGTTTAGGGATACGTTCAAGTTTAGGTTTAGTGCTAGGGTTAGGGTTTAGAGTAAGGTGTAGGTTTAAGTTTATATTTATGGTAGGGGTTAGGCTTTGAGTAAGGTTTAAGACTAAGTCTGGGGTTAGGTTCAGGGTTAGGGTTAGGGCTATGGTTAGGTTTGGGTTATGCTTTGGTCTAGATTTAGGCCTAAAATTCGCTCTAGGTTTTGTGTTAGGTTAAGGCATAGAGTTAAGGCTATGGGTAATGTAGGATCTAGGATTGTGATTAGATCTACTTGTAGGATTAGGGTTAGGGCTATGTCTTGTATTACCATGCTAGGAATAGGGCGTATCCTGCTGCCTCAGACGTGCCCGCTCCTTGAGTTCCCGTTGAGTTCTCGCAGGATTCAGAGAGTATTTGGAATTTTGCCCAGAAAGTGGATTGGCCCAGAACGTGTGTGTAAAGTGCCAGTGACAGTTCAAGAATAAAGAGTTGCTGTTTGAATCTACAAGGTGTGTGGTGGCTAGTGATTTTGTGCCCAGCCAGACTGTGGCATTTGGTGGCCTGTACACTGAACGTCTGAAACTTGGAGGTAAGTGAAATTGCTCACTTCTGAGGGAAGGCGAGAGAATGGGTGACCATTTCAAAAAACAATGTGTTCTTGTTTTGATTTATTTTATTTTTTTTTTCAAGCTGCCTATCCCTAGAAATTTCTCAGGCAAATTGGGAAA
The DNA here is from genome assembly GCF_047511675.1 of Marmota flaviventris. Taxonomy (NCBI): domain Eukaryota; kingdom Metazoa; phylum Chordata; class Mammalia; order Rodentia; family Sciuridae; genus Marmota; species Marmota flaviventris. The sequence continues at coordinate 215,526 of NW_027287682.1, forward strand.
AATGGTTGGCTAAAGGTTTTAAGTTTGTCGGCACTGAGGAAGAGAAAATTGATACAATGATTTTTTTTTTCTGTTTTCGTTTCATTCAGTTTCAGTTTTGTTTTCTGTTATCTTATTGGGTTGCATTAGCTTTATAGTAGATTAGAAATTAGTAAAAAACAAATGGAAAAGGTGTTAAGTAAATTGTTAGAGGTTCAGACCATGGAGAAAGACATTTTAGATCAAGCAAAAGAGAAGGTCTATCGAGCTAGTCAGACAGGGGAAGAATATTTAAAGAAAAAGGGGTTATTAGGAAAAAGGCCACAACAGGAAGCTTTTACTAACTCCGTTTTATCACCAGAGGGTGTAATTCAACCAACAGCCCCACCTATGGAGACAGCTGAGTGGCCCTCAAACCCCGTAGTTGATAAATGGGATCCTGAGACAGGACCTCAAAGATTAGCATGCCCTGTACTTGAACAGGTAGGAGGGCAGTGAATTTACCATGCTTTAGATTTTAAAACAGTGAAGCAGTTAAAGGAGGCTGTAACAACCTATGGTCCCCAAGCACCCTTCACGGTAAGCATGGTCGAGTCCATTACTAACTTGGACATGATGCCAGCAGATTGGGCTAGCATGTGTAAATCTGTGCTAAATGGAGGACAATATTTGTTACAGAAGGTTGCCAATGAGGAATTTTGCACGGAGACAGCTAGGCGAAATTCAGCATCCGGTTACCCTCAGAGAAATCTAGATATGTTGTTAGGAAAAGGACCTTATGAGGGTCAATGGCAACAAATTGAATATGATCCTGCCATATATGCACAAATTGCTGCAGATGGAGTTAGGGCATGGAAGACTTTACAAGGACATGGAGATTTACAAGGTCAGCTATCTAAGGCAATACAGAGAACTAATGAACCTTATGCTGAATTTGTAGATAGGCTTCTTCAAACAGCTTCCAGAATTTTTGGGGATACAGAACAGGCAATGCCATTAATAAAACAACTGGCATATGACCAAGCAAATCGTTGCTGCAGAGAGGTCATTAGACCATGTAGACATGAAGATTTAAACACATTTATTAAATTATGTAGAGACATTAATGAAAAAGGGCAAGTCTTGGCAGGTGCAGTACAACAGGCTTTAGATGCCAGGCCAAAAACATGCTACAATTGTGAACAAACATGACATTTTAAAAGGAGTTGCCCCATAGGAGGAAGGTTTAACAAAACTAGGTATCAAAGGAATAGAATACCAGGTATTTGCCCACGATGCCATAGAGGGAGACATTGGGCTAATGAATGCCATTCTCAAACCACCATAGAGGGTACTCCATTATCAAAAAAACGGACAAGGACCAGGTATTTACCCACAATATCGTGGAGAAAGGCATCAGGCTCCATTGCCAAAAAAACGGACTGGGGGGCTCAATGCTCCAGGGCCCACAACCACAAATATACGGGGCAGTGGAGGAACCAAGCAACACCATCAGGTTAGTGCCCAGGACACATTGTCCATTAAATCCCTCATCAGACAACCCCGAGGGAGCACAGGGTTGGACATCTGCACCTCTGCCAGAGCAGTACTAACTCCAGAGATGGGAGTTCAAATCTTTCCCACAGGAGTAAAAGGACCTCTTCCCCAAGGAACAGTAGGCTTATTACTGGGAAGTAGTTCATCTACACTAAAATGACTTATGATAAGTCCTGGGGTAATTGATCCCGATTATGTAGGTGAAATAAAAATTATAGCTAGTTCTCCAAGAGGTATATCAGTAATTTCACCAGGAGATAGAATAGCACAGTTGTCAATAATACCCAGCCTATATAATAAAATTTCTAGTCATAGTGTAGAAAGAGGTTCCAAGGGATTAGGCTCCACAGGTGTAGATTGGGCTATGCTGTCTTTAAATTTCGATTCTCGCCCAATGCTAAAACTAAATATTCAAGGACATGAGTTTAATGGACTACTGGACACAGGTACTGACCTTAGCATCATATCTCGTCAAGAATGGCCAAAACATTGGCCATTACAACAAGCCACTCAAACGCTTCGAGGCCTAGGAGTTGTGACTAATCCCCATAGAAATGCAATGATATTAGATTGGAAGGATCCTGAAGGATGTGAAGGAACTATACAGCCATATGTATTGGATCATCTTCCTATAAATTTATGGGGATGAGATGTCCTAGATCAATTAGGTTTGATGTTAACAAATAACATCAATCCTACTGTGCCCACTACTAGGGCTAGACAAGGTTTTAGGAAAGAAAAAAAAAATAGGAGAACAAGAACAAGGTATAGCAGCACCAATACAAATAGATCAAGGAACAGAAAAACATGGGTTTGATTTTCAGAAAGGGCCACTGAGACAATCAAAATTACTTGGAAATCAGAAAGACCAGTGTGGGTTCCTCAGTGGCCCCTGACTAAAGAAAAGATACAAGTAGCCCATGATCTGGTCAAACAACAATTAGTGGAAGGACATATACAACCTTCCGTATCTCCCCATAATACTCCCATTTTTGTCATTAAAAATAAATCTGGTAAATGGAGATTATTGCAAGATTTAAGAGCCATTAATAATGAGATGGTTATTATGGGACCTGCTCAATCAGGGATTCCTCAATTGTCTGCTTTGCCAAAAACCTGGCATGTTTTAGCTATAGATATTAAAGATTGTTTTTTTCAATTCCAATTCATCCTGAGGATAGTCCACGTTTTGCATTTACTATCCCTGCATTAAATCATGAAGGTCCTGATCAGAGATATTGAATGGAAAGTACTCCCTCAAGGGATGGCTAACAGTCCAACTATGTGTCAAATCTATGCTAACAAAGCAATCCAGCCACTTAGAAATCAAAATCCTGAACTACAAATATTTCACTATATGGATGATGTATTATTAGCACATAAAGATAAAAACACATTGCTGGGAGAGCTGCCACCTCCCCTTGCGCCGGCAAGGTAGACGGAACTGTGACCACCCACAGAGCAGGCCCAGTGGCCTGCTGAGGGGCAGAGCCGCCCCCCACCCCCTGCGCCTGCCAGGTAGGTGGAACTGTGACCACCAACAGAAAAGGCACAGTGGCCCGCGGCGGGACAGAGCTTCCAATCACTCCTGCAAGGTAGGTGGGCCTGTGACCCACTGGCAGAAGAGGAGCAGCAGCCTGCTGAGAGGCAGAGGACGCCCCTAGCCCTGCGCCAGCAAGGTAGAGGGAACTGTGACCACCCACAGAGCAGGCCCAGCGGCCTGCTGAGAGGCATAGCCGCCCCCACCCCCCGCGCCTGCCAGGTAGGCGGAACTGTGACCACCGACAGAAAAGGCACAGTGGCCCGCGGCAGGACAGAGCTTCCAATCACTCTGGCAAGGAAGGCGGGCCTGCGACCCACCGGCAGAAGAGGAGCAGCGGCCTGCTGAGAGGCAGAGCTGCCCCGTCCCCCTGTGCCATCAAGGTAGAGGGAACTGTGACCACCCACAGAGCAGGCCCAGCAGCCTGCTGAGGGGCAGAGCCGCCCCCCACCCCCCGCACCTGCCAGGAAGGCGGAACTGTGACCACCGACAGAAAAGGCCCAGTGGCCCGCGGCGGGAGAGAGCTTCCATTCACTCCTGCAAGGTAGGCGGGCCAGCGATCCACCGGCAGAAGAGGAGCAGCGGCCTGCTGAGAGGCAGAGCCGCCCCTCCCCCCGCTCCTACAAGGTAGACGGAACTGTGACCACCATCAGAACAGACCAGACCTGCAACCAACAGACAGAACAGGCCCAGTGGCCTGAGGAAGGGTAGAGCCGCCCCCCCGCGCCTGCAAGGTAGGCGGACCTGTGACCCACTGGCAGAACAGCCCCAGAGGCCTGCAGAGGGGCAGTGCCGCTGCCTGTGCCTGCAAAGTAGGCAGAACTGCGACCACCAACAGAACAAGCCTAGCAGCCCGCAGAGGGACAGAGCCGCCTCCCGCGCCTGCAAGGTAGGCGGATCTGCTACTGACTGGCAGAGCAGGCCCAGCGGCCTGCCGGCATGGTAGGCACATTGCCCCAATTGGAGGAGGGGCAGAGGCGCCAGCCGCGCCTGCGAGGGAGACTTTGCAACTATACAAGACCAATATAAATATATAGGGGGAAAATTCAATAGCACAACAGTTTCACCAAGTAGAAAGGAACGTGAACAGTATGAAGAGACAAGGAAAGAAAGGACCACAAGTAATGCAGGTCAACTCAACGTTAGAAGAGGTAATAGCTGCAGCAGATGGAATGTCAGATAAAGAATTCAGGATATACATGCTTCAGATTATCTGGAGTCTCAAGGAAGACATCAGACAGCAAAATCAGACAACGAAAGATCACTTCAACAATGAATTACATAAACAAATCCAAGAAGCAAAAGATCAACTATACAGGGATATAGGGGTTATAAAAAACAAACAAACAGAAATCCTAGAAATGCAGGAAGCAATAAACCAACATAAAAACTCAACTGAGAATACTACCAGCAGAGTAGAACACTTAGAAGATAGAACATCAGACAATGAAGATAAAGTATTTCATCTTGAAAAGAACATAGACAGCTCAGCAAGACTGTTAAGAAAACATGAGCAGAACATCCAAGAAATATGGGATAACATCAAGAGACCAAATTTAAGAGTCATTGGGATACAGGAAGGGACAGAGTTTCAAACCAAAGGAATGAGCAATCTATTCAATGAAATAATACTAGAAAACTTCCCAGACTTGAAGAATGAGACCGAATCCCAAATCCTAGAAGCCTACAGGATGCCGAATGTGCAAAATCATAAGAGACCCACACATAGACACATTATAATGAAGATGCCCAACATACAGAATAAGGAGAGAATTTTAAAAGCTACAAGAGAAAGGAAGCAGATCACATTTAGGGGTAAACCAATTAGGATAACAGCTGATCTTTCAACACAGACTCTGAAAGCTAGAAGATCCTGGAATAACATATTTCAAACACTGAAAGAAAATGGGTTCCAACCAAGAATTGTGTTTCCAGTGAAATTAAGCTTCAGGATGGAAGATGAAATTAAATCCTTCCACGATAAACAAAAGTTAAAAGAATTTGCAGCTAGAAAACCATCTCTTCAAAACATCCTTGGCAAAACATTACAGGAAGAGGAAATGGAAAATAACAATGAAAACCAACAGTGGGAGGTAGGACAGTAAAGAGGGGAAAAATAATCAAAGAGGAAAACAAACCATGTTTAGTAACAGAAATAAATAAATATGGCTGGAAGAACAACCCATATCTCAATAATAACCATAAATGTTAATGGCTTAAACTCAACAATCAAGAGACACAGGCTAGTAGAATGGATCACAAAACAAGACCCAACAATATGCTGCCTACAGGAGACGCATTTGATAGGAAAAGACATACATAGGCTGAAGGTGAAAGGTTGGGAAAAATCATATCACACATATGGACTTAGGAAACAAGCAGGAGTGTCCATACTCATATCAAATAAAATAGATTTCAAGCCAAAGTTAATCAAAAGGGATAAAGAGGGACACTACATACTGCTTAAGGGAACCATACACCAACAAGACATAACAATCATAAATATATATGCCCCAAACAATGGTGCAGCTATGTTCAACAAACAAACTCTTCTCAAGTTCAAGAGTCTAATAGACCACCATACAATAATCATGGGAGACTTCAACACACCTCTCTCACCACTGGACAGATCTTGCAAACAAAAGTTGAATAAGGAAACTATAGAACTCAATAACACAATGAATAACCTAGACTTAATTGACATATATAGAATATACCACCCAACATCAAGCAGTTACACTTTTTTTCTCAGCAGCACATGGATCCTTCTCAAAAATAGATCATATATTATGTCACAGGGAAAATCTTAGACAATATAAAGGAGTAGAGATAATACCATGCATCCTAACTGATCATAATGGAATGGAACTGAAAATCAACGATAAAAGAAGGAAGGAAAAAGAATACATCACTTGGAGAATGAACAATAGGTTACTGAATGATCAATGGGTTATAGAAGACATCAAGGAGGAAATGAAAAAATTCTTAGAGATTAATGAAAACACAGACACAACATATCGGAATCTATGGGACACATTGAAAGCAGTTCTAAGAGGAAAATTAATTGCTTGGAGTTCATTCCTTAAAAAAAGAAAAAAAACAACAAATAAGTGATCTCATACTTCATCTCAAAATCCTAGAAAAACAAGAGCAAAACAACAGCAAAAGAAGTAGAAGGCAAGAAATAATGAAAATCAGAGCTGAAATTAATGAAATCAAAACAAAAGAAACAATTGAAAAAATTGACAAAACTAAAAGTTTGTTCTTTGAAAAAATAAACAAAATCGACAGACCCTTAGTCATGCTAGCGAAGAGAAGAAGAGAGAGAACTCAAATTACTAGTATACGGGATGAAAAAGGCAATATCACAACAGACACTTCAGATATACAGAAGATAATCAAAAATTATTTTGAATCCTTATACTCCAATAAATTAGAAGATAGTGAAGGCATCGATAAATTTCTTAAGTCATTTGATCTGCCCAGATTGAGTCAGGAGGATATAGACAACCTAAACAGACCAATATCAATTGAGGAAATAGAAGAAACCATAAAAAGACTACCAACTAAGAAAAGCCCAGGACCGGATGGGTATACAGCAGAGTTTTACAAAACCTTTAAAGAGGAACTAATACCAATACTTTTCAAGCTACTTCAGGAAATAGAAAAAGAGGGAGAACTTCCAAATTCATTCTATGAGGCCAACATCACCCTGATGCCTAAACCAGACAAAGACACTTCAAAGAAAGAAAACTACAGACCAATATCTCTCATGAACCTAGATGCAAAAATACTCAATAAAATTCTGGCGAATCAGATACAAAAACATATCAAAAAAATTGTGCACCATGATCAAGTAGGATTCATCCCTGGGATGCAAGGCTGGTTCAATATACGGAAATCAATAAATGTTATTCACCACATCAATAGACTTAAAAATAAGAACCATATGATCATCTCGATAGATGCGGAAAAAGCATTCGACAAAGTACAGCATCCCTTTATGTTCAAAACTCTAGAAAAATTAGGGATAACAGGAACATACCTCAATATTGTAAAAGCAATCTATGCTAAGCCTCAGGCTAGCATCATTCTGAATGGAGAAAAATTGAAGGTATTCCCTCTAAAATCTGGAACAAGACAGGGATGCCCTCTCTCACCACTTCTGTTCAACATAGTTCTCGAAACACTGGCCAGAGCAATTAGACAGATGAAAGAAATTAAAGGCATCAAAATAGGAAAAGAAGAACTTAAATTATCACTATTTGCAGGTGACATGATTCTATACCTAGCAGACCCAAAAGGGTCTACAAAGAAACTATTAGAGCTAATAAATGAATTCAGCAAAGTGGCAGGATATAAAATCAACACGCATAAATCAAAGGCATTCCTGTATATCAGCGACAAATCCTCCGAAATGGAAATGAGGACAACCACTCCATTCACAATATCTTCAAAAAAAAAATAAAATACTTGGGAATCAACCTAACAAAAGAGGTGAAAACTTATACAATGAAAACTACAGAACCCTAAAGAGAGAAATAGAAGAAGATCTTAGAAGATGGAAAAATATACCCTGTTCATGGATAGGCAGAACTAACATCATCAAAATGGCGATATTACCAAAAGTTCTCTATAGGTTTAATGCAATGCCAATCAAAATCCCAACGGCATTTCTTGTAGAAATTGAGAAAGCAATCATGAAATTCATATGGAAAATTAAAGATCCAAAATAGCAAAAGCAATGCTAAGCAGGAAGTGTGAATCAGGCGGTATAGTGATACCAGACTTCAAACTATACTACAGAGTAATCGTAACAAAAACAGCATGGTACTGGTACCAAAACAGGCAGGTGGACCAATGGTACAGAATAGAGGACACAGAAACCAATCCACAAAACTACAACTATCTTATATTTGATAAAGGGGCTAAAAGCATGCAATGGAGGAAGGATAGAATCTTCAACAAATGGTGCTGGGAAAACTGGAAATCCATATGCAACAAAATGAAACTGAATCCCATTCTCTCGCCATGCACAAAAGTTAATTCAAAATGGATCAAGGAGCTTGATATCAAATCAGAGACACGCCCTCTGATAGAAGAAAAAGTTGTCTACGATCTACATACTGTGGGGTCGGGCTCCAAATTCCTCAGTAGGATACCCATAGCCCAAAAGATAATAACTAGAATCAACAAATGGGACTAACTCAAACTAAAAAGTTTTTTCTCAGCAAAAGAAACAATAAGAGAGGTAAATAGGGAGCCTACATCCTGGGAACAAATCTTTACTCCTCACACTTCAGATAGAGCCCTAATATCCAGAGTATACAAAGAACGCAAAAAATTAGACAACAAGAGAACAAACAACCCAATCAACAAATGGGCCAAAGACCTGAACAGACACTTTTCAGAGGAGGACATACAATCAATCAACAAGTACATGAAAAAATGCTCACCATCTCTAGCAGTCAGAGAAATGCAAATCAAAACCACCCTAAGATACCATCTCACTCCAGTTAGATGGCAGCCATTATGAAGTCAAACAACAACAAGTGCTGGCGAGGATGTGGGGAAAAGGGTACACTTGTACATTGCTGGTGGGACTGCAAATTGGTGCAGCCAATTTGGAAAGCAGTATGGAGATTTCTTGGAAAGCTGGGAATGGAGCCACCATTTGACCCAGCTATTCCCTTCTCGGTCTATTCCCTAAAGACCTAAAAAGAGCATGCTACAGGGACACTGCTACATCGATGTTCATAGCAGGACAATTCACAATAGCAAGACTGTGGAACCAACCTAGATGCCCTTCAATAGATGAATGGATAAAAAAATGTGGCATTTATACACAATGGAGTATTACTCTGCTTTAAAAAATGACAAAATCATAGAATTTACAGGGAAATGGATGGCATTAGAGCAGATTATGCTAAGTGAAGCTAGCCAATCCCTAAAAAAGAAATCCCAAATGTCTTCTTTGATATAAGGAGAGTAACTAAGAACAGAGTAGGGTCAAAGAGCATGAGAAGAAGATTAACATTAAACAGGAATGAGAGGTGGGAGGGAAAGGGAGAGAGAAGGGAAATTGCATGGAAATGGAAGGAGACCCTCAGAGTTATACAAAAGTACATACAAGAGGAAGTGAGGGAAAGGGAAAAATAATACAAGGGGGAGAAATGAATGACAGTAGAGGGGGTAGAGAGAGAAGAGGGGAGGGGAGGGGAGGGGAGGGGGATAGTAGAGGATAGGAAAGGCAGCAGAACACAACAGACACTAGTATGGCAATATGTAAATCAATGGATGTGTAACTGATGTGATTCTGCAATCTGTATATGGGGTAAAAATGGGAGCTCATAACCCACTTGAATCAAAGTGTGAAATATGATATATCAAGAACTATGTAATGTTTTGAACAGCCAACAATAACAAATTAAAAAAAAAAAAAAAAAAAAAAAAAAAAAAAAAACGTTGCTGGAATGTTATGCCACACTTACAAACTTATTAAAAATTATAATCTAGAGATAGCAATAGATAATGTACAATTAAATTTTCTAATTAATGGAAAAAAATGGGAGTTCATAACCCACTTGAATCAAATGTATCGAAGATTATATGTCATGAGCTTTGTAATGTTTTGAACAACCAGTAAAAAAAATGCAGAGCAAAAAAAAAAAAAAAATTCCAATTAATTATTTAGGAGTTCTATTATCCTCAACCATGGTCCATCCACCAAAAATTCAAATATGAGTAGATCAACTCAAATCACTTAACGACTTTCAAAAGTTATTGGGAGACATAAATTGGATAAGGCCTTATCTAGGCATACCTACAGGAGAGTTGGGACCTTTATTTGATATTCTAAAAGGTCCATCAGATCCAAATTCACCCCGCATGTTAACTCCTAAAGCAAGAAAGGCATTAAAAATTATTGAAACATATATGGGAAATATGTATTTGGATGGAATTGATATAAGTTTGCATTTATTATTTATTGTAATACCAACAAAAAATATTCCTACAGGAGTATTTTGGCAAGAAGGTCCATTATTTTGGATACATTTATCTTACTCTCCTAACACTATTCTTACTAGGTATCCTGAAGCTGTAGGACAATTAATACTCAAAGGAATAAGAGCAGCAAAGGGAGTGTTTGGAATTTCTCCCATAGAATTATTACTCCATATACTATGGATCAAATTGATGAGTTAGCTAATGAATTAAATACTTGGGCAATAATCATGTGTAAATCTAATGTTTCATTTGATAATCATTTACCATCTAATCTTTTGTTGTCTTTTTGGTCTAAGCATCCTGTAGTTTTTGCTAAAATGACAAGAAAAACACCTATCATGAATGCTCCAAATATATTCACTGATGGGTCTAATAATGGTACAGCAGCAGTAGTTACCCCTGATCAAACTTTTACATTTTTAGTACCCAAACAATCAGCTCAAAAGGTAGAGCTTAATGCAGTTTTACAAGCTTTTGTGATGTTTAAAGATTCTGTATTTAATTTATTTTCTGATAGTCAATATATAGTTAATTCTATTGTATCCCTTGAAGATGCTGGTAGGATTTCCCCTTCCTCTACTGTTTTCTCTTTGTTTTCCACAATACAAAGTCTAATATGGGGCAGAAAAGATCCATTCTTTATAGGACATATTAGGGCACATACAGGATTGCCTGGAGCCCTTAGTTTGGGCAATGATTTAGCAGATAAAACTACACATGACATACATATTTTCTCTACACTAGAAGAAGCTACACATTTTCATAAAAGATTCCATGTTAATGCTAATACTTTACAAGATCATTTTAAAATAACTAAGGAACAAGCCAGACATATAATAAAACAATGTCAAAATTGTGTGACCTTTTACCACAAGTTAATCTTGGAGTCAATCCTAGAGGACTGATACCTAACCATATTTGGCAGATGGACGTCACACACTTGCCAGAATTTGGAAAATTAAAATATTTACATGTTACAGTTGATACTTCTTCTGGATTTTTGATGGGCTCCCTTCATTCCGGAGAAAAAACTAAAGAGGTTATAGCTCATTGCTTACAAAATTTTGCCACTGTGGGCATTCCTAAGCAGTTAAAAACACATAATGGTCCTGGCTATACCTCTACCTCTTTTAAACAATTTTGCTCATCATTTGGTATTACTCATATAACAGGAATCCCATACAATCCACAGGGATAAGGCATAGTTGAAAGAGCTCATCAAACTATTAAAACGTACTTATTAAAGCAAAAAGAGGGAATTGGAAAGGGGTATATATTCCCCAAAGATAAACTTAAAATAACACTTTTTACTCTAAACTTTTTAAATTTGGATTCATCAGGACTTAGTGCTGCAGAAAGGCATATGTATCCAAAAAATGTACATAAGCCTAAAATACTTTGGAAAGATATTCTAACAGGACAATGGAAAGGTCCTGACCCAGTGATTGTCTGGAGTCGGGGTTCTGTTTGTGTTTTTCCTCAGGGAGAACAGCAGCCGATTTGGATTCCAGAGAGGTTAACTAAAGCAATTTCTACAGACCAAAAAGAAGATGCTTTGACTCAAATCCATAACAGCTGATATCCAGGGCTCCAGCTTGGCTATTCTTACATCTGCGACAGTTATTAACCAGGGTGCTTTTTTCAATATCTATTTTATTATTGCATTTTCCCACATCATAAAATTCTATTTTTTTTTTTTTTGAGCTCATACAAACCTAGGTTAATGTTTTTCTGATCAGTTTTATTTTTTGACTGGAGTTTTTAAAAATTGCAATGGAGATTTCACCTAGGTAAAGCTGCAAGGTCTTTACTATTGTCTCATGTGTTGTACGTTTGTGTGCACATTTGTGTTTTGTGTTGTATGTCTGTGTGTGCGTATGTCCATAGATCATATATGAGGAGCGCTCATGAAAAAATGGATCCGAATTATTTGTTTTTATTCACGTGATTTAAATGGTTTAATTTAAATTAGATAAACAGTTGTTAAGGATTGTTTTTAAAGGAGGTTATCAGATCTGTTTGTTTACTTTCACCTTTCCTTTTCATTATATTTAATAATTCTGTTCAGGATAATGTCTCTTTAGCATCATTGCCAGAATTCCCATCTCCATCCCAGTGCCGGTGAAGACTAAGATAAAGCCAAACTACAGCTTCTATGATAGCTATCACAGTAAACTGTATAAACTGATGCATCAATGTATATAACTCAACAAGTAATGCTCAATCAAGGACTCGATTTACTTTGGGAGGAAATGGACATATTAATAGACTCCTCCGCTTTGAACTGCTTGCAGAACTTGTCTGGACTATGTATCACTTGTATACATTGTGAACTATCGTTTGGTGCAGTGAATTGTTGTAGTGCTGGCATATCTTTGCTAATGGTGTCACCAGTGATGCAATTTTTCCAAAGGAGCCGTCAATTGGCTTGGTGTCGTGGCATTTCTGTATCCTCCTCCCTTCTGCTAGTGATGGTCTAAAATTTGGGGGCCAACAGAGGTAAGGCAAAGAACCTAAACCCCCAATGGCACCAAGGCCAAATTTGGGGGCCAACAGAAGTGAGGCAAGAACCTCACCCCCCCACCGGTGCATAGGCCTATCCACAAGTATGGCTGTATGCTGGACCAGTAGTCAGTGACGGGAATGATCCAATTGCAGTGGTATCAACCTAAGACAGGAGGCTGATGCCTAGAGGTCAGTTTTTCCCATGAGGGGTAAGAACCATATGTTGAATTGGACAACCTACAAGGCACGGTCCTTAAGCCACATTGCTTGTTGTTTAATTAATCAGAAGGGGGGAGATGCTGAGAGCCATTGCCAAGTAGGAATGACACATGGCAATTTCTTTGTCAGCCTACCCAATGTTGCTTAGAGGAAGGACTCTCCATATTGACCCAGGTCATTTGCAGTGACATTGCATGTAAGGTGACCTTGCTCAAGGACCAGGGTGGATCCGGGTTTAGGGCGGATCAGGGTTTAGGGATCTCCTTGGGTTTAGGGCGGTTCCAGGTTTAAGGTGTACCCTGCTGGGAATAGGGCGTATCCTGCTGCCTCAGGCACGCCTGCTCCTTGAGTTCCGCGGGATTCAGAGAGTATTTGGGATTTTGCCCAGAATGTGGATTGGCCCAGAACGTGTATGTAAAGTGCCAGTGACAGTTCAAGAATAAAGAGTTGCTGTTTGAATCTACAAGGTGTGTGGTGGCTCGTGATTTTGTGCCCAGCCAGACTGCGGCATAGGGTGAGTGTTAGGATATGAGTCAGTGTCAGGGTTACTTCTCAAGTTGCGTTTAGGAGTCAAATAAGGGCTAGGGCTAGTTCTAGATGTAGTGTTAGGGTGGTTTAAATTAAGGTTTAGGGTTAGGGCTTTGCTTGGTTTTGTTTTACTGCTAGGGTTAGTGTTGGTGCTAATGTTATTATTAGCATTAGGGTTAGGGCTAGTGTTAGTGATAGGCTTAAGCTTAGGGTTAGGGTTAGATTTAGATTTAGGGTTAGATCTAGGTTTAGGGTTAGGACTGAGGATAGGGCAAGAGTTAGGGCTAGGGTTAGAATATGGTATGTAATAGGGTTAGAACTAGGGATAGGGATAGTGGGAATTAGAGTTAGTCTTAGGGCATGGGTTAGGTAAATGGATAAATTAGGCCTAGAATTAGGGCTATGGTTAGTGTTCAGCTTAAATATAGAGTAGGGTTTGAGTTAATATTAAGTTTAGGGTAAGGGATGATGTTATAGCTAGGTTAGTGGTAGGGTGATATTTAGAATTAGGGTTAGGGCTTTGGTTACAGTTAGGGTTATGATTAAGGCGAGGTTTAGTGCTAGGATGAGGGCTAGTGTTTGTTTTAGGGTTAGGGCTAGGATTTGGTGTATGGATAATTTGAGGTGTAGAATTATGTTTGAAGATAATTTTATGTTTAGGATTATGGCTATGTCTACTGTAAGGGTTAAGTTTAGGGGTAGGGTCAGGTTTAGGGCTAGGGGTATTATTATGGATAAGGTCTGGGTTAAGGTTTGGGATAGGTTAAGGTCTAAAGTTAGAGATCGAATTAGCTTTGGGGTTAGGGTTAGAGTAATGATAGGGTTAGTATTAGGGTTTGGGTTAGGTTTAGGGTTATGGATAGAAATATGATTAGAGATAGCATTAGGTTTAGGCCTATGGTTAGCATTAGGGCTAGGGTTATGTTTATAGTAATGGATAAGGTTAGGGCTAGGGTTATGGTTAGGGCTTGTGTTAGGTTTAAAACTCAGGATAGGGCTCAGATTATGGCTAGGTTTTGGATTAAGTTAGTGCGAGGGTTAGGGTTATGGCTAATGTAAGTACTAGAGTTATATTTAGGGCTAATTTTAGGGTTAAGTTTAGAGCTAGGTTGAGTGTTATGGTTAGGTTTAAGGTCAGGGTGATGTTTAGAGCTAGGGTTAATGTTAGTGTCAGAGTCAGGGTCAGAGTTAGTTTTAGGGTTTGGCTTAAAACTCGAATTAGGTCTAGGGTTAGGGGTAGGTGTATTGTTAGGGTTTCATTTAGTTTAAGAATTAGTGTTAGAGCTATGGCTCAGTTTTGTTTTAGGCTAGGGTTAGGGTTAGGGCTAGTTTTAGGATTAGTTTTAGGCTTAGGGCTAGTGTTTGCGTTAGGCTTAGGCTTCAGCTTAGGGTTAGATTTAAAGATAGGTGTTGATCAAAGGTTAGTGCTAGGGCTAATGATAGGGCAAGGGTTAGGACAATGGTTAGTGCTAGGGTTAGAGTTATGGTAAGGAATAGGGTTAGAACTAGTGATAGGGCTAGTGTGAGAGTAAGAGTTCACCTTATGGCTACGTTTAGGGTTATGGTTAGGGCTAGGGCTAAATTAGGGCTAGGGTTAGTGTTAGGTTTAGGCTTAGGTTTAGGGTTAGAGTTAGGGTTACATTTAGTTTAAAGGAACGGGTTATAGCAAAATTGAGGGCTTGGCAAGGGTTAGTATTAGAGTTAGGAACAGGGTTAGGGTAAGGGTTATGATTACGGATAGTGTTTAGGGCTAGAGTGAGGGCTAGTGTTTGTATTAAATTTAGGGCTAGTATTAGGTCTAGGGCTAATGTCAGGTCTAGGGTTACAATTAGGGAAACATTTAGTGTTAGGTTTATGGCTTGGTCTAGTGTAAGGGTTAGGTTAAGTGTAAGGGTCAATTTTAGAGCTAGGGTTATTATTAGGGTCAGAATCAAGGTTAGGGTTCAGGTTAGGGTTTAAATAAAGGGCTCAAATTAGCAATAGATTTATGGTTAGGGTATTGACAGGGTTAGGTTTAGGGTTTAGTTGTTGTTTAGTGTAATGGATTGGGTTAGGGTTAGGTCTAGGGTTAGCATAAGGGATAGGGTTATCATCAGGGTATGGATAGAGTTAGACCTAAGTTTAGGGCTAGGGTTATGTATAGAATTAGGGCTTTTGTTTTGGTTAGTGTTAGGTTTAAGTTAAGGGTTAAAGCTAGGATAAGGACTCTGATTAAGGCTAGGTTTTGGGTTAGGTTAGGGCTATGGGTAAGACTATGGCAAATGTATGAAGTAAGGTTATGATTAGAGCTAGTTATAAGGTTAGGGTTAAAGCTAGGTCTAGTGTTTGGTTTAGATTGACAGTTACAATGATTTTAGAGCTAGGTTTTGTGTTAGGGTCTGAGTCGGGGTCAGGGTTAGTTTTCAGGTTAGGGTTAGGACTAGAATTAGGAATAAGGTTGGGGCAAGGTGTAAGGTTAGGTTTTGGTTTAGGTTAAGGGTTAGGATTAGAGCTATGACTCGGTTTTGCTTCAGGGCTAGGGCTAGGGTTAGGGCTAAGATTAGGTCTAGGTTTAGGGTGATGGTAAGGGAAAAGGTTAGAACTACCCTAGAGATCTAAAAGGCAAAAGTTATAGTTAGTCTTAGGGCTAGGGTTATGTTTAGTGTTAGGGATAGGTTAAGGTTTTAGTGTTAGGGCTCAAATTAGCGTTAAGATTATGTTTAAGGTTAGGATAATGGATAGGGTTAGCATTATGGATAGGGTTATGGCTAAGATTAGGGCTAGTGTTAGTGTTATGGTTAGGCCAAAGGTTAGAGTTAGGGTTAGGATTAAAGCTAGGTTTAGATCTGGGATTAGGGCAAGTGTTAATGTTAGAGTTAGGCCTAGGTTTAGGGCTAGGTTTAGAGTTAGGTTTTGGATTAGGGTTAGGTTTAGGGTAAGGGATGAGATTATACCATGTTTTAGGGATAGGTTGAGGGTTAGAATTAGGGTTAGGGTTAGGGATAGGGTTATGATGAAGGCGAGGATTATGCCTAGGATGTGGGTTATGGTTTGTGTTAAGGTGAGGACTAGGATTAGAGCTAGGGCTAATGTCAGGTCTAGGGTTAGCTTTAGGGATAGTTTTAGGGTTAGGTTTATATCTAGGTCTAATGTAAGGGTTAGGTTTATGGTTAGGGTCAGATTTAGAGCAAGGGGTATTATTAGGGTCAGGGTTAGGATTTAGGTTAGGTTATAGTTTATGGTTAGGGCTCGAATTAGCATTAGATTTAGTGATAGGATAATGATAGTTTTAGGTTGAGGGTTCAAGTTAGGTTTAGGGTAATGGATACGGTTAGGGATGGGCATAGGATTAGGGTTTGGCCTAGGGTTAGCATAAGGGTTATGGTTATCCTTAGGGTAATGGATAGGTTTAGAGCTAGGGTTAGGGCTAGGGTTATGCTTAGGATTCGGTCTAAGGTCAGGCTTAGGCTTAGGGTTATGGCTATGGTTAGTGTTAGGGTAAGTTTTAGGGTTAAAGATAGGGTAGGGCTTGGATTAGGGCTAGGTTTTGCAATAGGTTAGGGCTATGGCTAAATTAAGATCTTGTTATGATTAGGGCTAGTTTTAGGGTTAATGTTAGGGCTAGGTATAGTTTCAGGGTAAGGGTGATGTTTAGAGCTAGGGTTAGTGTTAGTGTCAGGGTCAGTGTTCAAATTAGGATTATGGTTAGAATTAAAGCCAGAATTAGGACGAGGGTTAGATCTAGTGGAAGAGTTAGTGTTTGGCTTAGGCTAAGGGTTATTATTAGGGCTTGGTCTAGGTTTTTCTTTAGGTCTATGGTTAGAGTTATGGCTAGATTTAGGATTAGGTTTAGGTCTAGGGCTAGTGTTAGGGTTAAGTTTAGGTATAAATTTACTGGTAGGGGTAGTATTAGAGTTTGGTTAAGGGTTTGGTTCAGGTTTAGACCTACGATTAGTGTTAGGGTCAGAATAAGGGTCAGGGTTAGGATTAGGTTTTGGGTTATGGTTAGAGCCAGAATGAGGGCTAGTGTTAGCACTGGTAATAGCATTAGGGTTTGGGTTAATTTAAGGATTAGGGTTAGAATTAGGATTAGAATTAGTGTTAGGGTTTGGCTTAGGGTAGGGGATTGGGTTAGAGCTAGGTTTAGGGGTAGAGTTAGGGTTAAATCTAGGTTTAGATCTCAGATTAGGGCTAGTTTTTGTGTTAGGATTAGGGCTAGGGTGAGAATAATGTCTAATGTAAGAACTAGGGTTACAATTAGGGTTAGTTTTAGGGTTATGGTTAGGGGTTAGACCTCTAGTGTTAGGATTAGGTTTAAGGTTAGGGTGATATTTACAGCTAGTGTTAGTTTTAGATTAATAGACAGAATCAGGGTTAGTTTTAAGGTTAGGGTTAGGACTCAAATTACGTCTAGGGTTACTGTAAGTGTTTGGTTTAAGGTTAGGATGGTGTTTAGAGCTGGGGTGAGTGTTAGGATATGAGTCAGAGTCAGGGTTAGTATTAAGGTTAAGGTTAGGACTTGAATTAAGGCTAGGGTTAGGTCTAGGTGTAGTATTAGGATTTGGATTAAGTTAAGGTTTAGTATTAGGGCTATTTCTTGGTTTTGATTTACTGCTAGGGTCACGGTTAGGGCTAGTTTTACGAGTTGCGTTAGTGTTAGGGCTAGTTTTTATGTTAGGCTTAGGCTTAGGGTTAGTGTTAAATTTAGAGATAGGGATAGATCTAGGGTTATGGCTAGGAATAAGGACAGGGCAAGGTTTATGGCTAGGGTTAGAGCTAGGGTTAGGCTTAGGTAAGGGATAGGGTTAGAACTAGGGATAGGGCTAGTGTGAAAGTTAGAGTTAGTCTTAGGGCTGGGTTAGTGTTAGAAATAGGGTTAAATTAGGGCTAGAATTAGGGCTAGGGTTATGGTTCAGCTTAGGCCTAGAAATAGGTTTACGGTTAGGGTTAACTTTAGAGTAAATATTGTCATTATAGCTAGGTGTAGAGGTATGGGTAGTGTTAGAATTAGGGTTAGGCCTACGGTGAGGGTTAGGTTTATGATTAAGGCTGGTTTTAGGGCTACGATGAGGGCTAGGGATTGTTTTAGGGTAGGGATAGGATTAGGGCTAGGACTAATATCAGGTCGAGGGTTATCGTTAAAGATAGTTTTACGGTTAGCTTTATGGATACAGGTAGTGTAAGGATTATGTTTAGTTTTAGGTCAGGTTTAGAGCTAGGGATATTATTAGGGTCAGAGCCTTGGTTAGGGTTTGGTATTATGGTTTAAATTTAGGGCTTGAATTAACATTAAGGTTAGGGTTAGGGTAATCTTAGGTTGAGGTTTTGGGTTTAGGTTTGTTTTACGGTAATGGATAGGGTTAGGATTATGGATAGGTTTAGGTTTAGGCCTAGGGTTAGCATTAGTGTTAGGGTTATAGTTATGGAAATAGATAGGGTTAGAGCTAGGGTTAGGGCTAGGATAATGGTTATGATTAGGGCTAGGGTTAGGGTTAGTATTAGGGTTAAAGCTTGGTTTAGATCTTGAATTAGGGATAGGTTTTGTGTTAAGTTAGTGCTAGTGTTAGGGTTATGGCTAATGTAAGTAACAGGGTTACATTTAGGGCTAAATTTAGGTTTAGAGTTGGGTCTAGGTCTAGTGTTAGGTTTATGTTTAGGGTTAGGGTGATGTTTAGAGATAGGGTTAGTGTAATGGTCAGATTCAGGGCCAGGGCTAATTTTAGGTTTCAGCATAATACTCAAATTAGGGCTAAGTTTAGGGTTAGGTTTAGGGTTTGGTCTAGGTTAAGGGTTAGGTTTAGGGCTATGACTGGGTTCTGTTTTAGAGCTAGGGCTAGGATTAGGGCTATTTTTAGGATTAGCATTAGGGTTAGGGCTAGTGTTAGGTTTAGGTTTAGGCTTAGGGTTAAAGTTAGATTTAGAGTTAGAGTTAGATCTAGGATAGGACTAGGACTAAGGATAGGGCTGGGGATAGGGCTAGGATTATTGTTCCAGTAAGGGATATGGTTAGAACTAGGGATGCGGCAAGAGTGAGAGAGTTAATCTTAGGGATAGGGATAGGTGTAAATTAGGGCTAAGATTAGGGCTAGGTTTAGTGTTAGTGTTAGGTCTAAGATTAGGGTTAGGGTTAGGATTAAGGCTAGGTTTGGGGCCAGGATAAGGGCTGGGGTTTGTGTTAGGGTTAAGGCTAGAAGTAGGGCTAGTGCTAATGTCAGGTCTAGGGTTATGGTTGGGGATAGATTTAGAATGTTTTATGGCTATGTCTAGTGTAAGAGTTAGGTTTAGGGTAGGGGTCAGGTTTAGAGCTAGGGGAATTATTAGGGTAAGTTTCAGGGTTTGAGTTTGTTTGAGGTTAGGGTTTAGTTTTAGGGCTCTAATTAGCTTTAGGGTCAGGGTTAGGGTAATGATAGGTTTTTGTTTAGGGTTCAGTATATGTTTAGGGTAATTGAAAAGGTTAGGGTTAGCGATAGGGTTAGGTTTAGGTCTAGACTTAGCATTAGGGTAAGGGTTTTGGTTAGGAGAATAGATATAGTTACAGCTAAGTTTAGGGCTAGGATTATGGTTAGAAATAGGTAAAAATGGGAGCTCATAACCCACTTGAATCAAATTGTGAAATATGATATATCAAGAACTATGTAATGTTTTGAACAGCCAACAATAAAAAATTAAAAAAAAAAAAAGAATCTAATTGGTTAAACTTCAAAAAAAAAAAAAAAAAAGAAAAAGAAAAAGAAATAGGTCTTGAGTTAGGGTTAGGGTTAGGGTTAGTTCTAGGGTTAGTTTTAAGGTTCTGTTTAGTGTAAGGGTTGGGTTTTGAGCTAGGTTTAGGGCTAGGGTGAGGGTTAGGTTTATGGTTAGTTCTAGGGATAAGATTACAGTATCATTAGGGTTAGGGTTAGGATTAGTGCTATGGTTATCATTAGGAGTACTGTTAGGGTTAGGGTAATGGATATGCTTAGATGTAGATTTAGGTTTATGGTTAGAGTTAGATTGAGGGTTAGGCTTAGGGTTATGGCTATGGTTATGGTTAGGTTTATGGTAAGGGTTAGTGTTTGAGCTAGGGGTAGGTCTATGATGAGGGTGAGGTTTAGGGTTAGGTCTAAAATTAGTTTTCTGGTTATGTTTGTGTTTAGGGTTAGGCCTAGTGTTATCAATAGAGTAAGAGATATATTTATGTTAATGGGTATCTTTAGAGCTATGTTTAGTGCTAGAGTTAAGGTTAGGATTAGGCCTAGGTTTAGGGTTAGATTTAGGGATAGTTGTAGGTTTATATTTAGGGTAAAGGTTAGGTTTTTGACCAGAGTTAGGACTAAGGCGAGGGATAGGGTAGGGTTAGGGCTACAGTTTGTGTTAGGGTTACACCTAAGGCTAGGTTTAGGCCTACGATAAGATCTAGGTTTTGTGTTAGGTTTAGGCCTAGGGTTAGGGCTATGTGTAATATAAGAGCTAGGTTTATGATTAGGGCTGGTTTTAGGGTTAGAGTCATGGCTAGATCTAGTGTTAGGTTTAGATGTTGTTTAGGCTCAGGTTTAGAGATAGTTTTACTGTTAAAGGCAGGGTGAGTGTTCAGATTAGAGTTAGGGTTAGGGTGAAAGCCAGAATTAGGACAAGGTTAGGTTTAGGGGTATTGTTAGTGTTTGTTTTAGGTTAAGGGTAATTGTTAGGGCTAGGACTAAGTTTTTGTTTAGGACTAGGGCTAGAGTTATCACTAGATTTAGCATTTTTTTAGGTCTAGGGCTAGTTTTAGGCTTAGGTTTAGGTATAAGGTTACTATAAGGCTTGTGTCAGGGCTCAGTTTAGGGTTAGGTTCAGGTTTAGACCTATAATTAGTGTTAGTGTCAGAATAAGGGTGAAGATTAGGGTTAGGTTTTGTGTTAGATTTAGAGCTAGAATGAGTGCTAGGGTTAGGACTAGTAATAGGGTTAGGGTTTGAGTTAGGGTAAGGATTAGGATTAGGACTAGGGTTAGCATTATGGATAGGGTTTGGCTTAGGGTAAGGGATACGGTTAGGGCTAGTGTTAGGGTTAGGTTTAGGACTAGGGTTTGGGTTAGGGTTCGTATTAAATCTAGTGTTAGGGCTCAGATTAGGGCTATTTTTGTGTTATGGTTAAGGCTAGAGTTCAGGCTAAGGCCAATGTAAGAACTAGGTTTATGATTAAGGTTAGTTTTAGGGATGGAATTTGGGCTGGTCTAGTGTTAACATTAGCTTTAGGGTTAGGGTGATATTTAGAGCTGTGGTTAGTTTTAGGCCTAGG
This sequence comes from Marmota flaviventris, assembly GCF_047511675.1. Taxonomy (NCBI): domain Eukaryota; kingdom Metazoa; phylum Chordata; class Mammalia; order Rodentia; family Sciuridae; genus Marmota; species Marmota flaviventris. The sequence continues at coordinate 237,075 of NW_027287682.1, forward strand.
ACTTGAATTAGAGCTAGGGTTATGGCTAGTTGTACAATTAGGGTTTGGTTTAGGTTAATGTTTATGGTTAGAGCAATGGCTCTGTTTTGTTTTAGGGCTAGGGCTAGGGCTAGGGCTAGTTTTAGGATTAGAAATGATATTAGGGCTAGTGGTAGGGTGAGGTTTAGGCTTAAGTTTAGGGTTAGATTTCGAGTTATGGTTACATCTAGGGTTAGCTATGGCTATGATGAGGGCTAAAGTTAGGGCTAAGGTAACAAATAGGGTTAGAAATAGAAATAGGGCTAGGGTGAGAGTGAGTTAGTCTTAGGACTAGTGTTGGGGTAGGGTTATGGGAAGGGCTAAATTAGGGCTAGGATTAGCGCTAGGGTTAGTGTTAGTGTTAGGCCTATGGTTAAGGCTAGGGTTAGAGTTTGTGTAATTGTTAGGGTTAGGGTTAGTTTTAGGGGATGTGATGGGGTTATAGTTAGGTTCAGGGCTAGGTCAAGGGTTAAAATCAGGATAGAGCCAGGGTGAGGGTTTGGATTAGGATTAAGGCTAGGTTTGGGGCTAGGATGAGGGCTAAGTTTTGTGTTAGGGTAAGGGCTAGAATTAGGGCTAGGACTAATGTCATGTCTGGAGTTATGGTTAGGGTTAGGTTTATGGCTAGGTCTAGTGTAAGGGTTAGGTTTAGGGTAAGGGTCAGGTTTAGAGCTTGGTGTATTATTAGGTCAAATTCCAGGTTAGGGCTTACTTTAGGTTAAGGTTTCAGGTTAGGGCTCAAATTAGCATTAGGGTTAGGGTTAGAGTTATGAATAGGATTAGGTTTAGGATTCAGGTATAGAGTAATGTATAGGGTTAGTTTTAGGGATAGTGTTAGGTTTAGGCCTAGGCTTAGCATTTGGGATAGGCTTATGTGTAGGGTAATGGATAGAGTTTGTGCTAGTGTTAGGGATTGGGTTATGGTTAGGATTAGGACTAGGGTTAGGGTTAGGCCTAGGGCTAGTGTTAGGGTTGGGTTAAGGTTAAGTGTTTATGGTTAGGGCTAGGGCGAGGTTTAGGGTTAGAATCAGGGCTATGGTTAGAATTAGGGTTAGAGTTAGGGCTAGCGTTAGCATTAGTGTTAGGGATATATTTAAGGTAATGGATAGAATTTGAGGTAGAATTCATGCTATGGTTACAGTTAGGATTAGGGCAAGGGTTAGCGTTACAGTTAGGGTTAGGGTAAGAGGTAGACTTTGAGATAAGTTTAGGGCTAGGCAAGTGTGATGGTTAGGGTTAGAGCTAGGGTTAGGGTTAGGCTTACAGCTAGTTTTAGTGCTACATTTAGGGCTAGGTTTTTGGGGAGGTTTATGGCTAGTGTTAGGACTATGGGTAATGTAAGAACAAGGATTATGGTTATCGTTAGTTTTAAGTTTAGGGTTATGGATAGGTCTAGTGTTAGGGGTATGTTTTGGGTTAGGATAAGGTTTAGAACTAGGGTTTGTATTAGGGTAAGGGTCAGTGTTCAGGTTAGCATTGGATTTAGGTTTGGAGCACAATTTTACTTGGGTTAATTTTAGGGGTATTGTTAGTCATTGCGTTAGACTCATGGTTATTGTCAGTGCTAGAGCTAGGTTTTTGTTTAGGGCTAGGGATAGAGTTATGGCTATATTTAGGATAAAGTTTAAGTCTAGTGTTAATATTATGGTTAGGTTTATGTATAGGTTTACCAATAGGGCTAGTGTTAGTGTTTGGTTTAGGGTTAGGGTCAGGCTTAGACCTAGAGTTAATGTTAGGGTCAGAATAAGGGTCAGGGAGAGGCTTAGGGTTTGGGTGAGGGTTAAAGATAGAATGAAATCTAGGGTTAGGACTAGTAATAGCATTAAGGTTTTGGGTAGGCTAAGGATTAGGGTTAGGACTAGGGTAGCATTGCGGTGAGGGTTTGGCTTAGGGTAAGGGATAGGGTTAGAGCTAGGATCAGGGTTAGGATTAGGTTTAGCATTAGGGTTAAAGCTAGGGTTAGGGTTCAGATTAAGGCTAGGTTTTGTGTTAGGGTTAGGGCTATTGCTAATGTAAGACCTGGCATTACCATTAGGGCTAGTTTTAGACTTAGGGTTAGGGCTAGGTTTAGTGTTCCGTTTAGGTTTAGTGTTAGGGTGATATTTAGAGCTAGGGTTAGTTTTAGGATCAGAGTCAGGGTCATTATTAGTTGTATGGTTAGGCTTAGGACTCAAATTAGATCTAGGGTAAGGGCTAGGCATAGCATTAGGCTTTGGATTAGTTTAAGGTTTAGGATTAGAGTGGTAGCTCAGTTTTGCTTAAATGCTATGGCTATCGTTAGGGATAGTTTTCAAATTAGCATTAGGATTAGGGCTAGTGTTAGAATGAGGTTTAGGTTTAAGGTTAGGGTTAGATTTAGAGTTAGGGTTAGATCTTGGTTTAGGGCTAGGGCTACGTTTGGGGCTAGGGTGTGGGCTAGGCTTTGGGTCATGGTAAGGGATAATGTTAGAACTAGGGATAGGGCTAGGGCGAGAATTAGTGTTAGTCTTAGAGCGAGGGTTATGATTAGGTTTATGGTTAGGGCTAAATTAGGTCTAGAATTAGAGCTTGCATTAGTATTAGGGCTAGACCTTGGTTTAGGGCTAGAGTTAGAATTAGGGTTAGGATAGTTATGATATTATAGCTAGGTTAAGGGCTAGGGTGAGGGTTCACTTTAGGGTTAGGTCTAGTGCAATTAGCACTACATTAGGGCTAGGATTAGAGCTAGGGTTAGTGTTAGGGTTAGGGTTAGGTTTAGGGTTAGGGGAAGGATACCTAGGCTCAGAACTAGGGCAAGGGTTGAAATTAGGGATTGGCCTAGTGATAGTGTTCAGTTTAGGATTAAGGCTAGGTTTAGGGCTAGTATGAGGGCTTGGGTTTGTATTAGGTTTAGGGCGAGAATTAGGTATATGGCTAATGTCAGTTAGAGTTACGCTTAGAAATAGTGTTAAGGTTAGGTTTATGGCTAGGTCTATTGTAGGGTTAGGTTTCGGGAAAGGGTCCGGTTTAAAGCTATGTGTATTGTTAGGGTACGTGTCTTGTTTAGGGTTTGGTTTAGGTTATGGTTTATGTTTAGGGCTTGAGTTAGCATTAGGGTTAGGGATTGGGTTAGAGTAATTAATAAGGTTAGGTTTAGTGTTCAGGTTAGTTTTAGGATATGGATATGGTTAGTGTTAGAGATAGGTTTAGAGTTAGGCCTAGGGTTAGCATTTGGATTAGTCTTATGTTTATGGTAATGGATAGGTTTAGGGCTAGGGTTATGGTTAGGATTAGGGTTAGGGCTAGGGTTAGGGTTAGGGTTAGGTTTAAGACTAGAGTTATTGTTAGGGTTAAGTTTAGGGTAAATGTTAGGGTTTGAGCTATGGTTAGGGTTAGGACAATGTTTAGTGTTATTGTGACATCTAGGGTTAGGGTTAGGGTTAAGTTTAGAGCTAAGTTTAGCATTAGGGTTAGGGTTATGTTTAGGGTAATGGATAGAGTTAGAACTAAGGTTTGGCCTTGGTTATGGTTAGGATTAGGACTAGGGTTAGGGTTAGGGTTAGGTCTAGAGTTATATTTGGGTAAGGGTTAGTGTTTGAGCTAGGGTTAGGGTTAAGGCAAGGGTTAGGGTTAGGGTTCGGTCTAGGGTTAGAGTTAGGGTTACACTTATAGCTAGGTTTTGTGTGAGGTTTAGGGCTAACGTTAAGGCTATATGTAATGTAAGACCTAGAGTTAGGGTTATGGCTAGGTCTACTGTTAGTGTTATGGCTAGATTTGGGGTTAGCATAAAGTTTAGAGCTAGGATTTGTGTTACAAGAAAGGACAGTGTTTGGGTTAAGGTTATGGCCAGAATTAGGACTTGGTTTAGGTCTAGAAGTAGAGGTAGTGTTTGGGCCAGGTTAAGGGTTATTGTGGGGGCTAAAGCTAGGTTTTTGTCTAGGGCTAGTGTTAGAGTTATGGCTAGATTTAAGATTATATTTTTGTCTAGGTCGAGTGTTAGGGTTAAGGTTAGCTATAGGTTTACCCATAAGGCTAGTGTTAGGATTCAGTTTAGAGTTAGGGTCAGATTTAATCCTAGGGTTAGAGTTAGGGTCAGAATAAGGGTCAGGGTTAGGGTTAGGATTTGAGTTAGGGTTAGAGGTAGAATGAGGGCTAGGGTTAGGACTAGTAATAGAGTTATAGTTTGGGTAGGCTAAGGATTAGGTGTAGGACTATGGTAGCATTAGGGTGAGGGTTTGGCTTAGGGTAAGGGATAGGCTTAGAGCTAGGGTAATGGCTAGTGTTAGGGTTAGGTATAGGTCTAGGTTAAGGTTAGGGTTGGGTTTAAAGCTAGGTTTAAGTCTCAGATTAGAGCTAGATTTTCTGTTAGCACAAGGCTATGGCTAATGTAAGAACTGGTGTTACGATTAGGGCTAGTTTTAGGGTTAGGGTTAGGGCTAGGTCTAGTGTTCGGGTTAAGTTTAGTGTTAGTTAGTTAAGTAAGTTAGGGTTATTGTTAGGGTCTGAGTCAGGATCAGGGTAAGTTCTAGAGTTATGGTTAGGATTCAAATTAGGACTAGGGTTAGGGCTAGTTATAAGCTTAGGTTTTAGTTTCGTTAAGGATTAGCATTAAGTCTATGATTCAGTTTTGTCTGAGTGCTAGGGCTAGGGTTAAGGCTAGTTTTCCAGTTAGCATTAGGGTTAGGGCTAGTGTTAGGGTGAGGTTTAGGATTAGGTTTAGGGTTCTATTTAGGGTTAGGTTTAGGTCTAGGTTTGGGGCTAAGGCAAAAGTAGGAATTGGGTTGGGGCTAGGTTTAGGTCTAGGGTTTTTGTTATGGTAAGGGATAGATTTAAAACTAGGGCCGGTGCTAGGGTAAGAGTTAGAGTTAGGGTTACAGTTAGGGTTAGGTTTAGGACTAAATTTGTGCTAGAATTAGTGCTAGGGTTAGTGTTAGGGCTAGGCCTAATTTAGGGCTAGGGTTAGGGTTAGGATTAGTGTAAGGTATGATGTTATAAGGTAAGGTTATGATGTTATAGCTAGGTTTAGGGCGAGGGTCAAAATAGTGTTAGGGCTAGGGTTACGGTTAGGATGAAGGATAGGTTTAGGGCTAGGATTAGGGCTAGGTTTAGGTCTAGGATTAGGGTTAGGTTTTGTTTTAGGGTTAGGGTTAGAATTAGTGCTAGGGCTAATGTTAGGTCTAGGTTTATGGTTAGGGTTAGTTTTAGGGTTAGGTTTATGGCTAGTTCTAATGTAATGTTTAGGTTGAGGGTTAGGGTCAGATTTCAAGATAGGGTTATTATTATGGTCACTCTCATGATTAAGGTTTGAGTTAGGTTAAGGTTTAGGATCAGGGCTTTCATTAGTGTTGGGGTTAGAGTTAAGGTTTGGGTAAAGTTTATGGTTAGGTTTAGGGTTCAGGTTAGATTTAGGGTAATGGATAAAATTAAGGTTAGAGATAGGGTTAAGATTATTTTAGGATTAGGGTTATGTTTAGTGTAATGGATAGGGTTAGAGCTAAGGTTAGGACTAGGATTATGGTTAGGATTAAGGCTAGGGTTAGGTTTAGGGTTAGGGCAAGTTTTAGTGTTAGGGTTAGGTTTAGGGTAATGGTTAGGGCTCTGGTTAGGGTTAGGGTTTAAACAAGGGATAGGGCTCAGATTAGTGCTAGGTTTTGGGTTATGTTAGGGCTAGGATTAGGGCTACGGCTACTGTAAATACTGGGGTTATGATTAGGAATACTTTTAGGTTTAGGGTTAGGGGTAGGTTTACTTTTAGAATTAGGTACAATTTTAGGGTGATCTGAGAGCTAGAGTTAGTGTTAGGGTCAGAGTCAGGGTCAAGGTTAGTTTTAGGGTTAGGGTGGGACTGGAATTAGGGCTAGGGTTAGGGCTAGGTGTGGGTTAGATTTTGGTTTAGGTTAAGGGTTAGAATTAGGGCTATGGCTCTTTTTTATGGCTATGACTAGTTTAGTGCTAGTTTTAGGATTAGGGTTAGTGTTAGGGCTAGATTTAGTGTGATGTTTAGGGTTAGGAATGGGGTTAGATTTAGAGTTATGTTTAGAACTAGGTTTAGTGATAGGGCTAGTGTTAGGGCTAAGGATAGAGCGAGTTTTAGGGTTATGGTAAGGGATAGGTTTAGAACTAAGAATAGGGCTAGGGCGACAGTTAGAGTTAGTATTAATGCTAGTGTTAGGGTTAGGGTTAGGGCTAAATTAGGGCTAAGATCAGGTCTAGGATTAGTGTAAGGGTTAAATCTAGGGTTAGAGTTAGGGTTAGATTTAGAGGAAGGGATGGGGTTATATCTAGGTTCAGGTATAGGGTGAAGGATAAAATTAGGGATAGGGCTAGAGTTAGGGTTTGGGTTAGGATCAAGGATAGGTTTAGGGCTAGAATGAGGGCTAGCATTTGTGTTAGGGTTATGGCAAGAATTAGGGCTAGGGCTAATATCAGGTCTAGGGTTATGTTTAGGGATAGTTTTAGGGTAAGGTTTATGGCTAGATCTATATTCAGAGTTAGGTTTAGGGTAAGGTTCAGGTTTAGACCTAGGGGTATTATAATAATCAGGTCAGGTTTTAGGTTTGGATTAGGTTGAGGTTTATGTTTAGTGATCAAATTATCATTAGGGTAGACTTAGGATTAGTGTAAGGGATAGGGTTAGGTTTAATTTCAGGTTAGGTTTAGGTTTCATGTTAGGTTTAGCTTAATGGAGAGGGTTAGAGTTAGGCCTAGGGTTAGCATTAGGTTTATGGTTATTGTTTGGGTTATTGATCGATTTAGAGCTATGGTTAGGGCTAAGATTTTGTTTAGGATGAGGGCTAGAGTTAGGGTTATGTTTATGGTTAAGGCTAGGGTTAGGATTGGGGTTAAGTTTAGGATATGGGTTAGGGTTTAAGCTAGGGTTAGTGCTAAGGCTAGGGTTAGGTTTAGGGTTAGGTCAAGGGTTAGGGTTAGTATTAGGGTTAGGGCTAGGGTTCTGGTTAGTGTTAGGCTTAGGGTTTTCTTACCGTTACGTTAAGGGCAACATTCATGGATTTAGTAAGTGATAGGGCTAGATTGAGGGTTCAGGTTAGAATCAGAGCTAGGGATAGAGGTAGATTTAGGGTTAGAGCTAGAGTTAGCATTAGGTTTAGGGTTATGGTTAGGGTAATGGATAGAGTTAGAGCTAGGGTTTGGGCTATGGTTACCATTAGGATTAGGGCTAGGATTAGGGTTAGAGTTTGGGATAGAGTTTTTTTAGGGGAAGGATTAGGGTTTGAGCTAGAGTTAGGGCGAGGGTAATATTTTGGGTTAAGTTCAGCATTAGGTCTGGGGAAAGGATTACAGTAGGTTTAGGTTTAGGGTTAGGGTTAGGGCTAAGTTTATCATTAGGGTTTGGATAAGGGTTAGGGTAATGTATATGGTTAGATGTAAGTTTAGGTTTGGGTTAGGGTTAGATTTTATTTTAGGGTTAAGGTTAAGGCATGGTTAGGTTTAGGTTTTGGGTATGGGTTAGGGTTTGAGCTAGGGTTAGGGCTATGGCATGTGTTAGGTTTAGGGTTAGGTCTAGGGTTAGTTTTCTGGTTAGGGTAAGGGTTAGGGTTTGGGTTAGGGTTAGGGTTCCGGTTATGGCTAGGTTTATCAATAGGTTTAGGGATAGGGTTAGGGTAATGTGTATGTTCAGAGCTAGGTTTAGGGATAGGGTTAAGTTTAGGGTTAGGGATAGAGTTAGGGATAAGTCTAAGTTTATATTTAGGGCAAGATAGGCATTGAGTTAAGTTTAGGACTAATGCTACAGTTAGGGTTAGGATTAGGGCTAGGGTTAGGGATAGGGTTACACTTAGGGCTAGGTTTAGGCTTAGGTTCACTCTAGGTTTTGTGTTAGGTTAAGGTGTAGGGTTATTGCTATGGGTAATGTAAGAGCTAGGATTATGATTAGGGCTAGTTGTAGGGTTAGGATTATGGCTTGGTCTAGTGTTAGGTTTAGATTTTTGGTTACGGTCAGGCTTAGAGATAGCTTAGTGTTACATGCTGGGTCCGTGTTCAGGTTAGTGTTAGGGTTAAGATTAAAGCCAGAATTAGGACTAGGTTTATGTCTAGTGGTAGAATTAGTCTTTGCATTAGGTTAAGCGTTATTGAGGGGGCTAGGGCTAGGTTTTTGTTTAAGTCTAGGGCTAGAGTTAAGGCTAGATTTAGGATTAGGTTTAGGTCTAGGGCTAGTGGTAGAGTCAGGTTTATTATAAGGTTACTGGTAGGGCTAGTGTTAAGGTTTGGTCTAGGGTTAGGGTCAGGTTTAGAGCTAGGGTTAGTGTTATGGTCAGAATAAGGGTCAGAGTTAGGGTTAGGGTTAGGGATAGGTTAGAACTAGAATGAGAACTAGATTTAGGACTATTAATATGGTTAGGATTTTGATTAGTCTAAGGATTATGTATAGGTCTAGGGTTACCATTAGGATTAGGGTTTTTCTTAGGTTTATGGATAGAGTTAAAGATAGTGTTAGGGTTAAGGTTAGAGTTAGTGTTAAAGCTAGGTTTAGGGCTCCAATTAGGGCTAGATTTTGTGTTAGTGTTATAGCTTGGAATAGGTTAACACGCAATGTAAGAATCAGAGTTACAATTAAGGTTAGCTTTAGGGTTAGTGTTAGGGGTATTTCTCGTGTTAGGGTTAGGTTTAAGTTTAGGATGAATTTAGAGCTAGGGTTATTGTTAGGATAGGAGTCAGGGACAGGGTTTGTTTTAGGGTTAGGGTTAAAAATCAAATTAGGGCTAGGTTTACTGTTAGGGTTTGGTTTATGGTTAGAGTGGTGTTTTAGAGCTAGGGTAAGTGTTAGGGTATAAGTCAGGGTCAGGGTTATTTTTAAGTTTAGGTTTAGGACTCGAATTAGGGCTAGGATTAGTTCTAGGTGTAATTGCGGGTTTGGTTTAAGTTAAGGTTTAGGGTTAGTCTATTGTTCAGTTTTGTTTTATCTCAGGGTTAGTGTTATCCCTAGTTTTATGATTAGCATTTGGGTTAAGTCTAGTGTTAGATTTAGGCTTAGGCTATGGTTAGGGATACACTTAGAGTTAGGCTTAGATCTAGGATTAGACTAGGAATAAGGATAATGCAAGGGTTAGTGCTAGGGTTAGGTTATGGTCAGAGTTTGGGTTAGAACTAGGAATAGGGCTAGTGTGAGAGTTAGAGTTTGTCTCAGGGCTAGGGTTAGGGTTAGAGTTTTGGCTAGGGTTTGTTTAGTGTAAGGGTTAGAGTTTGAGCTAGAGTTAGGGCTAGGGCTAAATTGAGGGTTAGGTTCAGCATTAGGTCTAGGATAGGATTACGGTAAGTTTAGGGTTTGGGTTAAGGTTAGGGCTAGATTTATTATTAGGGTTAGGATAAAGGTTAGGGTAATGGATATGGTTAGATGTAAGTTTAGGATTAGGTTTAGGGTTAGATTTAGTTTTAGGGTTAAGGTTAAGGCATGGTAAGGTTTAGGTTTCTGGTACAGGTTAGGGATTGAGCTAGGGTTAGGGCTATGTGAAGTGTTAGGTTTAGGGTTAGGTCTAGGGTTAGTTTTCCAGGTAGGGTAAGGGTAAGTGTTAGGGTAATGTGTATGTTCAGAGCTAGGTTTAGGGATAGGGTTAAGTTTATGGTTAGGGACAGGGTTAGGATTAGAGGTAGGGATAAGTCTAAGTTTATATTTAGGGTAAGGGTTAGGCAATGAGTAAGGTTTAGAACTAAGGCTAGAGTTATGGTTAAAATTAGGGCTAGGGTTAGGGTTAGAGTTACTCTTAGGGCTGGGTTTAGGCCTAGGATTCGCTCTAGGTTTTGTGTTAGGTTAAAGTGTAGGGTTAGGATTATGGGTAATGTAAGAGCCAGGAGTATGATTAGGGATAGTTGTAGGTTTAGGTTATGGCTAGGTCTGGTGTTAGGTTAGGTTTTTGGTTAGGGTCAGGTTTAGAGTTAGTTTAGTGTTAAATGCAGGATCCGTGTTCAGATTAGGTCCGCGTTAGGGTTAAGGTTAAAGCCAAAATTAGGACTAGGTTTATGTCTAGGGGTAGAGTTAGTCTTTGTATTAGGTTAAGGGTTATTGTTAGGGCTAGGGCTAGGTTTTTGTTTAGGTCTAGGGCTAGAGTTAAGGCTAGATTTAGGATTAGGTTTAGGTCTAGGGTTAGTGGTAGAGTCTGGTTTAGTATAAGTTTACTGGTAGGGCTAGTGTTAAGGTTTGGTCTAAGGTTAGATTCAGGTTTAAAACTAGGGTTAGTGTTATGGTCAAAATAAGGGTCAGTGTTAGGGTTAGGGTTTGGGATGGGTTAGAGCTAGAATGAGGGCAAGGTTTAGGACTATAAATATGGTTAGGATTTAGATTAGCCTAAGGATTAGGGATAGTTCTAAGTTTACAATTTGGGTTAGGGTTTTGCTTAGGTTTAGGGATACAGTTAGAGCTAGTGTTAGGTGTAGGGTTAGGATTAGGGTTAGTGTTAAAACTAGGTTTAGGGTGCAGATTATGGCTAGTTTTTGTGTTAGCATCAGGGCTAGGGTTAGGGCAACGAATAATGTAAGAATCAGGATTACAATGAGAGTTATATTTAAGGTTAGTGTTTAAGATTAGTGTTTATGGTTAGTTTCAAGGTTAGGATACATTTAGAGCTAGGATTATTGTTAGGATAGGAGCCAGGAACAGGGTTATTTTTAGGGTTAGGACTCAAATCAGGGCTAGGTTTACTCTTAGGGTTTGGTTTAAGGTTAGAGTGGTGTCAAGGGGTAGGGTTAGTCTTTCTGTCAGGTTAAGGGTTATTGTTAGGGCTAGGGCTGGGTTTTTGTTTAGGTCTAGGGCTAGAGTTAAGGGTAGTTTTAGTATTAGGCTTAGGTCTAGGGCTAGTTGTAGAGTCCAGTTTAGTATAAGTTTACTGGTAGGGCTAGTTTTAAGTTTTGGTCTAGTGTTAGAGTCAGGTTTAGAACTAGGGTTAGTGTTATGGTCAGAATAAGGATCAGTGTTAGGGTTAGGGTTAGGTATAGGTTAGAGTTAAATGAGGACAAGGTTTAGGACTATTAATAAGGTTGGGGTTTTGATTTTCCTAAGGATTAGGAATATGTCTAAGGTTACGATTTGGGTTAGGGTTTTGCTTAGGTTTAGCGACAGAGTTAGAGCTAGTGTTAGGTGTAGGGTTAGGATTAGGGTTAGTGTTAAAGCTAGGTTTAGGGTGCAGATTATGGCTAGATTTTGTGTTAGCATCAGGGCTAGGGTTAGGGCAAAAATAATGTAAGAATCAGGAATACAATTAGAGTTATATTTAAGGTTAGTGTTTAAGATTAGTGTTTATGTTTAGGTTTAAGTTTAGGATAAATTTGGAGCTAGGGTTTTTGTTGGGATAGGAGCCAGGAACAGGGTTATTTTTAGGGTTAGGACTCAAATTAGGGCTAGGTTTACTGTTAGGGTTTGGTTTAAGGTTTGAGTGGTGTTTTAGAGCTAGGGTGAATGTTAGGGTATATGTCAGGGTCAGGGTTAGTTTTAAGGTTAGGGTTAGGATTCGAATTAGGGCGAAGATTTGTTCTAGGTGTACTTTAGGGTTTGTTTTAAGTTAAGGTTTAGGGTTAGGTCTATTGCTCGGTTTTGTTTTAATCCCAGGTTAGGGTTCGCACTAGGTTGATGATGAATATTAGGGTTATGTCTAGTGCTAGTGTTAGGCTTGGGCTTACGGTTAGGGTTGTATTTAGAGTTAGGCTTAGATCTAGGGTTAGGCTAGGACTAAGGATGGGGCAAGTGTTAGAGCTAGGGTTAGGGCTAGGTTTAGAGTTATGGTAAGGGATAGGGTTAGAACTAGGAATAGGGCTAATGTGAGAGTTAGAGTTTGTCTTAGAGCTAGGATTAGGGTTAGGGTTGGATAAGGGTTAATTTAAGGCCAAAATTAGGGTTAGGGTTAGTGCTTGTTTAGGCCTAGTGATAGGGTTATGGTTAGGGTTATGTTTTGGATAAGGGATGGCGTTATACCTAGGATTAGAGGTAGGGTGAGGGTTAGAGTAGGGTTAGGGCTAGGCATAGAGTTAGGGTTATGATTAATGCTAGGTTTAAGGTTAAGATGAGGGCTAATTTTTTTTTTTTTTTTTTTTTTTTTTTTTTTTAGGTTTAGGCTAGGATTAGGGCTAGGGCTATTATCAGGTCTAGGGTTATGGTTAAAGATAATTTTAGAGTTAGGTTTAGGTCTACATCTAGTGTAAGGGTTAGGCTTAGGGTAAGGTTCACGTTTAGAGCTAGGGGAATTTTTAAGGTTAAGGTGAAGCTTACGGTTTGGTTTAAGTTAGGATTTAGGTTTAGGGCTCGAATTTGCATTAAGGTTAGATTTAGGGTAATGATAGGATTTGTTTTAGAGTTCGGGTTAGGTTTAGGGTAATTTATAGGGTTAGCATTAGCAATAGGGTTAGGGTTAGGCTTAGGGTTAGCATTAGGGTAAGGGTTATGGTTATGGTAGTGGGTCGGATTTGAGCTTAGGTTAGAACTAGGGTTAAGGTTAGGACTAGGTCTTGAGTTATGGTTAGGGTTACGTTTAGAACTAGGGTTAGGTTTAGGGTTATGTTTAGAGCTAGGGTTATGGCTAAGGAGAGGGTTAGTTTTGTGGTTAGGTGTAGGGATAGGATTATGCTAGATTTAGTATTAGGGTTAGGGTTAGGGCTAGGATTATCATTAAGGTTAGGTTTAGGGTTAGGATAATGTATAGGTTTAGATATACGGTTAGGTAAGGGTTTGGTTTAGGTTTAGGATTAGGGCTATGGTTATGTTTAGGTTTCTGGTAAAGTTTAGGGTTTGAGTTACGTTTAGTGCTATGCCAAGTGTTAAATTTAGGATTATATCTAGGGTCAGTTTTCTGGATAATGTTAGGTTTAGAGTTAGGATTTAGGTTAGGATTATCAATAAGTTTAGGGTTGGGGTAATGGGTAGGTTTAGAGCTAGGTTTATGGCGAAGTTTGAGTTTAGGATTAGGGCTAGGGTTAATGTTAGAGTTTGTGATAAGTCTAGGTTTATGTTTAGGGTAAGGTTTAAGCTTTGAGCTAGGGTTAGGACTAAGGTGAGGACTAGGTTTATGTTAGGCCTAGGGTTAGGTGAGGGCTAGGGTTATGGTTAGTGTTATGCTTCGGGCTAGATTTAGTCCTTGGATTAGTTCTGTGTTTAGTGTTAGGTTTAGGCCTAGGGTTAGGGCTATGGGTAATGTAAGAGCCAGAGTTATAATTAGGTCTTGTTATACTGTTAGAGTTATGGATGTGTCTAGAATTGGGTTTAGGTTTTGATTAGGGTCAGTTTAAGAGGTACGTTTAGTGTTAAAGGCAGGGTCAGTGTTCCAAGTTCGGGTTAAAGCCAGAATTAGGACTAGGTTTTGGTCTAGGGGTGGGGTTAGTGTTTGGGTTAGGTTAAGTGTTATTTAGGGCTATGGCTAGGTTTTTCTTTATGTCTAGAACTAGAGTTAAGGCTAGATTTAGATTTAGGTTTAGATCTAGGGCTAATGGTAGGGTTTGGTCAAGGTATAAGGTTACCAGTAGGGCTAGTGTTAGGGTTTGGTTTAGCGTTAGGGTCAGGTTTAGACCTCGGGTTTGCGTTATGGTCAGAATGAGGGTCAGGGTCAGGGTTAGGGTTGGGGACAGGGTTAGAGCTAGAATGAGATCTAGGGTTAGGACTAATAATAGGGTTATTATTTGGTTAGCCTAAGGATTAGGGATAGGTCTAGGGTTACCATTAGGGTTAGGGTTTTGCTTAGGGTAAGGGATACGGTTAGAGATAGGTTTAGGGCTAGGGTTAGGGTTATGTTTAGGGTTAAAACTAGGTTTAGGGCTCAGATTAGGGCTAGTTTTTGTGTGAGGTTTAAGGCTAGGGTTAGGGCAATGACTAATATAAGAATCAGGGTTACAATTAGGGTTAGTTTTAGGGTTAGGGTTAGGGGTAGGTCAAGTGTTAGGGTTAGGTTTAATGTTAGATTGATATTTATAGCTAGAGTTAGTGTTAGAATATGAGTCAGGTCAGGGTGAGTTTTAGGGTTAGGGTTAGGACTCGAATTAGGGCTAGGGTTACTGTTAGGGTTTGGTTTAAATTTAGGGTGCTGTTTAAAGCTAGGGTGGGTGTTAGGATATGAGACAGGGTCAGGGTTATTTTAAAGGTTAGGATTAGGTCTTGAATTAGGGCTAGGGTTAGTTCTAGGTGTAGTGCTAGTGTTTGGTTTAAGTTAAAGTTTAGTGTTAGGCCTGTTGCTCAGTTTTGTTTTAGTGCTATGGTTAGGGTTAGGGCTAGGGTTAAGGTTTGTGGTAGGATTAATGAATGCTAGGTTTAACGCTAGGATTAGGGCTGGGTTTTGTGTTAGGGTTAGGGCTAGGATTATGGCTAGGGCTAATGTCAGGTCTAGGTTTACAGTTAGGGATAGTCTTAAGGTTAGATTTATGGCTAGGTCAAATTTAAGTTTTATGCTTAGGGAAAGGGTCAGGTTTAGAGCTAGGTGTATTATTAGGGTTAGGGTCAGGCTTTGGGTTTGGGTTAGGTTACGGTTTAGGTTTAGGCTCGAATTAGCATTAAGGTTAAAATTAGGGTAAAGGTAATGGATAGGGTTAGATTTAGGTTTTAGGTTAGGTTTAGGGTAATGGATATGGTTTTGGTTTGTGATAGGTTTAGCGTTAGGCCTAGGGTTAACATTAGCATTATGGTTATTTTTAGGGTAATTTAAATGCCTAGACCTAGGGTTATGGCTAGGGTTAATTTAGAATTAGGGCTAGAGTTAGGGTTAGGTCAGGGTTAGGGTGAGGGTTAGAATCAATATTAGGTTTCGGGTTTGAGCTAGGTTTAGTGCTGAGGCTAAGGTTAATTTAAGGTTTGGCCTAGGGTTATGGTCATGGTTATGCTAAGGTTAGTGTTAGGGTTAGGTCTAGGGTTATCATTAGACTTAGGGTAATAGGTTTAGATGTCAGGTTAGAGTTAGGTTTAGGGTTAGGTTAGCATTAGTGTTAGGTTTAGGGTTAGGATTAGGGTTAGGTTCACTGTTAGTTTTAGGGTTAGGTTTATGTCTAGGGTTAGGGTAGGCTTATCTTTAGGTCTAGTGTTTTCATTAGTGTTAAGTTTGGGGATAGGTAATGGGTAGGGTTCTAGCTAGGGTTAGGGCTAGGGTTAAGGTTAGGATTAGGGCTAGGGTTAGGGTTAGGGTTAGGCCTTCGGTTAGTTTTGGGGTTAGGTTATGTTTAAGGGTTTGTGATTGAGCTAGTATTTGGGCTAGGGCAAGGGTTAGGGTTACAGTCAGGGCTGTAGGGTTAGTGTTAGGATTAGGGCTAGGGTTAGCATTAGGTTTTGGGTTACGGTTAAGGTAATTGCTAGAGTAAGAGCTAGGGTTTGGGCTATGGTTATGGTTAGGATTAGGGTTAGGGTGAGGGTGAGGTTTTGGGTTTGGTTTAGGGTTATGTTTAGGGTAATGTTAAGGGCTAGGACGAGGGTTAGGGTTAGGGTTAGGGCTAGGTATAGGGTTAGTGTTATGCTTAGGGTTAGGTTTAGGGCTACAATTAGGGCTAGGTTTTGTGTAAGGTTTAAGGCTTGTGTGAGGTGTATTAGTAATTTAAGAGCTAGAGTTACGGTTATGGCTAGATTTAGGGTTCATGTAGTGTTAGGGTTAGTTTCTGGGTTAGGATAAGGTTTAGAGCTTGGGGTTTTTTAGGGTAAGTGTCAAAGTTCAGGTTAGGATTAGGTTTAGGTTATTTCCAGAATGAGAACTGGGGTTAGGTCTAGTGGTAGGGTTAGTCCTTGAGTTGGGTTAATGGTTATTTTTAGGGATAAAGCTAGGGTTATGGCTATATTTAGGATTAGGTTTAGGTCTAGGGCTAGAGTTCGTGTTAGGTTTAAGTATAGGGTAACCAGTAGGGCTAGTGTTAAGTTTCAAATAAGGTTTAGGGTCATGTTTAAACTTAGGTTTAGTGTTAGAGTCAGAATAAGGGTCAGGGTTAGGGTTAGGGTTTGTGTTAATTTTAGAGCTAGAATGAGGGCTAGGGTTAGGACTAGTAATAAAGTTAGTGTTTGGGGTAGGCTTAAGATTAGGGTTAGAACTAGGGTAGCAATAGGGTGAGGGTTTGGCTTCGGGTAAGGGATAGGGTTAGAGCTAGGGTTAGGACTATTTATAGGGTTAGGGTTAGGGCCAGGGTTAGGGTTAAAGCTAGTGTTAGGCCTTGGATTAGGGCTGGTTTTGTGTTAGGTTTAGGGCTATGGCTAATGTAAGAACTGGCATTATGATTAGGGCTAGTTTTAGGGTTAGGTTTACGGCGAGGTCTAGTGTTAGGATTAGGTTTAGGGATAGGGTGATGTGTAGATCTAGGGTCAGTTTTAGGGTCAGAGTCAGGGTTAGTATTAGTCTTAGGGTTAGGGTTAGAACTTGAATTAGGGCTAAAGTAAGGGCTATGTGTAGGGTTAGGGTTTTGTTTGGGTTCAGGATCAGGGTCAGTGCTATTACTCGGTTTTGCTTGAGGGCTAGGGCTAGGTTTAGGTCTAGTTTTCAAATTAGCATTAGGTTTAGAGCTAGTGTTAGCGTATGGTTTAGGCTTATGTTTAGGGTTAGATTTGGAGTTAGGTTTAAATCTATGTTACAGCTAGGGTTATGGCTAGGGATAGGTTTAGAACTAGGGATGGAGCTAGGGAGAGAGAGTTGGTCTTAAGGATAGAGTTTGGTAAGGTTAGAGTTAGGGCTGTAATAGGGCTTAGATTAGATCTAGGGTTAGTATTAAGGCTAAGTCTAGGTTTAGGGCTAGTGTTAGGGTTATGGTTATGGTTAGGCATGATGTTGTAGCTAGGTTTAGAACTAGGGTGAGGGTTAAAATTAGGGTTAGGGCTAGTGTTAGGTTAGGGTTAGGATTAAGGCTATTTGGGGGCTAGGATTAGGGCTAGGGTTTGTGTTAGGATTAGGGCTTCATGTGCTAGGGCTAATGACAGGTCTAGGATTATGGTTAGAGATAGTTTTAGGGTTAGGATTACGGCTAGGTATTTTTTAAAGGTTAGGTTAAGGTTTAGGGTAAGATTTAGAGCTAGGGGCATTATTAGGGTAAGGTACAGGGTTCTGGGTTGGATTAGGTTAATCTTTAAGTTTAGGGCTCAAATTAGTGTTAGGGTAAGGGTTAGGATTAGGTTCATGGATATGGTTAGGTTTATTGTTCAGGTTAGTTTTAGTGTAATGTATAGGTTTAGGATTAGGAATAGGGTTAGGGTTATCCTAGGGTTAGCATTAGGGTTAGGGTTAGGGTTAGAGTAAGGGTAATCCATAGGATTAGAGCTAGGGTTAGGGCTAGGGTTATGGTTAGGATTAGGGCTAGGGTCCCAGTTAGGTTTGGGGTTATTGCAAGCGTTAGTGTTAGTGTTAGATTTAAGGTAAGGGTTAGGGCTAGCATAACGGTCATTGTTTATGTTACAGCAAGTGTTAGGGCTCTGATTAGGATCGGTTTTGGATTAGGTTAAAATTAGGTTTAGGGCTAAAGCTAATGTAAGAACTAGGATTATGATTAGGGCTAGTTTTAGGGTTAGGGTTACAGCTAGGTCTAGTGTCAGGGTTCGGTTTAGTTTTTGGGTGACGTTTAGAGCTAGGGTTAGTGTAGGGTCAGAGTCAGGGTCATGGTTAGTTTTAGGGTTAGGGATAGGACTTGAATTAGAGCTAGGTTTAGGGCTATGTGTAGGCTTAGCGTTTGGTTTAGGTTAAAGTTTAGGGTTAAGGCTATAGTTCTGTTTTGTTGTAGGGCTTGGGCTAGGTTAGGGTTAGTTTTAGGATTAGCGTTAGTGTCACAGCTTGTGTTAGTGAGAGATTTAGGTTTAGGTTTAGGGTTTCATTTAGAGTTAGGGTTAGATGTAGGATTAGGACTAGGGCTTGGGCTAGGGCTAAGGTTAGTGCAAGTTTTAGGGTTATGGCAAGGGTTGGGGTTAGAAGTAGAAATACGACTAGGGTGAGAGTTAGAGTTAGTCTTAGGGCTAGGGTTAGGTTAGGTTTTGGGCTAAATTAGGGCTATGATTAGGTCTAGGGTTTGTGTTAGGGTTAGGTAGGCCTAGTTTTAGGCTTAGGGATAGGGTTAGGTTCAGGGGAAGGGATGGGATTATAGCTAGTTTTAGGGCTAGGTCAAAGGTTAGAATTACGGTTAGGGCTAGGATTATGTTTTGGGTTAGTAATAAGGCTAGGTTTAGGGTTAGGCTGAGGGCTAGGGTTTGTTTTAGGGTTATGGCAAGAATTAGGGCTAGGGCTAGTGTCAGGTCTAGGGTTATAGTTAGAGATAGACCGAGTGTTAGATTTATGGCTAGGTCTTAGGGTAAGGCTTAGGTTTAGGGTAAGGGTCAGGTTTAGAGCTAGGGTTATTATTAGGGTTAGATTCAGGTTTGGGTTTTGGTTTAAGCTAGGGTTTAGGGATAGGGCTCTAATGAGCATTAGGGTTAGGGGCATGGTAATGATATGGTTAGGTTTAGGGTTCAGATTAGGTGTAGGTTAATTGATAGCGTTAGAGTTAGTGGAAGATTTAGGTTTAGGCCTAGGATGAACATTAGGGTAAGGGTTATGTTTAGGGTAATGGATAGGGTTAGAACTAGGGTTAGGGCTAGGGTTATGGTTAGTATTAGGCCTAGAGTGAGGTTTAGGGTTAGGGTTTGGCCTAGGGATAGCTTTAGGTTTAGGATTAGGGTATGGTTTAGGGTTTGAGCTAGGGTTAGTGCTAGGGCAAACGTTAGGTTTAGGGATATGTCAAGGTTATAGTTACGATTAGGGTCAAGGTTAGTGTTAGGATTAGGGCTAGGGTTATCATTAGGTTTAGGGTATTGATAGGGGTTTGATGTTAGGTTAGGGTTAAGGTTATGATTAGGTTTTGGCTTAAGGTTAGTGTTAGGGATAGTAGTAGGGTTAGTTTTAGGGTAATGATTAGGGTTTGAGGTAGGGTTAGGTCTATGGCAAAGTTTAGGTTTATGCCTATATCTAGGGTTAGAGTTAGGGTAAATTTAGGTTTAGGGATAGGGTTATCATCAGGATTAGGGTTAGGGTTAGGGTAAAGGGTATGGTTAGAGCTAGGTTTATGAATAGGGTTAAGGTTAGGATTAGGGCTAGGGTTAATGTTAGGGTTAGGTTTAGGCCAAGGATTAGTGTTAGGGTTATGTTAGGTTTAAGAGTTAGGGAATGAGCTAGGATTTGCACTAGGATGAGGTTTAGGGTTAGAGTCAGAATAAGGAAGGGTTAGGGCTAGGGTTAGCATTAGGGTTAGGGTTAGGGTTAGGGTAATGGATAGAGTTAGAGGTAGGGTTTGGCTTATGGTTATGGCTACTTTTAGCATTAGTGATATGGCTAGGTCTATTTTAGGGTTAGGTTTTTGGTTAGGAAAAGGTTTCGAGCTAGATTTTGTGTTAGGTTTAGGGTTGGGAGTATGATTATGTCCAGCAGTAGGCCTCAGGTTAGGTCTAGGATTAGGGCTAGTGTTTGGGTTAGGTTAAGGGTTATTGTTAGGGTTAGGGCTAAGTTTTTGTTTAGGGCTAGGGCTAGAGTTATCGCTCGATGAAGGATTAGGTGTAGGTCTAGGTCTAGTGTTAGGGTTAGGTATAGTTATAGGGTTACAGGTAGCGTCAATGTTACGGGTCGGGTTGGGGTAGGGTCAGGTCTAAACATACAGTTAGTGTTAGGGTCAGATTAAGGGTCAGGGTTAGTGTTAAAGCTTGGGATGGGGATAGAGCTAGATTGAGGGCTAGTGTTAAGACTAGTAATACAGTTAGGGTTTGAGTTAGGCTAAGAATTAAGTTAAGGACTAGGATAGATTTAGGGTTAGAGTTTGGCTTAGGGTAAAGGAAAGTGTTAGCGCTAGGGTTAGGGCTAGTGCAAGGGCTAGGCTTAGGGTTAGGGTTAGGATAGGGCTAGATTTAGAGTTAAAGCTAGCATTAGGGCTTGGATTAGGACTAGGTTTTGTGTTAACTATAGGTCTACAGCTAATGTAAGAACTAGGCTTAAAACTAGGGCTAGTTTTAGGGTTATTGTTATGTCTATATTTAGTATTAGGTTAGGTTTAGGGTTAGGGTTATGTTTAGCGTAATGGATAGGTTAGGGTTAGGGAATGTGTTAGGGTTAGACCGAGGGTTAGCATTAGGGTTAGTGTTCAGGCTAGTGTAATGAATAGGGTTAGAGCTAGGGTTAGGGCTAGGGTTATGGTTAGGGTTAGGGCTAGGTTTAGGGTTAGGTTTAGTGTTAGTTAAGGATTAAATTTAGTGTTAGGTTTAGGGTAAGTGTTAGAGCTGCATTTAGGGTTTGAGATAGGGTAAAAGCTAGGGTTTGGGCTCAGATCAGAGTTAGGTTTTGGGTTTCCTTAGGGCTAGTGTTAGGGATATGGATAATGTAAGAACTAGGCTTATGATTAGGGATATATTTGGGGTTACATTAGGGCTAAGTCTAGTTTTAATTTTAGAGAGATGTTTTGAGGTAGGATTAGTGTTAGGTTCAGAGTCAGGGTTTAGTATAAGGATACTGGTAGGGCTAGTGTTAGGGTTTGGTCTAGGGTCAGGGTCAGGTTTAGTACTAGGGTTAGTGTTATTATCAGAATAAGGTTCAGGGTTATGGTTAGGGTTTGGGATAGGGTTAGAGCTAGAATGAGGGCTAGGGTTAGGACTATTAATAGGGTTAGTGTTTTGATTAGGCTAAGGATTAGTGATAGGTCTAGGGTTACCACTAAGATTACTGTTTTGCTTATGATTAGTGATAGGGTTAGAACTTGTGTTAGGGGTAAGGTTATGGGTAGGGTAAGGTATGATGTTGCAGCTAGGTTTAGAGCTAGGGTGAGGCTTAAAATTAGGGTTAGGAATAGGGTAAAGTGTAGGGTTTAGGATTAAAGCTAGTGTTAGGCCTAGGGTGAAGGCTAGGGATTGTGTTAGGGTTAGGGCAACCATTAGGGCTAGGGCTAATGTCAGGTATAGGGTTATGGTTAGGGATAGATAGGCTAATTTGGGGGGTAGATTTATTTTTAGGTATAGTATAAGGGTTAGGTTGAGGGTTAGGGTCACATTTATAATTAGGGGTATTATTATGGTCAGGGTCAAAATTAGGGTTTGATTTAGGTTAAGGTTTAGGATTAGAGATCAAGTTAGCATTAGGGTTAAGGTTAGAGTTAGGGTAATGATATGGTTAGAGTTAGGGTTGGGGTCATGTTTATGGTAATGTATAGGTTAGGGTTATGGATAGTTCTAGCGTCAGGCTGAGAGTTAGCATTATGTTTAGTGTTAGGGTTAGGGTAATGGATAGTGTTAGAGCTATGGGTTAGGACTAGGTTTATGGTTATGCTTATGGCTAGTTTTAGGGTTAGGTGTAGGGTTATTGCAAGGATTAAAAGTAGGGTTAGGATTAGGGTAAGTGTTAGGACTAGGTTTTGGGTTAGAGTTAGGGTTAAAGCTAGGGTTGTGTCTCAGATTAGGGCTAGGTTTTGGGTTACCTTAGGGCTCTTGTTAGGGATACAGCTAATGTAAGAACTAGGGTTTCAATTAGGTCTACTTTTAGGGATATTTTGGGCTAAGTCTAGTTTTTTAATTAGGTTTAGATTTAGGGTGATGTTTGAATTAGGGTTAATGGTAATATCAGAGTCAGGGTCAGGGTTAGATTTAGGGTTAGGGATAGGACTCAAATTTGGGTAGGCATAGGGCTAAGTGTAGGGTTAGGATGTGGTTTAGGTTAAGGGTTAGGGTTAGTACTATGGATCGGTTTTGTTTTAGGGCTAAGGCTAAATTTAAGGGTAGTTTTATGATTAGCGTTAGTGTTATTGCTAGTGTTACGGGTTAGGGGTACATTTAGAGTTATGGTTAATTCTAGAATTAGGACTATGGCTAGTGTTAGAGCTAAGGTTAGGGCTAGTGTTTCGGTTATGGTAAGGGATAGGGTTATAACTAGGAATAGGGCTAGGGCAAGAGCTAGATTTAGAATTAGGGCTAGGGTTAGGGTTTGGGTTAGGGCTAAATTAAGGCTAGGAAAAAGTCTAGGAATATTGTTAGCCTTAGGCCTAGGATTAGGGCTACATTTAATGTTAGGTTTAATGTTAAGTTTGGGGAAGGGATGCCTTTTGTTTGATTTCCACCTCCATTTCCATGTACTCATATAAGTCAAAATGAAGTGAAAACTTAAAATAAAAAATGTTCATGATAGCAAAAAATTTAATTGAGAAGAGCATAATTTGGGAGCACACTAAGGCTAGATAAAAGATGAATTCTGCCCAGTATCAAAGAAATTTGAACAAAGCTAACTCTCACGCTAACATTATCTCTAACCCTAGCCCTAGCCCTAAACCTAACCGTAACCATAACCCTAACCCGAAGTGATTAGAAAATCAGTGATCCTAGTATTCCCACACATGTGGAGCCTTGTGGGGCAAGCTAGGTGATGAATCCTATGCACAATCAAACGAATCTTACCAAATAATAATGGGAGTATTTCAGTACATGCATATTTCCCTGTTTTCTCCTAAAGGGCTCTCAGATAAAGTTGTTTTTGCATTTTTAAGCTTAGGCCTGCTTTCACAAGGAAAATATCAGTCCCTACACAGAAGTGATGGAGTGTGTGAAGTTTCAAGCAGCTAGCACAAACCCTGTTTGATTTTTAACTTCATTAACTTACCCGTATAGGTCAAAATGAAGTGAAATCTTAAAATACAAACTGTTCCTGACAGCAAACATGTGGACCAAGAAGGCCTAAACCTGGGGAACAGAGTAAATCTAGCTAAAAGATAAATCCTGCCAAGTATCAAAGAATTTTGAATTAAACTAACTCTAACCCTAAAACTAGCTATAACCCTCGCCCTTCCCTTAACCCTAACTTTTTTATGGGGCATTTGACCTTAGAAGGTCCAAACGTGGGCAGCCTAGTGGGGCAAGCTAAGGGATGAATGTTGTGCACTATCAAAGAAATCTGACCAAATAGTTGATGGAGTATTTCAGTACATGCATATTTCCCTGTTTTCTCCTAAAGGACTCAGATTAAAATTGTTTTTACATGCTTCTGCTTAGGCCTACTTTCACAAGAACAAACAAGAGATTTCCCACAGAAAATTGATGGAGTGTGAAGTTTCAGGCAGCTAGCACCAAAACTGTTTGATTTTCAGCTCCATTTTCATTTACCTGTATAGGAAAAAATGAACTGAATCTTTAAAATATAAAATGATCCTTACAGTGAACCATTGAACCTAGGAGGACCAAATATTGGAAATATAGTAAGGATAGGCAAAAAGAATCCTGCCCAGTATCAAAGAAATTTGAACAAAACCAACTCTAACCCTAATACTAGCTCTAACACTAACCTTAACACAAACCCTAACCTGTCTAAAAAACTGTTGATCCTAGAAGTCCCAAATTTGGGGAGCCTAATGGGCTAAGCTATCCTATGCAGTGTCAAAGAACTATGACCAAATAATTGAGGTGGTATTTCAGTTCATGCATATTTCACTGTTTTCTGCTAAAGTGATCTTGGATAAAGTTGTTTTTGCAATCTTCATCTTAGGGCTACTTTCACAAGGAACAAATCAGAGAGTGCCCTCAGAGAACTGATTCAGTGTTTGAAGTTTTAAGCAGCTAGCACCAACCCGGTTTGATTTCAACCTCCATTTTCATTTACCTATATAGGTCAAAATAAAGTGAAATCTTAAAATACAGAGTGTTCCTGATAGTGAACCATTCAAACAAGAAGGCCCAAACCTAGGGAGCATATTAAGGCTAGGTAAAAGTTGACTCCTTCCAAGTACCAAAGAAATTTGAACAAAACTAAGTCTCACTCTAACACTAATCAAACACTAGCCCTAACCCTAAACCTAACACTAACCCTAACTGGGTTAGAGAACCATTGATCCTAGAAGACCCACACTTGGAGAGCTTTGTGGAGCAAGCTAAATGATGAATACTATACAGTATCAAACAAATCTGACCAAATAATTATGGGAGGAATTTCAGTGCATGTATATTTCCCTGTTTTCTCCTAAAGGGCTCTCAGATAAAGTTGTTTTTGCATGATTCAGCTTATGCCTACACTCAAAAGGAACATACCAGAGTGTCCTCACAGAGAATTGAGGATGTATGTGCAGTTTCAAGCAGCTAGCATCAACCCTGTTTGATTTCCAGATCTATTTCCACTTACTCGTATAGATGAAACTGAAGTAAAATGAAAATACTAAGTTTTTCTGAAACCAAACAGTTGAACCAAAAGGCCTAAACCTGGGAAACCAGAGTAAGGTTAGTTAAAGATGAATCCTAGATTGTATCAAAGAAATTTGAATAAAGTAACTCTAAGACTAACACTACCTCTAAACCTAGCCATAATCCTAACCCTAAACATTAATATAGTCCTATCCATAACTATAAATTTAACCCTAATTTTAACTGTAACCATTGCCCAAACCCTAGCTCTAACGTTATTCATTACCATAACCCTAACCCTAACCCTAATGCTAACCATAGCCCTAATCTTAAACTTTACCCTAGACCTACTCTATCACTATCCCTCGCCGTAGCCTGAAACCTAGCTCAAACTTAACACTTACCCTAAACCTAACCCTAATCCTAACTCTAACTCTAGCCATAATCCTAACCATAAACCTAGCCCCAACCCTAGCTGTAATCCTATCCATTACCCTAAACATAAGCCTAACCCAAATGCTAAAAATAGGACTAAACCTAACCGTATAGCTATCCCTAACCCTATTCGAAATCCTAAACCTAACTTGAACCCTAAATCTAACCCAATCCATTGCCCAAAATCTACTGCTAATTCGAGCCTTAATCCTAAAACTTAACTGAAACCAATCCCTAACCCTGACCCTGATCCTCATAATACAACTAGCTCTTAACCAGACATTTACCCTAATCTGAACCATTACATTAGACCTAGTCATAATCTAACCCTAAAACTATCTTTAATCATAATGCTAGATCTGACATTAGCCCTCGCCCTAATCCTATCCCTAGCCCTAATACAAACCCTTATCCTAGCCCTAATCATAGGCCGAACCCTAATACTAACCCTAGCCCTAATCATAGCCCTAATTTAGCCCTAACCAGAAACCCAACCCTAACACTAGCCCTAAGTCAAACTCTAACTCTCGCCCTAGCCCTATTTCTAGTTGTAACCCTTTCTGTTATCATAATCCTAACACTAGATCTAAATTAACCCTAACCCTAGCCCTAAACCTAGATCTAAACATAAAAATAAATCTAAGCCTAAACCTCACCCTACCACTAGCCGTAACATTATCACTAATCCTAAAACTAGCCCTAACCGTAGCCCTAGACATAAAAAAAAAAAAATACTGAGCCATCGCACTAACCTTAACCCTCGCCTAATTGTAACCCTAGACCTAATTCATATATATATAATAGACTAGCCCTATCCCTAATTCGTACCCTAAGCCTAACACAGACCCTAACCCTATACCTAGCTTTAACCCTAGCCCTAATTTGAGTCCTATCTCTAACCCTAAAAGTATCATTGACCCTGAATCTGACCCTAACAATAACCATATTTCCAAACGTCACCCTAAACCTAAACCTGACCGTAACACTAGACCTAGACCTAAAGCTAACCCTAAAACTAGCCTTAATCATAACCCTAGATCTTACATTAGCCATAGTACTACCCTAGCCCTAACCTAACCCAAAACCTAGCCCTAATCTGAGCCCTAACATAGCTTTAAACCTAACCATAACCCTAATCCTAGCATTAACACATAACTTAACCTAACCCTAAACCTAAACCTTTTCCTAACCCAATATATAGCCCTAACCCTAACCATATATTTAGCCCTAACCCTGACCCTATCCATTACCTAAACCTAACCTGAATCCTAAACCTAACCATATACATTACCCTAACCCTAAGGGTAATTTGAGCCTTAACCCTAAACCTGAACCTAACAAATACCCTAATTCTGACTCTGACAGTAATAATAATAATAACCCTATCCGTAAAGCTGACCCCAATTCTCAACCTAAACCTTACAATAGACCTGGCCATAAACCTAACCCTAAAACTATCCCTAACCATAACCCTAGAGCTGTCATTAGCCCTAGCCCTAATCCTAGCCCTAACCCTAACACAAACCCTAGCTCTAAGCCTAACCTTTATTCTAACACTAAACTTAATCCTAGCTCTAACCCTGATTTTATCCCTTGCCCTAACGCTAAACCTAGCTGTATCATTATACCTTACCCTAACCCTAACGCTAGCCCTAACACTAGCCCTAAAACTAGGCCTAAAACTAACACTAACCCTAGTGCTAATCCTAGCCCTAAATTAACCCAATCCTAAACTTATACCTATCCCTAGCCCTAAAACTACCTCTAACTCTCACCTGAGCCCTATCCCTAGTTCTAAACCTATCCCTTACCATAACCCAAACCCTAGCCTATCGCTATACCCAACCCTAGCTCTTTCCTTCACCCTAGCCCTAAACCAGGATCTAACCCTAAATTTAAGCATAAACCTCACCCTAACACTAGCTCTAACCCTAATTCTGATTGGAACACTAGCCCTTACCCTACCCTAGCCCTAAAACAAAACTGAGCCATAACCATAACTCTTAACGTAAACCAAACACTAAATCTACACCTAGCCCTAAATCTAGGCCTAATTTGAATCTTAAACCTAACCCTAGAAATAGCCCTGACCCTGATTCTGACCCTAACACTAACCCTCTATCAAAACATCACTCTAACCCTAACTCTAAAACTAGCTCTAATCGGAAACCTAGTTCTTACATTAGCTGTAGCCCTAATGCAAACACAAATCCTAGCCCTAATTCAAGTACTAACTCTAGGTTTAACCCTAACCCTAACCACAGCCCTAGCCCTAACCCTAACCCTAACTCTAACACTATCC
The DNA here is from genome assembly GCF_047511675.1 of Marmota flaviventris. NCBI lineage: Eukaryota > Metazoa > Chordata > Mammalia > Rodentia > Sciuridae > Marmota > Marmota flaviventris. The sequence goes on from NW_027287682.1 coordinate 263,828, forward strand.
CTTTCCCTAAACCAAAGCCTTACCCTAATGCTACCCTAGTCCTAACTCTAATCCTTAGCCTACCCCAAACCCTAATTTGATTACTAGTCCTAATCCTAGCCCTCATTCTACCTCTAACCCTAACCCAAACCCTAACCCTAACCCTGACACTTATTCTGACCCTAACACTAACCCTAGGTCTAAACATGACCCTAAACCTAAACCAAACCCTAACAGTACCCCTACTGGTAAATCTATACCTAAATCTAACCCTAACGATAGCACTAGACCAAACCTAATCCTAAATAGAGTCATAAATCTAGCCCTAGTCCTAAACAAAAACCTAGCACTAGCCCTAACAATAACCCTTAACCTAACGCAAAGACTAACCCTATCCCTAGAACCAATGCTAGTCCTAATTCTGGCCCTAACCCTAAACCTAACTCTAACCCGAATGATTATCCTTACCCTAACACAAACTCTAGCTATAAACCTTATCCTAATCCAAAACCTAACCCTAAACTAGACTGATCCATAACGCTAACCCTAAAACTAGCCATAACCATAACCCCTGGTCTTACATTGTCCATAGCCCTAACACTAGCCATAAACCTCACACATAACCTAGCCATTATCCTAGCCCTAAACCTAGTCCTAATCCTAACCCTAACAGTAACCCTAGGCCTAACCAAAACTCTAAGCATCACCCTAGCCCTAAAGCTAGCTAAAATGCTAACACTTATCCTAAACTTAACCCTAACACTAACCCTAGGCCTAACCCTAAATCTAGCCCTTACCCTAACCTTAACCCTAGCCCTAATTGAAGCTCTAACCCTATCCATTACCCTAAAGATAAGCCTAACATAAATGCTAACCCTAGGCCTAACGCTAACACTATCCCTAATACTAACCTTTTCCATTACTGTAAACCTAACCTGAACCCCAATCCTAACCCTATTCATTACCCTATTCCTAAACTAACAATAACACTAATTCAAGCCTTAACCCTAAACCTTAACCTAAACCAAACCATACCCAGACCCTGACCCTAAAAAAAACACCTAGCTCTAAACCTGACCCTTATTCTAAACCTAACCCTTACACTAGACCCAGCCACAACATAACCCTAGAACTTACCCTAAGCACAAACCTACACCTGACATTAGCCCTAGTCCTAATACTAGCCCTAAACCTAACACAAACCCTAGCCCTCATCCTTTGCTGAGAGCCACGGCTGAGTCTGTATGGCCCCTGGCATTTTGCCAACAGTATTGATTGACAGGCGAGGCATTACTATCCGCCTCTGCAGTTACTTTTGAGTTCTCGCACTATTTTGGAGTTCTCGTGGGGATTTCCGGGGATTCCCCGAGAGTTCCCATTGGTTGGGGAAGTGCAGGAGGAGGGTTTTCCGGGAGAGATATTTCCGGCTGGGGGTTCCTGGACAAGCCTCGTGGCGTTCGGGACGATTCCCCGGGAGCTGTGTGAAGTGTTTTCCTGCAGTTTAAAAATAAAGTTTGTTCCTGCTTCAGTGGCTAGTGATTTGTGCCCAGCCAGACTGCGGCATTTGGTGGCCCGTACGGGGAACGTCTGAAGCTTCGGGGTAAGTGAAATTGCTTGCCTCTAAGGGAAGGCGAGAGAATGGGTGACCATTTTAAAAAACAATGTGTTCTTGTTTTGATTTGTTTTGTGTTTGTTTCAAGCTGCCTATCCCTAGAATTTTCTCAGGCAGATTGGGAAAAATGGTTGGCTCAAGGTTTGAAGTTGTTCGCCCCTGAGGAAGAGATAGAAATAGACCACAAATGCACATGTCAAGAAAATAGGAAAATTGATACAACGATTTTTTTCCGTTTTTGTTTCATTCTGTTTCGGTTTTGTTTTGTGTTATCTTATTGGGTTGCATTATCTTTATAACATATTAGAAATTAGTAAAAAACAAACTGAAAGAGTGTTAAGTAAATTGTTAGAGTCTCAGACCATGGAGAAAGACATTTTAGATCAAGCAAAAGAGAAGGTCTCTCAAGCTAGTCAGACAGAGGAAGAAAATTTAAAGGAAGAAAGCTTAGAGGAGAAACAGCTATTAGGGAAAAAGCTACAACAGGAGGCTGCTACTAACACCGTTCTATCACCAGAGGGCGTAATTCAACCAACAGCACCCCCTATGGAGATAGCTGAGTGGCCCTCAAACCCCGTAGTTGATAGATGGGATCCTGATACAGGACCTCAAAGATTAGCATGCCCTGTACTTGAGCAGGCAGGAGGGCAGTGAATTCACCGTGCTTTAGATTTCAAAACAGTGAAGCAGTTAAAGGAGGCTGTAACAACCTATGGTCCTCAAGCACCATTCACTGTAAGCATGGTCGAATCCATTACCAACTTGGACATGACGCCAGCAGATTGGGCTAGTATGTGTAAATCTGTGCTAAATGGAGGACAATATTTGTTATGGAAGGTTGCCAATGAGGAATTTTGCAGGGAGACAGCTAGGCGAAATGCAGCAGCCGGTTACCCTCAAAGAAATCTAGATATGTTGTTAGGAAAAGGACCTTATGAGGGTCAACGGCAACAAATTGAATATGATCCTGGCGTATATGCACAAATTGCTGTAGATGCAGTTAGGGCATGGAAAACTTTACAGGGGCATGGAGGTTTACAAGGTCAATTATCTAAGGTAATACAAGGAACTAATGAACCTTACGCTGAATTTGTAGATAGGCTTATTCAAGCAGCTTCTAGAATTTTTTGGGATACAGAACAGGCAATGCCATTTATAAAACAACTGGCTTATGACCAAGCAAATCGTTGTTGCAGAGAGGTCATTAGACCATGGAGACATGAAGATTTAAACACATATATTAAATTATGTAGAGACATTAATGAACAAGGGCAAGTCTTAGCAGCAGTACAACAGGCTTTAGATGCCAGGCCAAAAACATGCTATAATTGTGATCAAACAGGACATTTTAAAAGGAGTTGCCCCATAGGAGGAGGGTTTAACAAAGCTAGATATCAAACGAATAGAATACCGGGTATTTGCCCACGATCCCGTAGAGGGAAACATTGGGCTAATGAATGCCGTTCTCAAACCACCATAGAGGGTATTCCGTTATCAAAAAACAGACAAGGACCAAGTGTTTACCCACGATATCGTGGAGAAAGGCATCGAGCTCCATTGCCAAAAAACGGACAGGGGGGCCCAATGCTCCGGGGCCCATGACCACAAATGTACGGGGCACTGGAGGAACCCAGAAACACCATGGAGGAACCCAGCAACACCATCAGGGTAGTGCCCAGGACACATTATCCATCAGATCTCTCATCAGACGAACCAGAGGGAGCGCAGGGATGGACATCTGCACCTCCGCCAGAGCAGTACTAACTCCAGAGATGGGAGTTCAAATCATTCCCACAGGAGTAAAAGGACCTCTTCCCCAAGGAACAGTAGGCTTATTGTTAGGACGCAGTTCTTCTACGCTAAAAGAACTTATGATAAGTCCCAGGGTAATTGATCCCGATTATGAAGGTGAAATAAAAATTATAGCTAGTTCTCCAAAGGGTATATCAGTAATTTCACCAGGAGATAGAATAGCACAGTTATTAATAATACCCAGCCTACATGATAAATTTTCCAGTAGTACTATAGAAAGAGGTTCCAGGGGATTAGGCTCCACAGGTGTAGATTGGGCTATGCTGTCTTTAAATTTCGATTCTCACCCAATGCTAAAACTAAATATTCAAGGACATGAATTTAATGGAATACTGGATACAGGTGCAGACCTTAGCATCATATCTCGTCAAGAATGGCCAAAACATTGGCCATTACAACAAGCCACTCAAACGCTTCGAGGCCTAGGAGTGGCAACTAATCCCCATAGAAGTGCAATGGTATTAGATTGGAAGGATCCTGAAGGATGCGAAGGAACTATACAGCCATATGTATTGGATCATCTTCCTATAAATTTATGGGGATGAGATGTCCTAGATCAATTAGGTTTGACATTAACAAATAACATCAATCCAAATGCGCCCACTATTAGGGCTAGACAAGGTTTCAGGAAACAAAAAAGATTAGGAGAACAAGGCATAGCAACACCAATTCAAATAGATCAGGGAATAAATAGACATGGACTGGGTTTTCAGAAGGGGTCACTGAGACAATAAAAATTACTTGGAAATCAGAAAGACCAGTATGGGTTCCTCAGTGGCCCCTGACTAAAGAAAAGATACAAGCAGCCCATGACATGGTCAAACAACAATTAGCGGAGGGACATATACAACCTTCCGTATCTCCTTACAATACTCCCATTTTTGTCATTAAAAAGAAATCTGGTAAATGGAGATTATTGCAAGATTTAAGAGCCATTAATAATGAGATGGTTATTATGGAACCTGCTCAATCGGGGATTCCTCAATTGTCTGCTTTGCCAAAAACCTGGTACGTTTTAGCTATAGATATTAAAGATTGTTTTTTTTTCAATTCCAATTCATCCTGAGGATAGTCCACATTTTGCATTTACTATCCCTGCACTGAATCATGAAGGTCCTGATCAGAGATATGAATGGAAAGTACTCCCTCAAGGGATGGCTAACAGCCCAACTATGTGTCAAATTTATGTTAACAAAGCAGTCCAGCCACTTAGAAATCAAAATCCTAAACTACAAATATTTCACTATATGGATGATGTATTATTAGCACACAAAAATAAAAACACATTGCTAGAATGTTATGCCACACTTAAAAATTTATTTAAAAATTATAATCTAGAGATAGCAATAGATAAAGTAAAATTAAATTTTCCAATTAATTATTTAGAAGTTCTATTATCCTCAACCATGGTCCGTCCACCAAAAATTCAAATACGAGTAGATCAACTCAAATCACTTAACGATTTTCAAAAGTTATTAGGAGACATAAATTGGATAAGGCCTTATCTAGGCATACCAACAGGAGAGTTGGGACCTTTATTTGATATCCTAAAAGGTCCATCAGATCCAAATTCACCCCGCATGTTAACGCCTGAAGCAAGAAAGGCATTAAAAATTATTGAAACATATATGGAAAATATGCATTTGGATAGAATTGATATAACTTTGCCTTTATTATTTATTGTAATACCAACAAAAAATATTCCTACAGGAGTATTTTGGCAAGAAGGTCCATTATTGTGGATACATTCATCTTATTCTCCTAACACTATTCTTACTAGGTATCCTGAAGCTGTAGGACAATTAATACTCAAAGGAATAAAAGCAGCAAAGGGAGTGTTTGGAATTTCTCCCAATAAAATTATTACTCCATATACTATGGATCAAATTGATGAGTTAGCTAATGAGTTAAATACTTGGGCAATAATCATGTGTAAATCTAATGTTTCATTTGATAATCACTTACCATCTAATCCTTTGTTGTCTTTTTGGTCTTCGCATCCTGTAGTTTTTTCAAAAATGACAAGAAGAACCCCTATCATGAATGCTCCAAATGTATTCACTGATGGGTCTAATAATGGTACAGCAGCAGTAGTTACCCCTGATCAAACTTTCACATTTTTAGTACCCAAACAATCAGCTCAAAAGGTAGAGCTTAATGCAGTTTTACAAGCTTTTTTGATGTTTAAAGATTCTGTATTTAATTTATTCTCTGATAGTCAGTATGTACTTAATGCTATAGTATCCCTTGAAGATGCTGGCAGGATTTCCCCTTCCTCTACTGTTTTCTGCTATACAAAGTCTAATCTGGGACAGAAAAGATCCATTCTTTATAGGACATATCAGAGCACATACAGGATTGCCTGGAGCCCTTAGTTTGGGCAACGATTTAGCAGATAAAACTACACATGACATACATATTTTCTCTACACTAGAAGAAGTTACACATTTTCATAAAAGGTTCCATGTCAATGCTAATACTTTACAAAAGCGTTTTAAAATAACTAAGGAACAAGCTAGACAAATAATAAAACAATGTCAAAATTGTGTGACCTTTTTACCACAAGTTAATCTTGGAGTCAATCCTAGAGGACTGATACCTAACCATATTTGGCAGTTGGACGTCACACACTTGCCACAATTTGGAAAATTAAAATATTTGCATATTACAGTTGATACTTCTTCCAGATTTTTGATGGGCTCCCTTCATTCCGGAGAAAAAACTAAAGATGTTATAGCTCATTGCTTACAAAATTTTGCCACTGTGGGCGTTCCAAAACAGTTAAAAACAGATAATGGTCCTGGTTATACTTCTACCTCTTTTAAACAATTTTGCTCATCATTTGGCATTACTCATATAACAGGAATTCCATACAATCCACAGGGACAAGGCATAGTTGAAAGAGCTCATCAAACTATTAAAATGTACTTACTAAAGCAAAAAGGGGGAATTGGAAAGGGGTATATGTCACCCAAAGATAAACTTAAAATAACCCTTTTTACTCTAAACTTTTAAAATTTGGATTCCTCAGGGCTTAGTGCTGCGGAAAGGCATATGTGTCCCAAAAATGTACATAAGCCTAAGGTACTTTGGAAGGATATTCTAACAGGACAATGGAAAGGTCCTGACCCAGTGATTGTCTGGAGTCTGGGTTCTGTTTGTGTTTTTCCACAGGGAGAACAGCAGCCGATTTGGATTCCAGAGAGATTAACTAAAACAATTTCTACAGGCCAAAAGGAAGATGATTTGACTCAAATCCATAACAGCTGATATCCAGAACTCCAGTTTGGCTATTCTTACATCTGCGACAGTGATTAACCAGGATGCTTTTTTCAATATTTATTTTATTATTTGCCTTTTCCCACATCATAAAGTTCTATTTTATGTTTGAGCTCATACAGACCTAGGTTAATGTTTTTCTGATCAGTTTTATTTTTTGACTGTGGATTTTTTAAGCATTGCAATGGAGATTTCACCTAGGTAAAGCTTCAAGGCCTTTACTATTGTCTTGTGTTGTATGTTATATGTGCACACTTCTGTTTTGTGTTGTATGTCTGTATGTGCGTATGTCCATATATCATATATGAGGAGCGCTCATGAATAAATGGATCCGAATTTTTTTATTCACGTGATTTTAATGGTTTAATTTAGATTGGGTAAACAGCTGTTGAAAATTGTTTTAATATGTGAACAAATAAGGAGGTTAACAGATCTGTTTGTTTACTTTCACCTTTCCTTCTCATTATATTTAATAATTCTGTTCAGGATAATGTAAATTGTTCAAAAAATTGTTTTCTTAGTGCCTGTTGGAATGTTACATAATTTTTTTCTTAGCATCATTGCCAGAATTCCTATCTTCATCCCAGTGCCGGTGAAGACAAAGATAAAACCAAATTACAGCTTCTTCGATAGTTATCACAACAAACTGTAAAAACTGATGCATCAATGAATAATAACTCCACAAGTAATGCTCAATTAAGGAGTCGATTTACTTTGGGAGGAAATGGACATATTGACAGATTCCTCTGCTTTGAATTGCTTGCAGACCTTGCCTGGACTATATATCACTTGTATACATTGTGAACTATCTGTTGGTACAGCGAATTGTGGTAGTGCTGGAGTATTTTTGCTGATGGTGTCACCGGTGGTACAGTTTTTCAAAGGAGCCCTCAATTGGCTTAGTGTCATGGCATTTTGCATCCTCCTCCCTTCTACTAGTGATGGTCTAAAATTTGGGGGCCAACAGAGGTGAGGCGAAAAACCTCACCCCCCGACTGGTGCAAAGGCCTATCCACAAGTATGCCTGTATGCTGGACCGGTAGTCAGTGATGGGTATGATCCAATTGCAGTGGTACCAACCTAAGACAGGAGGCTGACGCCTAGAGGTCAGTTCATCCGATGACGGGTAAGGACCATATGTTGAACTGGACTGTCTAACCGGCACGGTCCCTAAGCCACATTGCTTGTTGTTTAATTAAACAAAAAGGGGGAGATGCTGGGAGCCACGGCTGAGTCTGTATGGCCCCTGGCATTTTGCCAACAGTATTGATTGACAGGCGAGGCATTACTATCCGCCTCTGCCGATACTTTTGAGTTCTCGCACTATTTTGGAGTTCTCGTGGGGATTTCCGGGGATTCCCCGAGAGTTCCCATTGGTTGGGGAAGTGCAGGAGGAGGGATTTCCGGGAGAGATATTTCCGGCTGGGGGTTCCTGGACAAGCCTCGTGGCATTCGGGACGATTCCCCGGGAGCTGTGTGAAGTGTTTTCCTGCAGTTTAAAAATAAAGTTTGTTCCTGCTTCAGTGGCTAGTGATTTGTGCCCAGCCAGACTGCGGCAATCCTTTCCCTAAACCTAGCCTTAATCCTAACCCAAACACTAACCCTAGCCCTATCCTTAATTTTAACCCTTGCCCTATCCCTGAATCTAGCTATAACCCCATCCTTTCCCTTAACTCTAACCCTAACTCTTACCCTAACACTAACCCTAACTCTAGCCCTAACCATAGGCCATAACCTAACACTAACCCTAACGCTAATCCTAGCCCTAATTTAGCCCTAACCCTATCCCTACCACTAACCCTATGCCTAAAACTAACTCTAACTCTCACCCTAGCCCTATTTCTAGTTCTAACCCTATCAGTTACCATAACCCTAACACAAGCCCTAACTTTAGCCCTAATCCTAGCCCTATACCTATTCAAAGATCTAACCATAACTCTAAATCTAACCCTAATCCTAAGCTGAAACCTCACCCTACTACTAGACCTAACACTATCACTAAACCTAAAACTAGCCCTAACCCTAGCCTTACCCCTAAAACAAAACAGAGCCACTGCCTTAACCATAAACCTTAACCTAAAACAAACCCTAACTCTACACCTAGACGTAAACTCGTTGCTCTAATTCGAGTCCTAGGCCTAAAACTAACCCTGACCCTGACTTATATCCTAACACTAACCCTAGCTCTAACTATCACACTAACCCTAAAGATAATGCTAAACTAGAACTAGACCAAGAACTAACCCTAAAAGTAACCCTAATCATAACCCTAATTCTTACATTAGCCATAGCCGTAATCCTAGGCCTAAACCAAAGAGAAAAACTAGCCCTAATCTGAGTCCTAAACCTAGATGTAACCCTAACCCTAAACCTAGCCCTAGCCCTAACCCTAGCTATAACTCTATCACTTACCCTATGCCAAACCCTAACCTTAGTCCTAATCCTAATTCTTAGCCTAACCCAAACCCTAACCCTATTATTATTCCTAGCCCTATCCCTCATTCTAGCTCTAACCCTAACCACAAAACTAAGTCTAACAGAAACCCTCAGGATAAACGTGACCCTAACCCTAAACTGAACCCTAAAACTAGCCCTACCAGTAAACTTATACCTAAACCTAAACCTAACACTAGCCCTAGACCTAAACCTAATCCTAAATCTAGCCATAACTCTAGACTTAAACCTAAAAACAAAACAAAACAAAACAAACCAACCAACAAACAAAAAACCCCAAAACTTAGCCCTACCCCTAACCATAACCCTTAACCTAAAGCAAACACTAATCACACCTCTAGACCTAAATCTAGTTCTAATTTTGGTTTCACCCTAACCCTTACTCTAAACTGAAACTGCCCATACATAAACACTAAACCTAGCTCTAAACCTGAGCCTAATCCCAAAACCTAAACCTAACACTAGACCTAGCCATAAACCTAACACTAAAACTAGCCCTAATCAGTACGTTAGATCTTACATTACCCATAGCCCTAACCCTAGGCCTAAACCTAACACAAAACCTAGCCCTAATCCTAGGCCTATACCTACCCTAAGCATAACCATAACCCTAAACGTAGTCCTGACCCTAACCCTCGCCTTACTCCTAACTCTGGCTCAAAGCCTAACCCTTAGCCTAAACCTAATCTTATACCTATCCCTAACCATAAACCTAACTCTAGCCCTAATTCTAACTTTAACCATAGCACTAACCCTAGCTCTAACCCTAGCCATTACCTTACCCTATCTCTAACCATAATGATAACCTACCCCTAAACCTAACCTTATTCCTAACCCTAATTATAAACATAACCCTAGAACTAAACCTAAACCTAACTCTTTTCATAGCCTTAACCCTAACTCAAACCCTAACTTTTACCCTAAACCCAACACTGTATCTAGGCCTCAACCTAACTCTAAACCTAACCCTAACCCTAATAAAAACCATAGCCCTAACCATAACCCTAACCAAAATCCTAGACCTAACATTAAACCTAACACTTGCCCTAGTCCTAACCCTAGCTTAAACACTAAACCTTATCCTAACCCTAACCCTACCCCTAGCCCTAACCGTAATCGTAACTCTAAGTCTAGCCCTAACTCTAACCATAAAACTAAAACTAACCAAATTTTATCCCTAATTTAGCCCTATTCTTAACCCTAACCTTTACCATAGAATTAAGACAAACTATAACTCTCACTAGATCTATCCCTAGTTCTAACCCTATCCCTTACCATAACCCTAAACCTAGCCCTAACGCTAGTCACAACTCTTGCCCTATCCTTAGCCCTTGCACTACCATAGATGGAAACCTAACTCTAAATCTAAACCTAACCTGATGCCTAAGCCTAACCCTGTAATGAGCCCGAACCCTAAGGCTAATCCTAAAACTAGCCCTAACCTTAGCCCTAGCCCTATAACAAATTATAGGGCTAGGCTTAAGGTTCTGGTAAAAGCCATACCCCTAACCCTAACCTTTAACCTAAACCAAACCCTAACCCTACACCTAGTCCTAACCCTAGACCTAATTCATGTCCTAACCCTAACCCTAAAACTAACCATGACGCTGACTCATATCCTAACACTAACCCTAGCTCTAAACATCACACTGTTGGAGTCTGTAAAGAAGTCAAAATAACACCTGGCATTTTGCCAGGGGAATGTTAGAGTTCATAAACAAGTCTGGATGGTGCCTGGCAAAATGCCAGAGGGAGTGGTTTGAGAAGTAACAAAACCGAGCCATTAAGTGTAGAGATTCCTGATTGGTTGACTGATGTATCTAGTTTATGCTAATTAGATAAGCTGTGTGGAATGTATAAATACTGCTCCTGTCCTGCAATAAACGGCTTCCACTCCTGCTGTATCAATCTACACAAGTTGTTCGTGCCCCCCCTGCTATTCTGCAGCCAGCCGGACTGCAGCCGATGGTGGCCCGTATGGGGAGCCCCGGGACACTCGGGGGTAAGTGATGAAAAAAAGCTGCCCGTCCAAAGATAGGACGGGAGCAAATCTGCTCGTCCCTAGGCAGATAGGGCGAGAGGAAAAATGGCCATTTTGAGAAAATGGAGAAGATTGATACAGTATGTTTGTGTCTTGTTTTGTCTCAGTGTATTGTATTGTCTTTGTGATGAAAATATGGAAGGGGTGAGAAGTAAATTACTAAGGGAAGGAGGCACCCCAGTGGAACCAAGAATAGTTAGGGCATTTGTTGATGGAAGCCCAGGAACTCTAGTCAGAAAGACAAAGAAAGTTCAGAAGAAGAAGGATTATCAGGAAAAAAGTTGCAGCAAAAGGCTATTACTAAATACTTTTCGTTACTGGAGGGTGCGTGAAGCGGAGAGGTGGCTGCCGAGTGTGCAAGCTGGTCACAGCACAGCAAGTATTTTCCAAGAGGTGGCGGCGACTGGCCCTTCCCTGCCTCCTGGCCGGGGTAGGGGTAGCTGGCTCTTCCACTGCCGAGAGCCCAAATCGAGATCCGACCTGGAGGCACAGTCTCACAGGCTCTTGCTCCCTGTGCCCAGTAGCAGTTTGAGTCGGGGACACTCCCCAGGGCCATCTGGGGCTGCCCAGGCACTACAGCCAGTAGAAGATACTACTGGTGTCCCTGATGTTTGGTCATTTTCAGTGCCAACAACTAAGCTACAATGGTTCTCCCACACCTGGAAGCTGATGAGTAATGAGCACTATTAATGCTTATTTCAAATGCAAAAAAACCTTGAGATAATGTACTAAATTGTTCAGAAGGTTTTTTTCTTAGTAGAATGCTACAGGATTTTCTTTAGCCATCCAGAGTTCCTGCCTTCATCCCAGTGCTGGTGAAAACAAATGTAGAAGAATTTCCAGTGTTGCTGAGAACCAGAGGAGACTTCAGATCAAGCTAGCTGCCTGCAGGACTTACCTGGACTGTTATTTAAGCTAGCTGCCTGCAGAACTTACCTGGACTGTGATTTACCGGGACTGTGAGTTAATCTATTGAGACACTGCTTTACCTGGACTGAGACAACAAACTGTAATCTACACCAAATTGTAACTTTGCTAACGGTGTCATTGCTGGTATAATTTTTCCAAGGGCTTCTTGCATGGAGCCATCAAGTGGCTTGGTATTGTGGAATTTTGTATCCTCCCCTTTTGCTTATAGCAGATTATTTATGGTGTTTGTGTAAAAACCACTATGGTCGTTATTTAAATTAAACAAAAGGGGGAAATGTTGGAGTCTGTAAACAAGTCAAAATAACACCTGGCATTTTGCCAGGGGAATGTTAGAGTTCATAAACAAGTCTGGATGGTGCCTGGCAAAATGCCAGAGGGAGTGGTTTGAGAAGTAACAAAACCAAGCCATTAAGTGTAGAGATTCCTGATTGGTTGACTGATGTATCTAGTTTATACTAATTAGATAAGCTGTGTGGAATGTATAAATACTGCTCCTGTCCTGCAATAAACGGCTTCCACTCCTGCTGTATCAATCTACACAAGTTGTTCGTCACCCCCCGGTTATTTTGCTGCAGCCGGACTGTAGCATCACACTAACCTTAAACCTAAACCTAACACTAGACATAGCCCTAAACCTAACCCTAAAACTAATCCTAATCATAACCCTAGTTCTTACATTAGCCGTAACACTAACACAAGCCCTAACCCTAATACAAAACTACCCTTAATCTTAGCTTTATCCCTAAACCTAAGCCTAACCTTAGCGCTAAACCTAGTCCTAACCGTAGTTCTATCCCTATCTTTTAGGCTAAGCCAAACCCTCACTTTCAAGCTAACCCTAGTCCTAATCCTAATCCTTAGCCTAAACCAAACCCTAACCCTATTCCTAGTTCTAAACCTAGCCCTAATTCTAGGTCTAACCATAACTCAAACCCTAACCCTAACCCTGACCCTTATCCTGACCCTAACACTAATTGTAGGTCTAAACCTAACCCTAAACCAAACCCTAACATTAGCCCTAGACCTAAACCTAATCGTAAATCTAGCCATAACTCCAGACCTAGACCTACAGAAAAACCTAGACATAATCTTAACAATAACCCTTAACCTAACCCTAACCCTAACCCTACCCCTAGACCTAAAGCTAGTCCTAATTCTGGCTTTAACACTAACCATTACCCTAACCCAAACACTGTTTCTGAAACTAACACTAACCCTACCTCTAAACATTACCCTCACCCTAAATCTAACCCTAAAACTATACTTAGTCCTAACACTAATCATAAAACTAGCCCTAATCATAACACTAGTTCTTACACTAGCCTTAGCCCTAACCTATTGCAAAACCTAGCCCTAACCAAGCCCTATAATAGCTTTAACACTAGCCCTAACCCTAACCCTAAGCCTAACACTAGACCTAATCCTAACCATAACCCTAGCCCTAAGCCTAGCTCTAACCCTATCCATTATCCTAACGGTAACCCTAAAACCTATTCTCATACTAGGGTGAACCCTATTCCAATCCCTAGCCTTAACATTATCCATTAACCTACACCTAATCTGAACTTTAAACCTAACAATATCATTACCCTATCCCTAACCCTAATGCTAATTTGAGCCCGAACTCTAAATCTTAATCTAACCGAAACCATAACACTGACCCAGACTCTAATAATACCCATAGCTCTAAACCTGATCCTAACAAGAAAAAACTAAACCTTATAATAGACCTAGCCATAAATCTAACCCTAAAACTATCCCTAACCATACCCTAGAACTGACATTAGCCCTAGCTTTAATCCTAGCCCTAACCCTAACACAAATCTGAACCCACATCCTACCATAAACCTCACCTTAATCATAACCCTAACCCTAACACTAACACTAAATTTAACCCTAATCCTCACCCTAGTCCTAAAACTAGCTATAATCCCATCCCTTACACTAAATATAACCCTAACACTAAACCTAACATTAAACATAGCCCTAACCCTAGGCCTAAACCTAACACTTACCCTAGCCCTAATCCCAGCTCCAATTTAGCCCTATTCCTAACACTAAACCTAACCCTAGCCCTACAACTAACTCTAACTCTTGCCCTAGCCCTATACCTAGTTCTAACCCTATCCCTTATCATTACCCTAAACCTAAACCTAAACTAAGCCCTAACCCTAGCCCTATCCTTAGGCCTAGCTCAAACCCTAGATCTAAACCTAATTCTAAATCTAACCCTAACCCTAAGACTACATCTAGCCATAAATCTAGCCCTACCCCTACCCCTAAACCTTAACCTAACCCTAAACCTCACACTAACACTAGCCCAAACCTTAATGTTAATCCTAAAACTAGCCCTAACCTTACCCCTAGCCCTAAAACAAAACCAAGTCATAGCCCTAACACTAACCCTTACTCTAAACCAAACACTAACCCTACACCTAGCCCTAACCCTACCCTAATTCTAGTCCTAACCCTAACCCGAATACTAACCCTGACCCTGACTCTAAGCCTAACACTAACCCCAGATCTAACCTTAGGTCTATGTAACCATAAACCTGACCCTAACACTAGACCTAGCCATAAACCTAACCCTATAACTAGCGCTAATCATGGCCTTACTTCATACATCAGCTGTAGCCTTAACCCTACCACTAAACTAACCCAAAACTTAGCCTTAATCCAAGTGATAAAACTAGATTTAACCCTAAACTTAAACCAAACCCTAAGGCAACACTAGCCCTAATCCTATGCATAACCCTTGCCCTAACCTTAGGTCTAACCCTATCCATTAGCCTAACAATAACCCTAACCCTTATGCTAAACCTATGCCTAACACTAACCCTATCCATTACACTAAACCAAACCTAAACCCTAAACCTAAACCTGTCATTACCCTAAACCTAAATCTAACACTAATTAGAGCCCTACACCTAAACCCTAACTTAATCCAAAACCTAACCCTGACTCTGACCCTAAACAAAAACCCTACATCTAAGTCTGACCCTTACCAAAAGCCTAACCTTACACTGGACCAAGCCATAAACCTACGACTAAATCTATCCCTAACTGTAACCTAGACCTGACATTAGCCCTAGACCTAATACTATCCCTAAACCTAACACAAACCCTAGTCCTCATCCTAGCCATAAACCTAGCCTAAATAATAACCCTAGCCCTAACTCTAATACTAACCCTTGCTCTAATCCTAAACCTAGCTATAACCACATCCCTTACCCTAAACAAAACCCTAATTCTAACCCTAACCGTAGTCATAAACCCTGCCTTATCCTTAGCCCTAGCACTAACCCTAGATCAAAACCTGACTCTAAATCTAACCCTAACTCGATGCCTAAGGCTAACCCTAAAACTAGCACTAATCCTAATGCTAATCCTAAAACTAGCCCTAACCCTAGGCCTAACACAAACCCTAGCAATAATTTAGCCCCATTCCTTCCCTAATCCTAGCCCTAAGACTTACTCTAATTCTTATACTACCCTATCACTTGTTCTAACCATATCCCTTACCATAAACCTAACCTTAGCCCTAACCCTAGTAGTAACCCTTGCCCTATCCTTAGCCATAGCACTAACCTTATAAAAAACCTATCTCTAAATCTAGCCCTAACCCAAAGCCTTAGCCTAACCCTAACACTAGCCCAAACCATAACACTAATCCTAAAACTAGCCCTAACCCTAGCCCTAGACCTAAATCAAACAAAGCCATAGCTCTAACCCTAACCCTTAACCTAAACCAAATCCTAACCATACACCTAGCCCTAACCCTAGCCCTAATTTGAGTTGTAAGCTGAACCCTAAAACTAAACTTAACCTGACACTGACCCTAACACTACTAGCTCTAAAACATCACCCTAACCCTAAACCTAATCCTAACACTAATCCTATCCCTAAAACCCTAAAACTATCCCTAATCATCATCCTAGTACTTACATTAGCCGTAACCATTACCCTAGCCCTAACTTAACCCCAAACTCAGTCCTAATCTGAGCCCTAACCCTAGCTTTAACCCTAACCCTAGCCCTAATCATAACCATAACTCTAGCCCTAAACCGATCTCTAACTCTATCAATTACCAAAACCATAACCCTAGCCCTTATGTTAACCCTAGGCATAAACGTAAACCTATTCCTAATCCTAACTGTATCCATTGCCCTAAACTTAACCTGAACCCTAAACATAACCCTATCATTATCCTAACCCTAACTCTAACACTAATTTGAGCCCTAACTTTAAGCCTTAACCTATCCCAACCCTAAATCAGACCTTGAACCTAATAATATCCCTAGCTCTATACTTGACTGTAGCACTAAATCTAATACTCACCCTAGGTGAAGGCGAAATCCTAACCCTAAAATTACCTTTAACCTTAATTCTGGACCTGATATTAGCCCTAAACATCAGCCTAGCCCTAACCCTAAAACAAATGCTAGGGCTCATCTTAGCCCTAAACCTAGCTTTAATCATAACCCTAACCCTAATTCTAATGCTCACCCTACCTCTAAACCTAGCTATAAAGCCATCCTTTACCCTAAATGTAACCCTAACTCTAACCTAAAACCTAGGCTTAAACTAAACACTAAATCTAGCCCTAATTCTAGCCCTAATTTAGCCCTATCTCTAAACCTAACCCTAACCCTAGCCCTAAGACTAACTCTAACTCTACCCTAGCCCTAGCCCTAGATCTAACCCTAACTCTAAATCTAACTCTAACTCTAATCCTAAGTGTAGAACTAACACTAACCCTAACCCTAAGGATAATAGTACAACTAGCCCTAACCCTAACCATAGCAGTAAACCAAAACCGAGCAATAGCTTAAACCTTAACTTAAACCAAACCCAAACAGTACACCTAGACCAAACCCTAGCCCTAATTCAAGTCCTAAACCTAACCTTAAAACTAACCCTGACATTGACTCATATCCTAACACTCACCCTAGATCTAAACACCGCCCTCAAATTAAACAAAACCCTAAAAGTAATCCTAGCCCTAATTCGAGTCTTAACCCTATCCCTAAAACTAATCTGACCCTGACTCCTATCCTAACACTAACCCTAGCTCTAAATATCAACTAACTTTAAACCTAACCATAACACTAAACATACCCCTAATCTTAAGCCTAAAACTAACCCTAATTGTAACACTAGTTTTTACATTAGCCATTGCCCTAAACCTAGCCTTACGTAATCTTAACACTACACCTCGCCCTAAACCTAACTCTAACAATAGCCCTAAACATAATGCCAGTTCTTACTTTAGCCATAGCCCTAACCCTAATAAAAAACCTAACACTAATCTAAGCCCTAAAACTAGCTTTAACCCTAACCCTGGCCCTAACCCTAACCCTATACCTAGTCCTAAACCTAGCTCTAACCCTGTCCCTTACACTATGTCCAACCCTCACACTATTGCTACTCTAGTCCTAACCCTAATCCTATGCCTACTCCAAACCCTAACTCTATTACTAGTCCTAACCCTAGCCCTCATTCTAGCTATAAACTTAACCCAAAACCTGACCCTAATCCTGACAGTTATGCTGACCCTAACACAAAACCTAGGTTTAAACCTAACCCTAACCCTTATCCGAAACCTAACACTAGCCCTACAGGTAACCCTATACCTAAAACTAACACCAACACTAGCTCTAGACCTAAACCTAATCCTAAATATAGCCATAACCCTAGCCCTACCCCAACAATAACATTTAACTCAATCCAATACCCTATCCCTAGATGTAACCCAAGTCCTCATTCTGGACCTAACCCTCAACCTAACCCTAACCCGAACACTGACAATTACCCTAACACAAACCCCAGCTCTAAAACTTATTCTAACCCAAAAACTAATCCTAACACTAGATGAACCCTAAATCTAGCCATAACCATAACCCTAGCTCTTACATTACCCACACACCTAACACTAGCCCTAAACCTCACAGAAAACCTAGCCCTAATCCTAGCCCTAAGCCTAATTCTAAGCATAATGCTAACCCTAAACCTAGCCCTAACCCCAAACCTAACTTTCGCCCTAGCCCTAACCCAAACTCAAACTCTAAAACTTACCCTAAACTTAACCCTAGACCAAACCCTAAACCTCACCCTAACCCTAGCCCTAATCCTAACCATAACCATATTCAAAACCCTAGCTCTATCTCTACTCATTACCCTAACCATAACCCTAAACCTAATGCTAACCATAGCCCTAACCCTAAACTAACCCTACCCTAGACCTTACTGTAACCTAAGCCCTTGCCCTAGCCCTAACGATAGTCAATCCCTAACCCTTACCCTTAACCTAACACTAACACTAACCCAAGGCCTAAACCTAACCCTAACCTTAGTCCTAATCCTAAACTTAACCCTATCCATAACCCTAGCTCAAACCCTACCCATTACACTAATCCTAAATCTAACCTAATGATAGCTTGAGACCTAAACCTAAACCTACCCTAACCCTAAACATAAACCTAACCCTAGAACAAACCATAAAGCTAACCCTAACCCTAACACTAACTTTAGCTCAAACCCTAATCATTATCGTAAACCTAATCCTAACTCTAACCATAAACCTAACCCTAACTCTAACCTGACATCTAACCCTATAAATTACCCTAACCCTAATGATAACCCTAACCCTAACACTAACACTAACCCTAACACTAACCAAAACTGTAACCCTAGACCAAACTCTAAATAAAACTTAGCCCTAGCACTAACTGAAGTTCAAACCCTAAACCGTACACTTAACCTAATCCTAAACCTAACCCTTGCCCTAACCCTGACCCTAACCCTAACTCTAGCCCTAATCCTAAACATAACCCTAGCCCTAAACCTAGGCCATCCCTATAAATTACCCTAATGATAACCATAATCCTAATGCTAACCCTAGGCCTAACCCTAAACCTATCACAAACCCTAACCATATCCATTACCCTAAACCTAACCTGAACCCTAAATCTAACCCTATCCATTACCCTAACCCTAAATATAACCTTAATTCTAATTCGAGCCTAAACCTAAAACTTAACCTAACCCAAACCCAAAACCTGTCTCTGACCCTAATAATACCCCTAGCTCTAAACCTGACCCTTTCCCTGAAATTATCCCTTAAATTTCACCTAGCCATAAACCTAACCCTATAACTATCCCTAACTGTAAACCTAGACTTGACATCAACCCTAGCCCTAATTATTGCCCTAAACCTAACACAAACCCTAGCCCTATTCCTAGCCTTAAACCGAGCCTTAATCCTAATCTGAATCCTAACCATCGCCCTAAACCTAATGCTAATCGTAAAACTAGCCCTAATTTTAACCATAGCACTAAAACAAAACTGAGCAGCAGGCCTAACACTAAACCTTAACTTAAACCAAACCCTAGCACTACACCTAGACCAAACCCTAGCCCTAATTTGAGTCCTAACCATAACCTTAAAAATAACCCTGACCTTGACCCATATCCTAAGATTCACTCTAACTTTAAACACTTCCCTAAACTTAAATCAAACCCTAACAGTAATCCTAGACCTAATTTGAGTCCTAACCCTAACCCTAAAGCTAAACCTGACCTGACTCATATCCTAACACTAACCCTAGCTATAAATATCACCGTAACCATAAACCTAACCCTAACACTTGACCTACCCCTTAGCCTAACCCTAAAACTATCCCTTAATATAAACCTCGTTCTTATACTAGCCTTTTTTCTAACCCTAGCCTTAACCCTAACAAAAAAACTGGCCCTAAGCCTGGCTTTAACCCTAACCCTAACCCTAAACATAGCTCTAACCCTTTTCCTTACTCTAAACAAAACCCTATCCTTAATGGTAACTCCTAATCCTTAGGCTAAACAAATCCTAACCCTATTAATAGTCCTAACCCTAGATCTCACTATAGCCCTTACTCTATCCCAAACCCTAACCCTAACCCTGACCCTTATGCTAACCATAACACAAACCCGCAGTCTAAACTTGACCCTTAATCCTAAACCACACACTGCCCTACTGGTAAACTTATACCTAAACCTAACCTTACCATTAGCTCTAGACCTTAACCTAATCCTTAATCTAGCCTTAACTCTAGCTCTAGGCCTAAATAAAAACCTAGCCCTAGCCCTAACAATAACCCTTAACCTAACCAAATCAATAACCCTACCCCTAGACCTAAACCTAGTCCTAATTCTGGCTTTAACCCATACTTTAACTCTAACCTGAACACTGACCCTGCCTTTAACACTAAACCTACCTCTAAACCTGACCCTAATCAAAACCTAAACCTAATCTAGACCCAGCCATAATGCTAACACTAAAACAAGCCCTAATCATAACCCTAGCTCTTTAATTACCCATAGCCCTAACCCTAGGCCTAAACCTAACACTAAACATAGAGCTAATCCGAAGCCTAAACCTAGCTCTAAGCATAACAATAACCCTATCCCTAGCCCTAACCTAACCCTAGCCCTTGCCTTACTCCTAAACCTAGCTCAAAGCTTAACCCTTACCCTAAACATAAACATAGACGTATCCCTGACTCTAACCCTAACCCTAGCCCTAATCCTAAACTTACACTTAGCCCTAAACCTAGCTCAAAACCTACCCATTACCCTAACCCTAAACCTAATATTATTGATAATCCTAGCCCAAACCCTAACTCTAAACCTAACCGTAACTGGAAAACTGACCCTAGACATAACACTAAATCTAACACTCCGCATAGCCCTAACCCTAGCTGAAATCCCAAACCTAACCATAAACCTAAACATAACCATAGCCCTAATCATAACCCTAAACCAAAATCTAACCATAACCCTAACCCTATATCTAACCCTATCCATTACCCTAACCCTAAACCCCTTAATGATAACCTTAGCCCTAACCCTAAACATAACACAAACCCTACCATAATCCTATCATAGACATAACCCTAAATCTAACCCTCACACTAGCCCTAACCTAGCTCAAAACCTAACCCTTACACTAAAGATAACCATAAACCTAAACCCAGTTCTAAACCTAAACCTAACCCTAACTCAAGACCTATTCCTCACCATAACCCTAGTTCTAACCTAAGCTCTAAACCTATCCATGACCCTAATGATAAGCCATACCTAATGCTAACCTAAGCCTAAATCTAACCTTATTGATAATGCTAACTCTATCAATTACCCTAAACATAACCTGAATCCTAAACCAAACCCTATCATTACCCTAACCCTAACCCTAATGCTAATTCGAGCCCTAAACCTAAATCCTAACCTAAACCAAACCCTACCCTTGACACTAACCCTAAAAATTTCACTAGCTCAAAACCTGAACCTTACCCTAAACCTAACCCTTACACTAGATGTAGCATAAACTTAACCCTAAAACTATCTTTAACCATAATCTTAGACCTGATATTAGCTCTAGTCATAATCCTAGCCCTAAACCTAAAACAAACACTAGCCCTCATCCTAGCCCTAAACCTAGCCTTATTCATAACCCTAACCCTAACCCTAGCCCTAACCCTACTTTAATCCTCACCCTATGTCTAATCCTAGCTATAACACCATCCGTTATCCTAAACATAACCCTAACCATAACCCTATCACTAGGTCTAAGATGAACACTAACCCTAGCCATAATCCTAGACCTAATTTAATCCTATCCCAAACCATAACCCTAATCCTAGCCCTCAGAAAAATTCTAACTCTCATGCTAGTATTATCATAGTTCTAACCATATCCCTTACTATGAATAACCCTAGTCCTAACCCTTGCCCTATCATTAGTCCTAGGCTAACCTTAGATCTAAAACTAACTCTAAAAGTAACCCTAACCATAAGCCTAAGCCTAA
This sequence comes from Marmota flaviventris, assembly GCF_047511675.1. Taxonomy (NCBI): domain Eukaryota; kingdom Metazoa; phylum Chordata; class Mammalia; order Rodentia; family Sciuridae; genus Marmota; species Marmota flaviventris. Next base: position 285,779 of record NW_027287682.1, read on the forward strand.
CACTAGCCATAACCCTAACACTAATAAAAAACTAGCCCTAACCCTAACTCTAGGACTAAAACAAAACCGAGCAATAGACCTAACGCTAAACCTTAACATAAACCAAACCCTAAACTACACCTAGAACTAATCCTAGCCCTAATTTGAGTCCTAATCCTAATCTTAAAACTAACCCTGACCCTGACTCATATCCTCTCACCCTAGTTCTAAACACCACTCTAACCATAAACCAAACCCTAACAGTAAACCTAGCCCTAATTTGTGTCCTAACCCTAACCCTAAAACTAACCCTGACCCTGACTCCTATCCTAACCATAACCCTAGTTCTAAATTCATCCTAACCTTAAAACTAACCCTAACATTAGAACTACCCTTAAGCCTAACCCTAAAGCTAACGCTAATTGTGACCCTAGTTCTTACATTACCTGTTGCCCTAACCCTAGCCCTAATGCTAACACAAAAACTAGACCTAATCCTAGCCCTAAACCTAGCTTTAACCCTAATCCTAACCCTAACCATACCCCTAACATTAGCTCTAACTCTATCCCGAAACCTAAGCAAAACCCAAACCCTAATGGTAACCCTAGACCTATCCCTAATCCTTAGGCTAATCAAAACCCTAACCCTATTCAAAGTCCTTACCTACCCCTCATTCTAGCTCTAACACTAACCCAAACCCTACCCCTAACTCTGACCCTAATTCTGATCATAACACTAACCCTAAATCTAAACCTGACCCTAACCCTAGACCAAAACCTAAGACTATCCCTACCAGTAATCTTATACCTAAACCTGACCCTACCAAGAGCCCTAGACCTAAACCAAATCCTAAATCTAGCCTTAGCTCTCGCCGTAGACATAAACAAAAACCTAGCCTTAGTTCTAACAATAATAACCCTTAACGTAAGGCAAAGACTAAACCTACCCCTAGACATAAACCTAGTCCTAATTCTGACTTTAACCTTAACTCTAACTCTAACCTGAACATTGACCCTGCATTTAACACTAAGCTATCTCTAAACCTGACTCTATCCAAAAAACTAAACCTAACACTAGACCTAGCCATAACCCTAAACCTATAACTAGCCCTAATCATAATCCTAGCTCTTACATTACCCATAGCCCTAACCCTACACCTTAAACTTACACAAAACCTAGAGGGAACCCTAGGCCTAATGCTAGCCCTAAGCATAACCCTATCCCTAACCCTTACCTTAACCCTAGCCTTAGTCCTAAACCTTACTCAAAGCCTAAATATTTCCCTAAATATAAACTTAGACCTATTCCTAAATCTAACCCTAATCCTAGCCCTAGCACTAAACTTAACTCTATCCCTAAACCTAGCTCTTAACCTACCAATTACCCTAACCCTAAACCTAACCCTATTGATAACTTTAGCCATAACCCTAACCCTAACTGTAACCAGAAAACTAATCTTAGACCTAACCATAAACCTAACACTAGCCATAGCCCTAACCCTAGCTCAAACCCGAACCCGTACCAGAAACCTAAACCTAACCATGCCTTGACCTTAAACCCAAAACTAAATCAAATCCTAACCCTAAACCTAAACCTACATCTAACCGTATCCATTACCCTAATTCTTATCCTAACCCTAATAATAATCCCAGCCCTAACCCTAACCCTAACACTAGACCTACCGTAATCCTATGCCTAGACATAAAACTGAACATAACCCTCCACCTAGCTCTAGCACTAACTCTATATCAAACCTTAACCCTTACCCCAAACAAACCCTAGCCCAATGCCTAATCCTAATCCTAGCTCTAATCCTAACCATAAGCATAGCCCAAACCCTAGCTCTAACTCTGTCCATTACCCTAACCATAACCCTAAACCTAATGCTGACCCTAGCACTAACCCTAACACTAACTCTATCCCTAGCCCTGATTCTAACCTGAAACCTCAACATAGACCTAGCACTTACTCAATCCCTGACACATACCCTTATTCTAACTGTAAAAACATTCTAAGCCTAACACTAACACTAACCCTAGCCCTAATTCTAAACTTAACCCTAGCCTTAATCCTAGCTCTAACCCCACCCATTACCCTTACCCTAACCATAAACCTCATGATAACCCTAGCCCTAACCCTAAATCTACTCTAACCCTAACCATAAACCTAACACTAGACCTAACCATAAAACTAACCCTTGCCATAGTCCTAACCTAGCTCAGACCCTTACATTTACACTAAACCTAACACTAACCCAAGTCCTAAACATAAAAATAATCCTAACCCTAACCTGACATCTAACCCTGTCCATTACCCTAACCCTAATGATAACCCTAGCCCTAACCCTAATACTAACCCTAACCCTAGACCTAACCCTAAACCTAATCCTAGCCTTAGCACTAACCCTACCTCAAACCCTAACCCATACCCTAAACCTAACCCTAGCCTTGACCCTAAACCTAACCTTAACTTTAGCCCTAATCCTAAACATAACCCTATCCCTAACACTAACTGTAACCCTATCCATTACTCTAATGATAACCATAAACCTAATGCTAACCCTGGGCCTAAACCTAACACTATCCATTACCCTAAACATAACCTGAAGCCTAAACCTAACCCTATCCATTACCCCAATTCTAACTCTAACTCTAATGCTAATTTGAGCCCTCATCCTAACCCTTAACCTAATACAAACCAAATACCTGACACTGACTATTATATTACCCTTAGCTCTAAACCTGAACCTAACCCTAAACCAAACTCTGACACTAGACCTAGTCATAAATCTTACCCTAAAACTATTTTAACCATAAGCCTAGACCTGATATTAGCCCTAGCCCTAATTTTTGCCATAACCCTAACACAAACACTAGCCCTCATCATAGCCCTAAACCTAATTTTATCCCTTGCCCTAGTTCTGAACCTAGCTATAACTCCATCCCTTACCCTAAATCTAACCCTAACCCTAGACTTAAACCTTACACTAATCACAGACCTGATCCTACCCCTAATTTATCCCTAACCTTAAACCTTAACCTGAACAAATCCTAACCTTGACCATGACCCTAATAATACCCTACCTCTAAAACTGACCCTGTCGCTCAACCTAATCTATATGCTATACCTAGCCATAAACCTAACCCTGAAACTATCCCTAACCATAATAACCCTAATCCTAATATTAGCCCTAGCCCTAATGCTAGCCATAACTCTAACAAAAACCATAGCCCTAATATTGTCCCTAAACATAGCCTTAATCCTAACCCTAACCCTAGCACTAGCCATAACCCTAAATTTAACTGGTGCCCTAGCCCTAAACCTAAATATAACATCATATCATACTCTCATGCTAATCCTAATTCTAGCCCCAAACCAAGGCCTAGCTCTAATACTAATCCTAGCTCTAATCCTAGCCCTAATTTAGCCCTAACCCTAAACCTAACCATATCCTTAGCCCTAAGACTAACTCTAACTCTCGCCCTATCCCTATCCCTAGTTCTAAACCTATCCCTTACCATAATCCAAAGCATAGCCCTAACCCTAGCCCAAATAGAGCCCTAAACATAGCCCTAGCCCTAAACCTAGATCTAACCCTAACTCTAAATCTAACCCTAAACCTAAACCTCACCAAACACTGGTCCTTACCCTAATGGTAATTTAAAAACTAGCTAACCTTAACCATAGCCCTCAAACTAAAGTGAGCTATAGCCCTAATCTTAAACCATAACCTAAACCAAATCCTAATGATAAACCTAGCCCTAACCCTAGCCCTATTTCGAGTCCTAACCCTAACCCTACAGTTAATACTGACTGTGACTCTGACCATAAAACTAACCCTAGTTCTAAACATCACCCTAACTCTAAACCTAACCTGAACACTAGACCTAGCCCTAAACCTAACCCTAAAAGTAGCCCTAATTGTAATGCCACTTCTTACATTAGCCATAGCCCTAATCCTAACAAAAACCTAGCCTTAATATGAGCCCTAACCTAGATTTAACCCTAACTCTAACCCTAACCCTAGCCCTACACATAACCCTAACCCTAGCTCTAAACCTATCACTTACCCTAAGCCAAACCCTCACTGTAATGCTACCCTAGTCCTAACCCTAATCCTTAGCCTACCCCAAACCCTAACTCTATTACTAGGTTTAACCCTAGGCCCTCAATCTATCTCTAACCTTAACCCAAGCCCTAAGCCTATCCCTGACCCTTATACTGACCCTAACACTAACCCTAGGTCTAAGCCTGACACAAACCCTAAACCGAACCCTAACACTAACCCTACCATTAAACTTATACGTAAACCTAACCGTAACACTAGCACTAGACCTAAACTTAATCCTAAATACAGCCATAACTCTAGCCCTAGCCCTGAACAAAAACCTAGCCCTAGCCCTAACAATAACCATTAATCTAACACAAAGACTAACCCTATCTCTAGACTTAACCCTAGTTCTAATTCTGGCCCTAACCCTAAACCAAATGCTAACACAAACACTGACTCTTACCCTAACACAAACCCTAGCTCTAAACTTTATCCTAACACCAAACCTAACCATAACACTGGACTTATCCATAACCTAACCCTAAAACTAGTCATAAACATAACCCTAGCTCTTAAATTACTCATAGCCCTAACGCTAGCCATAAACCTCAAACAAAACCTAGCACTAAACCTAGCCATAAACCTAGCCCTAAGCGTAACCCTAACACTAGCCCTAGCACTAACCCTAACCCTAACGCTTGCCCTATCCCTAACCCTAGCTCAAACTCTAACCCTTACTCTAAACATAACCCTAGGCCTAACACTAACCCTAACGCTAACCCTAAACATAGACCTAATCCTAACTGTAACCATAGCCCAAATCCCAGCTCAACCTCTATCCATTACCTTAAACATAACCCTGATCCTAATGCTCACCCAATCCCTAACTCTAAACCTAAACCTAACTGTAGCCCTGATTCTAACCCTAACCCTCACCCTAGCCCTAACACTAGCTCAAACCCTCACACTTACCCTAAAACTAACCCTAACACTAACCCTTGGCCTATTCCTAACCCTAGCCAAAATCCTAACCTTAATGCAAGCCCTAACACTAGCACTAACCCTATTCAATACCCTAAACATAAGCCTAACCCAAATGCTAACCCTAGGCCTAACACTAACCTTATTGCTAACACTAACCCTATACATTACTCTAAACCTAAACTGAATCTTAATCCTAACCCTATCCATTACTCTAACCATAACCCTAACCATAACACGAATTTGAGCCCTAACCCTAAATCTTTACCTAACCAAACCCTAAACCAGACTCTGACCCTAATAATACACCTAGCTCTAAACCTGACACTTACCCTAAACCTAACCCTTACAGTAGACCTAGACATAAAACTAACCATAACACTATCCCTAACCATAACTCTAGAACTGACATTAGCCCTAGCCCTAATTCTAGACCCAACCCTAATATAAATCCTAGCCCTCATCATAGTCCTAAACTGAGCCTTAATCCTAACCTGAAACCTCACCCTAGTCCTATCCCTAATTTTAACCCTCGATCTAGCTGTTAACCTAGCTCTAACCCCATCCTTTCCCCTAAAACTAACCATAACACTAACACTAACACTAACCCTAACCCTAGCCCTAACCATATGCCTAACCCTAACACTAACGCTAATGCTAATCCCAGCCCTAATTTAGCGTTACCCTAACAGAACCCCTAAGCCTAGCCCTAAGACTAAATCTAACTCTCACCCTAGCCCTATTTCTATTTCTAACCCTATCCATTACCATAACCTTAACATTAGCCCTAACCTTAGCTCTAACCCTAGTCATAGCCCTAACCCTAGATCTAACCATAACTCTAAATTGAACCCTAAACTTAAGCCTAAACCTCACCCTACCACTAGCTGAACACTATCACTAACCCTACAACTCGTTCTAGCCCTAAAACAAAACAGAGTCATTGACCTAAACCTACACCTTAACCTAAACCAATCCCTAACCCTACAACTAGCCATAACACTAGCTCTAATTTGAGTCCTAGGCCTAAAACTAACCCCAACCCAGGCTCTTATCCAAACATTAACCCTGGCTCTAAATATCACCCTAAACCTAAAGCTAATGCTAACACTAGACCTAACCCAAACTTTAACCCTAAAACTAACCCTAATTATAACCCTAGTTCTTACATTAGCCATAGCCCTAACCGTAGCCCTAACCCTAACACAAAATAGCCTTAATCTGAGCCATAACACTAGAATAATTCTAACCCTAAACCGAACCCTAGCCCTAACTCTAACCCTAAACCTAGCCCTAAACCTAGCTCTAACCCTATCCCTTAATCTAAGCCAAATTTTATCCATAATGCTAACCCAAGTCCTAATCCTATTCCATAGCCTAAACCAATCCCTAACCCTAGTACTAGTCCTAAAAAGCCCTCATTGTAGCTCTAACTCTTACCCAAAACCTAACACTAAATTTCACTCTTATTCTGACCCTAACACTAATTGTAGGTCTAAACCTTACCCTTGACCTAAACTGAACCCTGAAACTAGCCCTACCAGTAACCTTTTACCTAAACCTAAGTTTATAACTAGCCCTAGACCTAAACCTAAGTTTTAAATCTAGCTCTAGACTTAAACAAAAACTTAGTCCTAGCCCTAACAATAACCCTTAACCTAAACAAAACACTAACACTACCCCTATATATAAACCTAGTCTTAATTCTGGATTTCATCCTAACCCTAACTCTAACCTGAACACTCACCCTAACATTAACACTAAACCTAGCTCTAAACCTGTCCCTAAACCAAAAACTAAACCTAACACTAGACTTAGCCATAACCCTAACCCTAAAACTACCCTAATTAGAACCCTAGATCTTACATTACCTATAGCACTAACCCTAGGCCTAAACATAACACAAAATCTAGCCCTAATCTGAAGCCTAAACCTACCCTAAGCAAAACGTTAACCATAACCCTAGTCTTAACCCTCACCCTAACCCTCACCTTAGTCCTAACACTAGTTCAAATCCTAACCCTTATCCTAAACATAACCCTAGCCCTGTCCCTAACCCTAACCCTAATCCTAACCTTAACCTTAGCCCTAACCCTACCCATTACCCTAACCCTAACCATAACCATAAAACTAATTTGAGCCCTAACCCTAAATCTTAACCTAACCAAACCCAAAACCAGACCCTGACCCTAATGATAAACCTAGCCCTACCTTAATCAAAACCCTAATCCAAACCATAAACCTAACCCTAGAACTAACCTTAAACCTAACCCTTGCTGTAGCCCTAACCCTAACTCAAATCCTAACACTTACCCTAAACTCAGGAGTAAATCTAGCCCTAAAACTAAAATTAACCCTAATACTAACCTTACATCTAATCAAATCTATTACCCTAAACATAACCCTAACCCTAATCAAAACTCTAGCCCTAACCCTAAACCTAACTCTGACCGTAACCATAACAATAACCCTAGAAAAACACTAAACCCAACCCTTATTCTAGGACTAACCTTAGCTCAAAACCTAAACTTTACCCTAAACCTAACCCTAATCCTACCCTAAGCTAGGATTTCTAGCCATAATCCAAAACCGAACACTAACTATAGCCCTAATACAAACACTAACCCTACCCCTAGACCTAAACTTCATCTTAATTCTGGCTGTAACCCTAACTCTGACTCTAACCCAAACACTAAGGCAGGGTCTTTAACAATAAATCTATCTCTAAACTTGACCCTAACCAAATATCTAAACCTAACACTAGACCTAGCCATAACCCTAACTCTAAAACTAGCCATAATCATTACCCTAGCTCTTACGTTACCCACAGCCCTAACCCTAGGCCTAAACCTAACACAAAACCTAGAGGTAATCCTAGGCCTAAACCTAGCCCTAAGTGTAATTCTAACCCTAACCCTACCCTTAATCCTAACCTAACCTTCGATTAGACTTAACCCTAGCTAAAAGCCTAACCTTTACACTAAACATAAACCTATGCCTATCCCTAAATCTAACCCTAACCCTAGTCCTAATCCTAATCTTAACTCTATCCCTAAATCTAGCTCTAAATCTACCCAATACCCTAAACCTAACTCTAACTCTATTGATAACCCTAGGCCTTAACCTAACCCTAAACCTAACCAGAAAACTAACCATACACCCAACCCTAAACCTCACACTCACCATAGAGCTAACCCTAGCTCAAACCCTAACCCTTACCATAAACCTAAACATAACCATAGTCCTAAATGTAAGCCTAAATCTCAATCTAACACTAACTGTAACCCTATACCTACATCTAACCATATCCATTAATCTAAAATTAACCCTACCCCTAATGATGACACTACTCCCAATCCTAATACTAACCCTAACCATACAGTAATCTTATCCCTAGACCTAATTATAAACCTAACCCTCACCCTAGCCCTAACCATAGATCAAAACCTAACCCTTATGCTAAACATAACCATAAACTTAACCCTAGTTCTAACCCTAACACAAACCCTAACTCAAGACCTATTCCTAACCACAACCCTAGCCCTAACCTTAGCTCTAACATTATCCATTATCCTAATCCTTACCCTTACCCTGATGCTAACCCTAGGCCTAACACTAACCCTATTGCTAACCCTAACCTAAACACTATCAATTTCCCCAAACCTAACCCTAACCCTAACCCTAACTCAAAACTTATTCCTAACAATAAACCTAGCACTAAACATAGTTCTAACCCTACCAATTATCATAACAATTACCCTTACCCTAATGCTAACCCTAGTAACCCTAGGCCTAATACTAACTCTATCACTAACCCTAACCCTATCAATTACCCTAAACCTAAACCCTAACCTCAACCAAACTCTAACCCTGATCATGACCCTAATAATTTTCCTAGCTCTAAACTTGAACCTTATCCTAAACCTAAACCTTACACTAGACCTAGCCAGAAATCTAATCCTAAAACTATCCTCAAATGTAACCCTAGAGCTGACATTAGCCCTAGAACTGATCCTAGCCCTAACCCTAACAAAAACCCAAGTCCTATCCAAGCCCTAAACCTAGCCTTAACCCTAACCCTAACCCTAGCCCTAACCATAATACTAACCCTAGCCCTAATCTTAGCCACAATTTTGCCCTATCCCTAACCCTAACCCTAGACCTAACAATAAATCTAAATCTCACACTATCCTATCACTAGTTCTAACCCTATCCCTTACCATAACCATAACCCTAGCCCTAAACCTAGTTCTAACCCTTGCCCTATCCATAGCCCTAGCACTAACCTTAGATCAAAATCTAACCCTAAATCTAACCCTAACCTGAAGCCTAAGCCTAACCCTAACACTTGCCCTAACAATAACACTAATCCTAAAACTAGCCCTAATCTTAGCCCTAGCGCAAAAAAAAAAAAAAACCAAGCCATAGCTCAAACCCTAACCCTTAAACTAACCAAACCCTAACCATACATCTACCCCTAACTCTAGCCCTAATTCGAGATTTAAGCCAAACCCTAAAACTAACCCTGACCCTGACTGTGACACTAACACTAACCCTAGCTCTAAACATCAACCTAACCCTAACACTAAACGTAGACCTAATCTTAACCGTAAAATTAGCCCTAATTGTATCCCTTGTAATTACATTAGCCATAATCCTAACCCTAGCATTAACATAACCCAAAACCTAGCCCTAATCTGAGCTTTAACCCTAACCCTAACCCTAGCCCTAATCATAACCATAACCCTAGCCCTAAACCTAGCTCTAACCCTATCCATTATCATAACCATAACCCTAAACCTAATGCTAACCTTAGGTCTATACCTAATGCTGTCTCTAATTCTATCCTATCCATTTCACTAAATCTAACATGAACCCTAATAGTAAGCCTATCGTTACCATAACACTAACCATACCACTAATTCTATCCCTACCTTTAAGCCTTAACATATCCCAAACCCTAACCAAGTCCTTGACATTAATAATAAGCCTAGCCCTAATCCTGACCCTAACCCTAAACCTAACCCTATTGATAACTCTAGTCATAACCCTAACCCTAACCATAGCCCTAACCAAAAAAAAACTAACCCTAGACCAAACTGTAAACCTAATACTCACCACAGCCCTAACCCTGGCTCAAACCGTAACATGTACCATAAACCTAAACCTCACCATACCTTAACCTTAACCCTAAAACTAAATCTAACCATAACCCTAACCATAAACCCAAACCTACATCTAACCATATCCATTACCTTAACCCTTATCCTAACCCTAATGTTAACCCTAGCCCTAACCCAAAACCTACCATAATCCTATTCCTATACCTAACACTGAACCTAACACTCATTCTAGCCCTAGCTGTAACTCTAGCACAAACCCTAAACAAACCCTTGCCCAAACCCTAACCCTAATCCTAGCCCTAATCCTAACCATAACCATAGCCCAAACCATAGCTCTAAATCTATCCATTATCCTAACCATAACCCTAAACATAATGCTAACCCTAGCCCTAACTCTAACAGTACTTCTATCCCTTCTCTGATTCTAACCTAAACTCTCAACCTGGCCCTAAAACTTAATAAATCCCTACCCTTACCCTTAATCTAACAGTAAGAAACTTGTAAGCCTAACCCTAACCCTGACCGTAGCCCTATTGCTAAACTTAACCCTAGCCTTAACCCTAGCTCTAACCCGACCCATTACCCTAACCCTAACCATAAACATCATGATAACCCTAGCCCTAACCCTAAAATACTCTAACCATAACCGTAAGCCTAACCCTAGACCTAACTGTAAACCTAACCCTTGCCGTAGTCCTAACCCTAGCTCAAACCCTAAACGTTATGCTAAACCTAACACTAACTGTTTTTATAAACCTAAACCTAACCCTAACCCTAATCCAACATCTAAACCTGTTCATTACCCTAACCCTAATGATAACCCTAGCCCTAACCCTAATACTAACACTAACCCTAGAACTAACCCTAAACCTAACCCTATACTTAGCACTAATCCTAGCTCAAATGCTAACCAGTACCCTAAATTTAACCCTAATCCTAGATTTAATGCTAACCCTAACCCTAACTCTACCCTAATCCTAAACATAACCCTAGCCCTAACCATAGCTCCAACCCTATCCATTACCCTAAAGATAAAAATAAACCTAATGCTAACCCTAGGCCTAACCCTAGCCCTATTTAGAAACCTAAACCTAACCTGAACCCTAAAACTAACTCTATCCATTACCATAAAGTTAACTGTAACCCTAACGGTAATGTGAGCCATAACCCTAAACCTCAACCTAACCCCAAACCTGACCCTGACCATTATAATACCCCTAGATCTATACCTGAACCTTACTCTAAACCTAACTCTGACACTAGGCATATCCATAAACCTTACCTGAAAACTATCCCTAACCATAATCCTAGACCTGATCTTAGCCCTAGCCCTAATTCTTGCCATAACCCTAACACAAATGCTAGGCCCCATCCTAACCCTAAACCTAGCCTTGATCCTAACCTGAAACTTAACTCTAGCCCTATGCCTAATTTTATCCCTTGCCCTATTTCTGAACCTAGATATAACCCCATCCCTTCCCCTAAATCTAACCCTAACCCTAACCCTAGACTTAACCGATACACTAATCCTAGATCTGATCCTAGCCCTAATTTAGCCCTAACCCTAACCCTATCACTAGCACTAAGACTAACTCTGTCTCCGTAGCCCTATTCCTAGTTCTAACCTATCACTCACCATAACCCTAACACTTGCTCTAACCTTAGCCCTAATCCTAGCCCTACTACTAACCCTAGATCGAACTACAACTCTAAATCTAACCCTAACCTAAGTGTAAACCTCCCACTGAAACTAGCCCTAACACTAGCACTAATCCTAAATCTAGCCCTAACCTAGTCCTAGCCCTAATCAAAACTGAGCCACAACCCTAACCGTAACCCTTAACCTAAACAAAAACCTAACCCTACACCTATCTCTAACTCTAGCCCTAATTCCAGTCATGCCCTAACCCTAAAACTAACCTTGACACTGACTCTGACCCTAACACTAACTCTAGCTCTCAGATCACCCTAAAAATATACCTAATCTTAAAACTAGCCTTAGCCCTAACCCTAACCCTAAAAGTAACCCTAAACATAACCCTACTTCTTACATTAGTGTTAGCCATAATCCTAGCCCTAGCCTAACCCAAAACATAGCCCTAATTTGAGCTCTATGTTTTCTTTTAACCCTAACCCTAACCCTAGCCCTAACCATTACCCTAAACATAACCCTAACACTAAAACTTGCCCTAAACCTAAACCTCACCCTAGCCTTAATCCTAACCATAATTATAGCCCTAACCCTAGCTCTAACCATATCCATTCCCTAACCATAACCCTAACCCTAATGCTAACCCTAGGTTAACCCTAACCCCTATCTCTAACCCTAACTTTATCCATTACCCTAAACCTAACCTGAACCCTAAACCTAACCATATCCATTACCCTAACTGTAACCCTAACCCTAATGCTAATTAGAGCCCTAACCCTTAACCTTAACCTAACCCAAAACTTAGCTGTGACTGGGACCCTATATTTAAACCTAACTCTAAATCTAAACCTAACTCTTAATTTAACTGTAAACATAAGCCTAAACTAAACCCTAACACTACCCCTAACTGTAACACTAATCCTAAAACTTAACCTATTCCTAGACCTAGACATAAAACAAAACCAAGCCATAACCCTCACCCTAACCCTTAACCCAAACCAAACCCTAACCCTACACCTAGCCCTAATCCTAATCTAAAATTAACCCTGACCCTGAAGCTGACATTAACACTAATCCTATCTCTAAACATTATCCTAACATAAAATTAACTCTAACACTAGACCTATCCTTAACCCTAATATTAAGACTAGCCTTAATCATAACCCAAGTTAGTACATTAGTAGTTGTTCTAACCCTAGCCTTAACTCTAACACAAATCCTACCCCTAATCCCAGGTTTAACCCTAATCTTAACCCTAACACTAGCCCTAAACCTAACCTTAACTCTAGCTCTAACCTAACCTTTACCCTAAGCCAAACCCTAACATAAATGCTAACCATAGTCCTAACCCTAATCCTTAGCCTAACTTAAACTCCTACTGTATTACTAGTCTTAACCCTAACCCTCATTCTAGCTCTAATCCTAACCTCTCATCTGATCCTAACAGTAACCCTTTGTCTAAACCTTACCCTATACCTAAACCAAACCCTTACACTAGACCTACCAGTAATCTTATACCTATACTTAAGCCTCACACTAGACATAGATCCAAAGCTAATCCTAAAAATAGCTACACCTCTAGCCCTAGACCTAAACAAATACCTAGCACTACCCCTAACAATAACCCTTAACCTAAACCAAACACTTATCCTATCCCTAGACATAAACCTAGTCCTAATTCTGGCTCTAACCCTAACCCTAACCCTATCCCAAACACTGAGCCTGATTCTAACACTAAACCTAGCTTTAAACCTGACTAACACTAATTTAAACCTGATTCTAACACTAAACCTAGATTTAAACTAGGCCTAGACATAACCCTAACCCTAAAACTAGTCCTAAACACAACCCTAGCTCTTATATTACCCATAGTATTAACCATAGCCCTAAACCTAACAGAAAACCTAGCCCTAATCCTAGGCCTAAACTTAGATCTAAGCATAAACCTAAGCCTAACCCTAGCCCTAACCCTAACCATAAACCTCACCCTCACCTTAGACCTAACCCTAGCTCAAAGCCTAACCCTTACACTAAACATAACCCTAGCCCTATCCTAAACCCTAACCCTAACCCTAGCCCAAATCCTAAAATTAACCCTAGCCCAAACATTAGCTCTAACCATATACATTACCCCAACACTAACACTAACCCTAATTAAAATCCCATCTCTAACACTGAAGCTAACTCTAGCCATAAATGTAAACCTAGACATAAACCTAAACCTAACACTCGCCCTAGCCCTAACCCTATTTCAAACACTAAACCTTAACCTAACCTAACCATAAACCTAGCCCTAAACCTAACGCTTACCCTATCCCTAACATTTACCCTAAACTGAACCTTAGCCCTATCCCTAAACCTAACCCTAATCCTAGACTTAATCCAAACCATAACCTAGCCCTAACATTAGCTCTAAACCTATCCATTACACTAAACATAACCCTAACCGTAATGCTTACCCTAACCTGTTCGCTAAATCAAACCCATCCATTACCCTAAACCTTAACTGAAACCTAAACTAAACCCTATCCATTACCCTAACTCTGAACCTAACCCTAACACTAATTTGAGCCCTAAACCTAAAACTTAACCTGAACCAAATGCTAACCCTGACCCTAACCCTAATAATAACCCTAGCTCTAAAGCTGACCTTTAATCGAAAACTAACACTTACACTAGACTTAGCCATAACCTAATCCTAAAATTATCCTTAACCATAACCCTAGACCTGATATTAGCCCTAGCCCGAGTCCTAGCCCTAACCCTATCAAAAAACCTATCCCTCATCCTAGCCTTAATCCTAGCCTTAATCCTAGATGAACCATAACCCTAGGCTAAATCCTAATTTTAACCCTCACCCTAGCCCTAAACCTAGCTAAAACCCCACCCATTCCCCTAAACATAACCCTAACCCCAATGTTAACCCTAACCCTAGCCCAAACCAAGGCCTATCTCTAACACTAACCCTACACCTAAACCTAGCTATAACCCCAACCATTCCCTTAAACTTAACCCTAATCCCAATGCTAACCCTAATTCTAGTACAAACCCTAGGTCTAATGCTAAGACTAACCCTACCTCTAATCCTAGCACTAATTTAGCCCTAAACCTAATCCTAACCCTAAACCTCTAACTCTAATTCTCACCCTAGCCATATCACTAGTTCTAACCATAATACTTACATAACCTTACTGTAGTCATAACTCTAGCCCTGGTCCTAACCCTAGATCTAACCCTAACTCTAAATCTAACCCTAACCCTAAGCCTAAACCTCGCCCTAACACTAGCTCTAACCCTGATGCTAAACCAAAATCTAGCCCTAACCCTAGCACAAGCCCTAAAACAAAACTGAGCCATAGCCCTAACCCTAACCCTTAACCTAAACCAAAGCCTAACCCTACACCTAGCTCTAATTTTAGCCTTAATTTGAATCCTAAACATAACCCTAAAACTAACCCTTACCCTCACACTGACCCTAACAATAACCCTTGCTCTAAACATCACCCTAGCCATAAACCTAACAATAACACTAGTCCTAGCCCTAACCCTAACCCTAAAACTAGCAAAATTGTAACACTAGTTCATATATTAACCATAGCCCTAACCATAGCCCTATTAATTATTCTAAACATAACCCTAATTCTAATGTTAACTCTAGGCCTTATTCTAACCCTATACCTAACCATAAACCTATCCATTATGTTAACCAAACCTGAACCCTAAACTTAACCCTCTCATTAGCCTAATTGAAATCCTAATGCTAATTCCAACCCAAACCTAAACCCTAACCTAAACAAAACCCTAAACCTGACACTCACCCTAATAATACCCCTAGCTCTAAATTTGACCCTTACCATAAACCTAACTCTTATACTAAACATAGCCATAAACCTAAGCCTAAAACTCTCCCTAACCGTAACCCTAGAACTGACATTCACCCTAACACTAATTCTAGCTCTATCCCTAACACCCTAGCCCTCATTCTAGCCCTAAACCTAGCCTGAATCATAACTCTAATGAAACCCTAGCCCTAACCCTAATTCTGACCTTCGCTCTAGCCCTAAACCTAGCTCTAACCCCATCGCTTACACTAAGCCTAACTCTAAGCCTAAAACTAACTCAAGGCCTAAACATAACCATAAACCTACCCCTATTCCTAGCCCTAATTAAGCCCTATACCTACCCCAAACCCTAAGCCTAGCCCTAAGACTAATTTTCACTTTCGCCCTAGCCCTATCCCTAGCTCTAACCCTATCCATACATTAACCCTAATCCTAGCCATAAACCTAGATCTAACATTAGCCCTATCCTTAGCCCTAGACCTAACCCTAGATCTAATCCTAACTCTAAATCTAACTCTAACACTCAGTCTGAAACTAATGCTACACAAGCCCTAAACCTAACACTAATCCTAAAACTAGCCCTAACCACAGTCCTAGCTTTAAAAGAAAACCAAGCCATAGCCCTAACTTTAAAACTTAACCTAAACCAAAACCTAACCCAAACCCTCACCCTAGCCCAAATTCGAGTCCAAAACCTAACTCTAAAACTTACCCTGATCTTGAATTTGACCCTTACAATAACCCTAGCTCTAAACATCAACCTAACCCTAAACCTAACCCTAACTAGAGACCTAGTCCTAACCCTAATCCTATAACTAGCCCAAATCTTAGCACTAGTCCATACATTGACCATAACTTTAAACCTAGCCTTAACTCTAACCAAAACATAGACCTAAACCAAGACTTAACCCTAGCTTTAACCCTAAGTCTAACCCTAACACTAGCCCTAACCCTAACCCTAAACGTAGCCCTAACCCTACCTCTAACCCTATACCTTATCCTAAGTTAACCCTAACCCTAATGCTAACACTAGTACTAACCCTAATCCTTAGTTTAACCCAAACCCTAACCCTATTACTACTCCTAACCCTAGCCCTCATTCTAGCTCTAACCATAACCCAAACCTGACACTTATTCTGACCCTAACTGTAACCGTAGGTCTAAACCTGACCCTAACCCTAAAGCGAACCCTAACACTAGCACTAGCAATAAACCTATACCTAAACCTAAGCCTAACGTTAGCCCTAAACCTAACCTAACCCTAGCACTAATCCTATTCCTTACCCTAAGCCAAACCCTAAAACTAATGCTAACCCTAGTCCTAACCCTAATCCTTAGACTGACACAAATCTTAACTCTATAACTAGTCATAACCCTGGCCATCATTCTAGTTATAACCATAACCCAAACACTAACCCTAACCCTGACCCTTATTCTGACCCTAACTATAAACCAAACCCTAACACTAGCTCTACCCATAAACCTATACATAAACCTAACCCAAACACTAGCCCTAGACATAAACCTAATCCTAAATCTAGCCATATCTCTCACCCAAGACCTGAAGAAAAACATAGCCCTAGCCCTAATGATAACCCTTAACCTAACAGAAACACTAACCCTACCTCTAGACCTAACCAATCCTAATTTAGGCTCTAAATTTAACCCTAACTCTAATCCAAACACAGGTCCTGTCACTAACACTAACCTTAGCTTTAAAACTGACCCTAACCAAAACCTAAACCTAACACTAGACTTAGCCATAACCCTAACCAAAAGCCTAGCCCTTAACACTACCCATAACACTAACCCTAGCTCTAAAACTAACACAAAACCTAGCCCTAATCCTAGGCCTAAACCTAGCCCTAAGCATAAGCCTAACCCTAACCCTATCCCTCACGCTAACCCTAACCCACACCTTAGACCTTACCCTAGATAAAACATTAACCCTAACCCAAAACATAACCCTAGGCCTATCCCTAAACCTAACACTAACTCTAGCCCTAATCATAATGTTAATACTAGCCCTAATACTATTTCTAAAATTATCCATTACCATAAACCTAACCCTATACCTAATGACAACCTTAGCTCTAACCCTAACTGTAAACCTAATCCTAGACCTAATTCTAAACCTAATGCTCATCATAGCCCTAACCCTAGATCAAACCCTAAACTATACTCTAACCCCAACCCTAGCCCAAACCCTAACACTACCATAAACCTAAAACTACCCCTAACACTAACCTGACATCTAACCCTATCCATTACTCTAAATCGAAGTATAACCTTAGCCCTAACCCTAACACTCACCCTAACCTTAACCAAAAATCTAACCCTAGACATAACACTAAATCTAAGTCTCACCCTTGCACTAATCCTAGCTCAAAACCTAACCTTACCCTAAACCTAACCCCAAACCTAACCCTAGCCCTAGCCTAACCCTAACCATAACTCTAGCCCTAATCCTAACCAAAACCCTAGCCCTAATCCTAACCAAAACCCTACCCCTAACCCTAGCTCTAACACTATCCATTACTCTAACAATAACCATAACCCAAATGCTAATCCTAGGCCTAACCCTAACCCTATCACTAACCCTAACCCTATCCATTATCCTAATCTTAACCTGAATCCTAAACCTAAACCTTTCCATTACCCTAAACCTAACTCAAAGCTGAACGCTAATTTGAGCCCTAACCCTAAAACTTAACCTAACCCATAACCAAAACCTGATGCTGACCCTAAATCACCTAATTCTAAACCTGATCCTTACCCTAAACCTAACCCTTATACAAGACCTAGCCATGAACCTAACCCCATAACTATCCCTAGCCATAACCCTAAACCTGACATTATCCCTATCCCTAAAATTTGCCCTAACCCTAACAAAAACTCTAGCCCTCATCCTAACACCATATCTAGCCTTAATCCTAACCCAATCCTAAACCTATTCCTAAACCTAATTCTAATCATCGCCCTAGCCCTAAACCTAGCTATAACCCCATCTCTTACCCTAAACCTAACCCTAAACCTAACCCTAAACATAGCCCTAATATTAGGCCTAACCCTAACATTAATCCTAGACATATTCCTAGGCCTAGTTTAGCCCTAACCCTAGCCCTAGCCTTAAGACTAAATCTAACTCCGGCTAGCCCTATTTCTAATTCTAACACTATCTCTTACTGTAACCCAAACACTAGACATAACCTTAGCCCTAACCCTAGCCTTAGCCCTAAACCTAGAATTAACCATAACTCTAAATGTACCCCTAAGTCTGAACTCACCCTATCACTAGCAATAACACTAACATTATTCGTAAAACTACCCTTAACTTTGCCTTAGCCCTAAAACATAATCGAGCTATAGCACTAACCCTAAACCTTAACCTAAACCAAATCCTTACCTGCCATCTAGCACTAATGCTACCCCTAATTCGAGTACTATCCCTAACCTAAACTAACCCTGACCCTGACTCGGAACCTAACAATATCCCTAGTTCAAAACATCTCTCTAAAATTAAACTTAATCCTAAAACTAGACTTATCCATAATGTAAATCTAAAATTATCACTACTCATAAGCCTAGTTCTTACATTATCCATATCCCTAACACTAGCCCTAAGGAAACCCAAAACCTAACTCTAATCTGAGCCCAAACCCTAGATTTAACCCTATCTCTAACCCTAAATGCAGCTCTAACACTAACCCTAAACCTAACCCTAACTTTAATCCTTAACTAACATTAAACCTAACCCTAAACCTAGCCCTAATCTAACCATAAACCTAGTCCTAGCCCTAGCTCTAATCCTATTCAATACACTAGCCTGAACACTAACCCTAATGCTAACCCTCAGCCTAACCCTAACACATTCCCTAACCCTAACCTATCCATTACGCTAAACATAACCCGAACCCTAAACCTAACCTAATACTGAATATAGACATAACAATAACCCTAAAAGTAGCCCTAGTTGTAACCCTAATTCTTACATTAGCTGTAGACCTATAGTTAACACAAAACCTAGTCCTAATCCAAGCCCTAATGCTAGCTTTAACTCTAAATCTAGCCCTAACCCTAACCCTAACCCTAAGCCTAGCCCTTACACTAGCCCTAAACCTTATTTTAACCTAAGCCAAACTCTAACCCTAAAGCTACCCTAGTTCTAAACCTAATCCTTAGCCTAACTCAAACCATAACTGTATTACTAGTCTTAACACTAGCCCTCAATCTAGCTCTATCCCTATCCCAAGCTCTAACACTAACCCTGACCCTTATTCTGACCCTAACACTAACTGTATGTTTAGACCTCACCCTATCCCTAAACCGACCCATAACACTGACGCTACCTGCAACCCTATACCTATACCTAACCCTAACACTAGACCTAGACCTACACCTAATCCTTCATCGAGCGATAACTCTAGCCCTAGCCCTAAACAAAAACCTAGCCCTAACCCTAACAATAACCCTTAACCTAACCCAAACACTAGCCCTAATCCTAGACCTAACCTGAGGCCTACTGCTGGACATAATCATACACCCAAACCTAAACCTAACACAAACTCTAGCTCGAAACCTTTTCCTAACCAAAAACCTAACCCTAAACTACACCTAGCCATGTCACTAATGCTAAAAGTAGCCATAACCATAAGCCAAACCCTACCTCTAACTCTATCCATTACCCTAACCCTAACCCTAACCCTAATGCTAACCCTAGCCCTAACCCTTCCTTATTCTGACTCTAACCCTAAACCTCATCCTAGTGCAAATCCTAGCTCATTCCCTAACTCTTAAACCTAACATAACCCTAACACTAATCCTTGGCCTAAACCTAACCCTAACATTAACCCTAGCCCTAATCCTAACCTTAACCCTATTTATAAACCTAGCTCTAACCATACCCATTACCCTAACCCTAACCCTAATCCTGATGATAACCCTATTCCTAAACCTAAATCTACCCTAACTCTAACCCTAGATATAGGCATAAACTTAAACTTTGCCATAGACCTAACCCTACCTCAAACCCTAATCATTACCCTAAAACTAACCCTACTACTATCCCTAACACTAACCTTAAGCCAAAACCTAATCATAACCTTAACCCTAACCTAACATCAAACCCCTATCAATACCCTAAACCTAATGATAACCCTAGCCCTAATCCTAACACTAACCTTGACCCTAATCGTAACTATAACCTTGACATATCCCTAAACCTAACGTTTGCCCTAGCATTAACCCTAGCTCAAACCCTAAACCATACCCTAATCCTAAACCTAAAGCTATCCCTAGGCCAAACCCTAACCCTAAACCTCACTCTAGGCCTAATACTAACCATAACCCTAGCCCTAACCCTAGTTCTAACCCTATCCATTACCCTAAACATAACCCTTACCCTAATGTTCATCCTAGGCCTAAACCTAAATCTTCCACTAACTCTAACGCTATCAATTAACCTACACCTAATCTGAACCCTAAACCTAACCATATCATTACCATGCCCCTAACCCTAATGCTCATTAGAGCCCTATCCCTAAACCCTAGCTTAAACCAAAACCCAAACCTGAATCTAACCCTAATAATAACCCTAACTCTAAACCTGACCTTCACCATAAACCTAACCCTTACCCTAAGACCTAGCCATAAATCTAACACTCGGTCTATCTCTAACTATAACCCTAGACCTGACACTAGTCCTAGCCCTAATTTTTGCCATAACCCTAAAACAAACCCTAGCCCTCAGCCTAACCCTAAACCTAGCCTTATTACTAACCCAAAACATAATCCTAGCCCTAACCGTAATTCTAACCTTTGACCTAGCCCTAAAACTAGCTATAATCCCATCCCTTCCCCTAAACCTAACCCTATCCCTAAGCCTAAAACTAGGCCTACCTAACCCTAACACAAACCCTAGACCTAATCATAGCCCTAATTTAGCCCCAAACCTAACCAAACCCTAGCCCTAAGACTAAATCTAACTCTCACCCTAGTCATATTCCTAGTTCTAACCCCAACCCTTGCCATAACCCTAAAACTTGCACTAACCTTAGCCCTAGCCCAAGCCCTAGTCCTAATCCTACATCTAACCCTAACTCTAATGAAACCCTAAACCTAAACCTAAATCTCTCACTAACACAAGCTGTGACACTAACGCTAATCCTAAAACTAACCCTAACCTAGCCCAAGCCCTACAACAAAACAGAACTATAGCCTTAACCCTAAACTTTAACCTAAACCAAACCCTAAGCCTACACATAGCCCTAAACCTAGCTCTAATTCAAGTCCTATCCCTAACCCTAAAACTAACCATGACCCTGACTCTGACCCTACACTAACCCTAGCTCTAAACATCAACCAAAACCTAAACCGAACCCTAACACTAGACCTAGTTGTAACCCTAACCCTAAAACTAGCCCTAATCATAATCCTAGTTCTTACATTAGCTTTAGCCCTAACCCTAATTTTAACCTAATTCAAAACCGATCCTAATCAGAGCCCTAACACTAGCTGTAACATTAACAATGACCGTTATGCTAGCCCTAACCCTTACCTTAAATCTAACACTAGCACTAACGCTTGGAATAACCCCAAACCTAACTGGGACCCTAGCCCTAATCCTAACCATAACCCTAGCCCTAACCCTAGCTCTAATCCTATGGATTACCCTTACTCTAACCCTAACCCTAACCCTAATGCTAACCCTAGGATAACCCTAACCCTATTCCTAAACCTAAACCTATCCATTACACTAAAACTAACCTGAACCCTAAACCTAACCATATCCATGAACCTAATCCTAACACTAACCCTAACACTAATTTGAGCCCTAAACTTAAAGATTATCCTAATCCAACCCAGAACCCTGTATCTTAACCTAATAATGCCCCTAGCTCTAAATCTTACCCTAAACCTTAACCTAACCTTTAAACTATACCTAGCCATAAACCTAACCCTAAAACTATCTCTAACCATAATGCTAGACCTGACATTAGCCCTAGCACATGAAGCCCTAATCCTAACACAAACCCTAGCCCTAATCCTAGCCCCCAAATAGCCTTAATCCTAACCCTAACCTAACACTAGCCCTAACCCTAATTTTAACCCTCACCCTAGTTCTAAACCTAGCTACAACATCATGCCTAACCATAACCATAACCCTAACACTAGCCCTAAACCTAGGCTTAGCCTTAATACTAACCCTAGCTCTAATCCTAGCCCTATTACAGCCCTAACTCTAACCTTACCAAACTCTAACCCTAAGACCAACTCTCTCTCCCTAGCTCCATCCCTAGTTCTAAACCTATCCCTAGCCATAACCCTAGCTGTAACATAGATTTAAACCTAACTCTAAATCTAACCCTAACCATAAGCCTAAACCATACGCTAACACTAGCTCTAAACCTAACGCTAATTTGAAAACTAGACCTAAACCTAGCCCTAGCCCTCAAGCAAAACCGAGTAATAACACTGACCCTGACCCTTAACCCAAACAAAACCCTAACCCTACACATAGCCCTTACTTTAGCCCTAATTCAAGTTCTAACCCTAACCCTAAGACTAATACTAACCCTGACTCTGACCCTAAAACTGACCCTAGATCTACACATCACCCTATCCCTAAACCTAATCCTAACACTAGACCTCGCCCTAAACCTAACCCTAAAACTAGCCCTAATCATAATGCCAGTTCTTAAATTTGCCATAGCCCTAAACCTAATACAAAACCAGCCCTAATCCAAGGCCTAACACTAGCTTTAACACTAACCCTAACCCTGGTCCTAACCTTAAACCTATATCTAGTCCTAACCCTAGCTCTAACCCTGTCCCTTACCCGAAGCCAAACCCTCACCCTATTGCTACCCTAGTTCTAACCCTAATCTTAAGCCTACCCCAAACACTAACTTTATTACTAGTCCTAACCCTAGCCCTCATTCTAGCTCTAAAATTAACACAAACCCTAACACTAATCCTGACCTTTATTCTGACTCTAACACTAAACCTAAGTTTAAACATGACCCTAACACTTATTTGAAACTTAACACTAGCCCTACTGGTAACCCTATACTTAAACCTAACACGAACTCTAGCTCTAGACCTAAACCTAATCCTAAATATAGCCATAACCCTTGCTCTATCCCTAACAATAACCATTAACCTAACTCAAGCACTAACCCTACCACTAGACCTAACCCCAGTTCTCATTCTGGAAATAACCTAAACCTAATCCTAACCTGAACTTTGACACTTACCCTAAAAAACCCCAAGCTCTAAACCTTATCCTAACCCAGAAACTAACCCTAACACTACATGAACCCTAAATATAGCCATAACCATAACTCTAGCTCTTAAATTACTAATACACCTCACACAAGCCCTAAACCTTACACAAAACCTAGCCCTATTTGTAGCCCTAAACCTAACCCTAAGTATAACACTAACCCTATACCTAGCCCTAACCCTAACCCTAACCCTCGTCCTAGCCCTTAACATTACCCTAAACATAACCCTAAACCAAACCCAAAACTTCACCCTAACCCTTACCCTAATCCTAACCATAACCATAGCCCAAACCCTAGCTCTAACTCTAGCAATTACCATAACCATAACCCAAAACCTAATGCTAACCCTACCCTAATACTAACACTAACCCTAGAGGCCTGACTGTAACCCTAACCCTTGCCCTAGCCCTAATACTAGCTCAATCCCTAACCCTTAAACATAACCTAACCCCAAAACTAACCAAAGGCCTAACCCTAACACTAACCCTATCCCTAATCCTAGCCCTACCCATTACCTATCCCTAAACTTAACACTAATGAAAACACTAGACCTAAAGATAAGCCTACCCTAACCCTATACATAAACCTAACCCTAGATCTAACAGTGAACCTAATTCTAATCCTAACCCTAAACCAGCTCAAATCCTAACTCTAAACCTAAACCTAAACCTAATGCTAACCTAACCCTAACCCTAACTCTAACCTGACGTCTAAACCTATTACCCTAAGTCTAATGATAACCCTAGACCTAACCCTAACACTAACTTTAGCATAACCATGACCATAACCCTAGACCAAACCCTAAATTAACCTTAGCCCCAGCACTAAACCTAGCTCAAACCCGAAACCTAATACTGATTCTAACCCTCACCCTAACCCTGACCTAACCCTAACTCTAGCCCTAATCCTAACTTAACCCTAGCCATAACCCTAGGTCTAGCCGTATAAATTACCCTAATAATAAGCATAATGCTAATGCTAACCCTAGGCCTAATCCTAAACCTATCACAAACCAAACCATATCCATTACCCTAAACCTAACCTAAAACCTAAATCTAACCCTATCCATTACCTTTACCCTAATTTTAACCTTAATGCTAATTCGAGCCTAAACCTAAACCATAACCTAACCCAAACCCAAAGCCTGACCCTGACCCTAATAATACCCCTACTTCTAAACCCGACCCTTTCCCTAAGCATAACACTTAAATTTGACCTAGCCATAAATCTAACCTTAAGACTATCCCTAACTGTAAACCTAGACCTGACATTAGCCCTAGCCATAATCCTAGCCCTAACCCTAACACAAAACCCAGCCCTAATCCTAGCGTTAAACCTAGCATTCACTATTCCTAACACAAACCTTAACCCTAGCCCTAACACTAACCATAGCACTAAAACAAAACCGAGCAACAGGCCTAACACTAAACTTTAACTTAAACCAAACACTAGCATTACACCTAGAACTAACCCTAGCCCTAATTCAAGACCTAATCCTAACCTTTAAAATAACCCTGACCCTGTCTCATATCCTAACACCCACCCTAGCTTTAAACAGCACCCTAAATTTAAACCAAACCCTAACAGTAACCCTAGCCCTAATTCGAGTCCTAACCCTAACCCTAAAACTCACCCTGACCTGACTCATATTCTAACACTAACTCTAGCTATAAATATCAATCTAACATTAAACCTAACCCTAACACTTGACCTACCCCTAACCCTAACCCTAAAACTAACCCTAATTGTAACCCTGGTTCTTATATTAGTCATTGCCCTAACCCTAGCCTTAAACCTCACACAAAAACTAGCCCTAATCTGAGCCCTAAACCTAGCTTTAACCCTAAACATAACCCTAACCCTAGCCCTAAACCTATCTCTAACCATATCCCTTACCCTAAGCAAAACCCTAACCCTAATGGTAACCCTAGACCTATCCCTAATCCTTAGGCTAACCAAATAATAACCCTATTATTAGTCCTAACCCTAGATCTCATTCTAGCTCTAACCCTATCCCAACCCCTAACCCTAACCCTGACCCTCATTCTGACCATAATGCAAACCCGAGGTCTAAACCTGACCCTAACACTAAACCAAACCCTAACAATAGCCCTACTGGTAACCTTATACCTAGACCAAACCCTACCATTAGCCCTAGATCTAAACCTAAATCTAAATTTAGCCTTAACTCTAGCTCTAGACATAAAGAAAAACCTAGCCATAGCCCTAAATAACACTTAACCTAACCCAAACACTAACCCCACCCCTAGACCAAAACCTAGTCCTAATTCTGGCTTTAACCCGAACTTGGAACACTGACCCTGCCTTTAACACTAAACGTACCTCTTAAACTGATCCTAATCAAAACCTAAACCTAATTCTAGACACATCCATAACTCTAACAGTATAACAAGACCTAATTATAACTCTGGCTCTTACATTACCCATAGCCTAAACCCTAGGCCTAAACCTAACACTGAACACAGAACTAATCCAAGGACTAAATCTAGCCCGAAGCATAACACTAACCATAAACCTAGCCCTCACCTAACCCTAGGCCTAACATAAACCTAGTCCTCACCTTAGTCTTAACCCTAGCTCAAAGCTTAAACCTTACCCTAAATATAAACCTAGACTTATCACAAACTCTAACGTTAACCCTAGCCCTAATCCTAAACTCAAACTTCACCATAAACCTAGCTCTAAACCTACCCATGACCCCAACCCTAAACTTATTGATAACCCTAGCCTAAACCCTAACTCTAAACCTAACACTAACGGGAAAACTTACCCTAGATATAATCCTAAATTTAATACTTGGCATAGCACTAAACGTAACTCAAGCCCTAATCTTTACCAGAAACCTAAACATAACCATAGCCCTAATCCTAAACCTAAACCAAACCCTTACCTAACCCTATATCTAAACCTATACATTACCCTAACCCTAAATCTAACCTTAATGATAATCCTAGCCCTAACCCTAACCCTAATACTAAATCTAGCATAATCCTATCCCTAGACCTAACCATATAACTAACCCTCTCCCTAGCCATAACCCCAGCTTGAAACATAACCCTAAACCTAACCCTAGTTCTAAACATAACCCTAACCATAATTCAGGACCTATTCCTAACCTTAACCCTAGTTCTAACCTAAGCTCAAATCCGACCCACTACCATAACCATAACCCTTACCCTAATGCTAACCCTAAGCCTAACCCTAACCCTATTGCTAATGCTAACCCTATAAATTACCCTAAACCTAACCTGAACCCTAAACCAAACCCTATCTAATCTAAATCTAATCCTAATGTGAATTCGAGCCCTAAATCTAAATCCTAACTTAAACCAAACCTTAAGCTTCACCCTAAACTTAAAAATTCCCCTAGCTCTAAACCTGAACCTTACCCTAAGCCTAACCGTTACACTAGATGTAGACCTAAACCTAACCCTAAAATTATCTTTAACCATAACCCTAGACCTGATATTAGCCCTATCCCTAATCCTGGCCTTAATTTAATCCTTATCCAACCCTAACCCTAATCCTAGCCCTAAGACAAACTCTAAGTCTCACATTAGCCCTATTCCTAGTTCTAACCCTATCCCATACCGCAACTCTAAACCTAGCCCTAACCCTAGCTCTAACACTTGCCCTATCCTTAGTCCTAGCCTAACCCTAGATCGAAACCTAACTCTAAATATAACCATAACCATAAGCCCAATAACACTAGACCTAACCCTAATATTCATCATCAACCTAGTGTGAACCCTAACCTGGGACTAAAACAAAAACCTAACCATAAACACTAATCTTAAACACTAACCTTAAATATAACTCTCATTGTAATCCTGTTTCTTACATTATTCGTTGCCCTAACCCTAGCCCTGATGCTAACACAAAAACTAGCCGTAATCTGCACCCTAAACCTAGTTTTAACACTAACCCTAATCCTAACCCTATACCTAACACTAGCTCTAACTGTATCCCTAAACCTAAGCAAAACCCTAACCCGAATTGTAACCTTAGACCTATTTCTAATCCTTAGGCTAATCAATAGCCTAACCATATTTTTTTTTACTAATTTCACAATTTTATTGTCTCTCTCATAATGTGTTAAGCAGATGAAAAGTGTCAGAAGAATTTTAACAGCAATTCATGATTTAGGTGGGTATTTATGGGGGGGGGGCAATTCTGTTCTTTTGTTTCTAAATCCCTAACATCAATATCAGTCTGGAATTTGAAAACCAACAATCACAGGAAGTGACATCATTCAGAGAGCAAAGAGGGAGATGCAGAGTAACCTTCCAAAGATGGGACGTGTCTTCCCCATTTAGTGCAGGAGACTCTAAGGAAGGAAGCCAGGGAAGGCAGGGGAGTTTTGGCAGGGAGGAAGGAGACAGAGACACTGTGTGTTTGTGTGAGGCAGAGCTGCAAGGAAGGAAGGAAGGAGGGAAGGAAATAAGAAAAGGAGGAAGGAAGAAAGGAAGGAAGGAAGGAAGGAAGGAAGGAAGGAAGGAAGGAAGGAAGGAAGGAAGGAAGGAAGGAAGGATGAGGGGAATAAAGGAAGGAAACAGGGGAGGAAGGAAGGAAGGAGAAGGACATGAACTCTCTCTACGAAACAAGGAAACCCTTTAGAAATTCAATTTTTTTTTTTTTTTTTACTTTAAGTGTCTAGGATTACAAAACTGTCTAACATAACTCTCTTTTTTAAAATGTAAGAATTGTTCACATTAAATAAAAATTTGCCTTGGACACTACATTTAAAATATGCTAGAAAATTAATCTTATGGACAACATTATATTCTTAGTAAGAGATATTACATACTGGATTACTGTCCTGGATAAGACAGGACTATTAACAATTATTACACAATACAAGGCATTTTCCCTGAAATATGACATTGTCATACACTTGTCCATTCAATTAGTATGGACAGTCTCAAAATGTGAGTTGTGGTTAAATGGTAAGTAATAGGCAAAGTGCCTACTTTTCATATGACTGTTTTGATGGTTTACCACAGACAAAACTTAAGTGAAAACATGCAGTATAGAACATAGGCTTAAAACATCAGTTTTCAATTAAGAATACATACGAGAAGATTTTTTTTAGATAGGATTAGGGTTTAGATAGGTTAGGGTTAGGAGTCGAATTTAAGACTAAGGTTAGGTCTAGATGTAGTTTTAGGGTGGTTTAAGTTAAGGTTAAGGTTAGGGCCATTGCTCAGTTTTGTTTAACTGCTAGGGTTAGGGTTAGGACTAGTTTTATGATTAACATTAGATATAGGGTTAGTGTTAGTGTTAGGCTCAAGCTTAGAGTTAGGGTTAGATTTAGAGTTAGGGTTAGTTCTAGGGTTAGAGCAAGGACTAAGGGTAGGGCAAGCATTAGTGCTAGGTTTAGGGCTAGGTTTTGGGTATGGTAAGGAATAGGGTTAGTACTAGGGATAGGGCTCATGTGAGAGTTAGAGTTAGTCTTAGGTCTAGGGTTAGGGTTAGGTTTAATTACAAGTTTACCGGTAAGGCCAGTATTAGGGCTTGCTCTATGCTTAGGTTCAGGTTTAGATCTAGGGTTATTGTTTGTGTCAGAATAAGGGTCAGGGTTGGCGTTAGGGTTTGGGATAAGATTAGAGCTAGAATGAGGGCTAGAGTCAGGACTTTTAATAAAAGGGTTTGGAATTTGTTTAGCCTAATAATTAGGAATAGTTATAGGGTTACCATTAGGGTTAGAGTTTTGCTTAGGGTAAGGGATAAAGATAGAGCTAGGGTTAGGGTTAGAGTTAGGGTTAAAGCTGGGTTTAGAGCTTGAAATAGGGCAAGTTTTTGCTGTATTGTTAGGGCTAAGGTTAGGGCAATGGCTAATGTAAGAACTAGGGTTACCATTAGGGTTTGTTTTAGGGTTAGGATTAGGGGTAGGTTGAGTGCTAGTGTTAGGTTTAAGGTTAGGGTAATATTTATAGCCACAGTTCTTGTTAGGATAGGAGTCAGGGCCAAGGTTAGTTTTAGGGTTAACATTAAGACTCAAATTAGTGATATTGTTAATGTTAGTGCTCGGTTTGAGTTTAGGACGGTGTTTAGAGCTAGGGTGAGTGTTAGAATATGAGTCAGCATTAGGATTAGTTTTAAGGTGAGGCTTAGGAGTCAAATTAGGGCTAGATTTAGGTCTAGATGTAGTGTTAGTGTTTGGTTTAAGTTAAGGTTAGGGTTAGGGCTATCATTCTGTTTTGGTTCACTGCTAGGATTAGGGTTAGGGCTAGTTTTACGATTATCATTAGGGTTAAGGCTAGTGTTAGTGTTAGGCTTAGGCTTAGGTTTAAGGTTAGATTTAGAGTTAGGGTTAGGGCTGGGATCAACTTTAGGGCAAGTGTTAGGGCTAGTGTAAGGTTTACGGTAGCAGATAAGGATATAACTAGGGATATGGCTAGTACAAGATTTAGAGTTAGTCTTAGGGCTAGGATTATGATAGGCTTAGAGATAGAGCTAAATTAGGGCTAGGATTAGGGCTAGGTTTTGTGTTTATCTTAAGCCTAGGGTTAGGATTAGTGTTAGGTTTAAATTTAGGGTAAGGGATGACATTATAACTAGGTTTAGAGGTAGGGTAAGGGTAGAATTAGGGTTAGATGTAGGGCTAGATTTAGGGTTATGATTAAGGCTACGTTTAGGGCTAGGATGAGGGCTAAGTGTGTTTTTAGGGTTAGTGATAGGATTAGGGCCAGGGCTAATTTCAGGTCCAGAATTATGGTTAAAGAAGTTTTAGGACTAGGTTTATGGCTATGCCTAGGCTAAGGGTTAGGTGTTGGGTTATTGTAAAGTTTAGAGGTAAGGGTATTATTAGGCTTAAGGTCTGGGTTAGAGTTTGGGATAGGTTAAGGTTTCAAGTTCTGGCTTGAATTAGTTTTAGGATTAGGATTAGGGTAATGATAGGGTTAGGTTTAGGATTCACTTTAGGTTTAGGGTAATGGAAGGGTTAGGTTTTGGGATAGGATTAGGTTTATGCCTAGGGTTATCATTATGGTTAGGGTTAGGGTTATGGTAATGGATAGAGTTAGAGATCAATTTAAGACTAGAGTTATGATTACAATTAGGGATAGTATTAGGGTTACGTTAGGTTTAAAGCTAGGTTAGGGCTCTGATTAAGGCTAGGTTTTGGGTTATGTTAGGGCTAGGGTTAGGGTTACAGCTAATGTAAGTGCTAGGTTTACAATTAGGGCTAGTTTTAGGGTTTTAGTGCTAGGTTTAGTGTTAGGTTTAGGTTTAGTGTTAGGGTGATGTTTAGAGCTAGAAATGTTAGGGTCAATGTCAGGTTCAGAGTTAGTTTTAGGGTTTGTCTTCCAACTCAAATTAGGGCTAGGGTTAGGTCTAGGTGTAAGGTTAGGGTTTGGTTTAGGTTAATGGTTATGGTTAGAGCTATTGCTCGGTTTAGTATTAGGGCTAGGGCTAGGGTTAGGGCTCATTTTAGGATTAGTGTTATGGTTTGGGCTAGTGTTAGGGTTAGGCTTAGGCTTCAAGTTAGGGCTAGATTTAGAGTTACATTTTGCCTAAGGTTAGTGCTAGGGATAAGAATAGGCAAGGGTTAGCACTAGGGTTTGGGCTAGGGTTAGGGTTATGGTAAGGGACAGGGTTAGAATGAGTGATAGAGCTAGTGTGAGAGTTAGAGTTAGTCTTAAGGCTAGGGTTAGGGTTAGGTTTAGGTATATGGTTAAATTATGGCTAGGGTTATTTTAGGGCTAGGGTTAGGGCTAGTTTTAGGATTAGGCTTAGACATCGAGTTAAGGTTATATTTAGAGTTAGGTTTTTATCTAGGGTTAGTGCTAGGGCTAAGAATAAGGCAAGGGTTACCATTAGGGTTAGGGTTAGAGATAAGGTTTAATTTAGGGTAAGGATGTGGTTATAGCTAGGTTTAGGGCAAGAGCAAAGGTTAAGGCTATGTTTAAATCTATGATGAAAACTAGGATTTGTTTTAGGGTTAGTGATAGTATTAGGGCTATGACTAATGTCAGGTGTAGGGTTACAGTTAGTGATAGATTTTTTGTTACATTTATGGCTTGGTCAAGTGTAATGGTTAAGTTTTTGGTTAGGGTCAAGTTTAGATCTAGGGTTATTTTTAGAATCAGGGTCAGGATTAGGGTTTGGGTTAAGTTAGTGTCTATATTCAGGGCTCAAATTAGTGTTAGATTTAGGGTTAGGGTAATGACAGGTTTAGATTTAGGGTTTAGGTTTGGTTTAATGAAATATATACGGTTAGGGTTAGGCCTAGGGTTATCAGAAGGGTTAGGGTTATCATTGGGGTAATGGATAGGATTAGCCCTAATGTTACTGCTAGTGTTATGTACAGGATTAGGGCTAGTTTGGGGGTTAATGTTAAGTTTAAGTTTAGGGCTAAACCTAGGTTTAGGACTCAGATTAAGTCTAGGTTTTGGGTTAGTTCAGGGATAGGGTTAAGGCTACCACTAATGTATGAAGTAGGTTTATGATTACAGCTAGTTATAGGGTTAGAGTTAGCTCTATGTCTAGTGTTAAGGTTAGGTTTACAGTGATGATGATGTTCAGAGCCAGGGTTAGTGTTAGGGTCAGAGTCACGGTCAGGGTTATTTTTCAGGATAGGATTAGACTATAATTAGGGATAGGGTTAGGGCTAGGTGTAGGGTTAGGGTTTGGTTTAGGTTAAGGGTTAAGGTTAGTGCTATGACTCAGTTTTGTTTTAAGGCTAGGAGTATGGTTAGGGCTAGTTTTAAGATTAGTCTTAGGGTTAGGGCTATTGTAAGTGTGAGATTTAGGCTTAGGTTAAGGATTAGTGATAAGAGTAGAGTTATGGCTAGATTTAGTCTTAGGGTTAGGGTTAAATTTAGAGTTAGGTTGAGATATAGGTTTTGAGATATGGCTAAGTATAGGGCTAGGTACAGCTACGTTTTGGGATAGGTGTATGGTGATGGTAAGAGATAGGGTTAGAACTAGGTATATGCTAGTGGGAGAGAGTTAGTCTTAGGGCTAGGGTTAGTGTTAGGTTTAAGGGATGAGAATATAGCTAGTTTTAGTACTAGGGTGAGAATTAGGATTAAGTTTAGGGTTACCGTTAGGGTTGGGGTTATGATTAAGGCAAGGTATATGGCTAGGATTTGTGTTAAGTTTTGTATTAGTGTTAGGGCTAGGATTAGAGCTAGGGCTAATGTCAGGTCTAGGGTACAGTTTGGGATAGTTTTAGGGTTAGACTTATGGATAGGTCTATTGTAAAGTTTAGGTTTCTTGTTAGGGTCAGGTTTAGAGCTATAAGTATTATTTGAGTCAGGGTCAAGGTTAGGGTTTGGGTTAGGTTAAGGTTTAGGTTTAAGGCTCAAATTAGTCTTATGTTTAGGGACCGGGTAATGACACGAGGTTTAAGGTTTAAGGTTCAGGTTAGGTGTAGGTTAATGGACAGGGTTAAGGCTAGTGCTAGGATTAGGGTTCTGCCTTGGGGTAGCATAAGGATTATAATTATCTTAGGGTAATGAACAGGGTTAGAACTAGGGTTAGGGATAGGTTTATGGTCAGGATTAGGTCTAGGGTTAGGCTTAGGGTTATGGTTAGGGCTAGGGATATTGTTAGGATTATCTTTAGGGTTAATAGGGCTTGTATTAGGGATAGGTTTTTCGATAGGTTAGGGCTATGGCTAATGTAAGAACTAGTGAAATTATTAGGACTAGTTTTATGTTTAATGCTAGGGCTAGGTGTAGTTGTAGGGTTAGTTTTAGGGTTAGGGTGAAGTTGAGAGCTAGTGTTAGTGTCAGGGACAGTTTTCGGGTAGGGTAATGGTTAGGGTTAAAGCCAGAATTAGGACTAGGGTTAGGTCTAGAGGTAGGGTTAGAGTTTGGGTTAGGTTAAGGGTTATTGTTAAGGCTATGTCTAGTTTGTCTTTAGGTCTAGAGCTATAGTTGTGGCTAGATTTAGGATTAGGTTTAGGTCTAAGTCTAGTATTAGGGTTAGGTTTAGGTATAAGGTTACAAGTAGGGCTAGTGTTAGGATTCAGTTTAGGGTTAGGTTTAGATTTATACCTAAGATCAGTGTTAGGTTCAGAATAATGGTCAGGGATAGGGTTAGGGTTTGGGTTATGGTTAGATCTAGAATGAAGGCTAGAGTTAGGACTAGTTATACAGTTAGGGTTTTGGGTAGGCTAAGGATTAGTGCTAAGATTACAGTTAGCATTAGGGTGAGGGTTTGGCTTAGGGTAAGGGATAGGGTTAGAGCTAGGGTTAGAGGTAGGGTTAGGACCATGGTTAGGATTGGTTTAGGGTTAAAGCTTGTTTTAGGGATTGGATTAGGGCTAGTTTTGTATTAGGGTTAGGGCTAGTGTTATGGCTATGGCTATTATAAGAACTAGGGTTACAATTAGGGTTAGTTTTAGGGTTAGGTTTAGGGCTAGGTCTAATGTTATGGTTAGGTTTAAGGTTAGGGTGATGTTTAGAGCTAGATTTAGTGTTTGGATATGAGTCAGGGTCATGGTTATGTTTAGGGTTAGGGTTAGGTTTTAAATTGGGCCTAGGTTTAGGGCTGGTGTAGGGTTAGGGTTTGGTCTAGGTTAAGGGTTAGTGTTAGGTGTATGGCTCGGTTTTGATTTAAGGCTAGGGCTAGGGTTAGGGTTAATTTTAGGATCGGCATTAGGGTTAGAGCTAGTTTCAGGGTTAGGCTGAGGCATCGGGTTAGGGTTAGTGTTAGAGATAGGTTTCGATCTAGAGTTAGTGCTAGGACTAAGGATAGTGCAAGGGTTATGGCTAGGGTTAGGGTTTGGGTTAGGATTATGGTAAGAGATAGGGTTAGAAGTAGGAATAAGTCTTGTGTTGGAATTATAGTTAGTCTTAATTCTAGGGTTAGGGTTAGGGTTAGGGTTAGGGATAGGGATAGGGCTAAATTAGGGCTAGGATTAGGGCTAGGTTTAGTGTTAGGGTTAGGGATAGAGTTAGCGTTATGGTTAGGGCTAGGGCTAGTGTTAGAGTTAGGGTAAGGGTTAGGATTTAAGCTACAGATAGGGCTGGGGGTCTGTTAGGTTTAGTGTTAGGTCTGGGTTATGATTATGGTTATGGTTATGGTTAGGTTTGGGGTTAGTGCTAGTGTTTTCATTAGGGTTAGGGTTAGATTTAGAGTAATGTATTGGATTAGATGTAAGATTAGGTTTAGGGTTAAGTTTAGGTTATGGTTAAATTTAGGTTTAGGGATAGGTTTAGTTTTAATTTATGGTAAGGTTTAGGGTTAAGTTTATGGCAAGGGTTAGGTTTAGGGTTAGGTCGAGGGTTAGGTTTATGATTAGGTTTAGGGATAGGGTTAGGTTTAGGGCTGGGGTTATTATTAGGGTTAGGGTTAGGGTAATGTTAGGGTTAGAGCTAGTGTTAGTTCTAGGGTTAAGGTTAGGGTTAGGGCTAAGGTTAGGTTTATATTTAGGAATAGGGCTAGGGTTATGATTAGGCTAAGGGTTAGGCTTCGAGCTAGGGTTATGTGTAAGGCGAGGGTTAGGGTTAGTGTTACATTTAGGATTATGGTTATACTTAGTGTAGGTTTAGGCCTCGGATTAGGGCTAGGTTTTGTTAGGTTTAGGCCCAGGGTTAAGGCTATGTGAAATGTAAGATCTAGGGTTCTGATTAGAGCTAGTTTTAGGGTTAGGGTTATGGGTATGTCTAGTGTTAGGTTTAGGTTTTGGGTTAGGTTCAGGTTTAGAGCTAGGTTTAGTGTTAGTGTTAGGGTCAGTGTTCAGGTTAGAGTTAGGTTTAAGGTGAAATCCAGAATTAGGACTAAAGTTAGGTCTAGGGATAGGGTTAGTGTTTGTTTTGGTTAAGGATGAGGTTAGGGCTAGAGCTCAGGGGTTTTTAGGTCTAGGTCTAGATTTATGGCTATATTTAGGATTAGGCTTAGGTCTAGGGCTAGTGTAAGGGTTAGGTTTAGGTATAAGTTTACCCATAGGGCTAGTTTTAGGGTTTGGCTTAGGGTTAGGGTCAGATTTAGACTGAAGGTTTGTGTTAGAGTAATGATTTGAGTTAGGGTTAGAGCTAAAATGAGGGCTAGGGTTAGGACTAGTAATAGGGTTAGGGTTTGGGTTAGGCTATGGATTAGGATTAGGACTAAGGTTAGCATTATGGATAGGGTTTGGCTTAGGGTAAGTGATAGAGTTAGTGCTAGAGTTAGTGTTAGGGCAAGGGCTAGGTTTATGTTTAGGTTTACTTAGGGTTAGGGCTAAGATTAGGGCTAGTTTTTCTGTTAGGTTTAGGTCTAGGGTTAGGGCTATGGCTAACATAAGAACTAAGGTCATGATTAGAGTTAGTATTCTGTCTAGGTCTAGTGTTAGTGTTATCTTTAGGGTTAGTGTGATATTTAGAACTAAAATTAGTGTTAGAATATAAGTCAGATTTGGGGTTAATTTTAGGATTAGGACATGAATTAGGGCTAGAAGGTTATGGCTAGGTTTAGGGTTAGGGTTTGGTTTAGGTTAACATTTAGGGTTAGGACAATGGCTCGGTTTTGTTTAAGGGATACAGCTAGGGTTATGGCTAGTTTTAGGATTAGCGATAGTGTTAGGTCTAGTGGTAGGTTAAGGATTAGGCTTAGGGTTAGGGTCAAATGTAGAGTTATGGATAGATCTAGGTTAAGGTCTAGGGCTAGAGTTAAGGCTACGGTTAGGGCTTGTGTTAGGTTTATTGTAATGGATATGGTTAGAACTAGAAATAGGGCTAGGGGGAAAGTTAGAGTTAGTCTTAGGCCAAGGTTAGGGGTAGAGTTAGGGTTAGGGCTAAATTAGGGCTAGGATTAGTGCTAGAGTTAGTGGTAGAGTTAGGCCTATGGTTAGGGCTAGAGATATGGTTAGTGTTAGGGTTAGGGTTAGTGGTAGGTTAGGGGAAACAATGGAGTTATACCTGAGGTTAGGTCTAGGGTGAGGGTTAAAATTAGAGATAGGTCTAGAGTTAGGATTTGAGTTAGGATTAAAGCTAGGTATAGGCCTAAGTTGAGGACTAGTGTTTGTGTCAGGATTAGGGCTAGGATTAGGTCTGGGGTTAATATCAGGTCTGGGTTTATGGTTATGGTTAATTTTAGGGTTAGGTTATGGCTAGGTCTAGTGTAAGGGTTAGGTTTAGGTTAAGGATCAGGTTTAAATCTAGGTGTATTATTAGGGTCAGTGCTCGAGTAGGGTTTAGTTTATGTTAAGATTTAGGGTTAATGCTTGAATTAGCGTTAGGAATAGGGTTAAGGTACAGGTTAGGATAATTGACAGGGTTAGGTTTAGGGTTCAGGTTAGGTTTGCAGTAATGAATAGGGTTAGTGTTAGCAATAGTGTCAGCATTAGGCCTAGGGTTAGCATTTGGGTTAGGCTTTTCTTTAGGTTACAGGATAGGGTTAGAGCTAAGGTTAGGGCTAGGGTTAAGGTTAGAATTAGGACTAGGTTTAGGGTTCAGCCTAGGGTTAGTGTCAGGGTTAGGTTTGGGGTAAGTGTTAGCGTTTCAGCTAGGATTAGGTCTAGCATGAGGGTTAGGGTTAGAGTCAGGGCTAATGTTAGGGTTAGGATTAGGGTTATGTTTAGATTAAGGTTAGAGTTTGAGCTAGAATTAGGGTTAGGGCAAGGGTTAGGGTTAGGTTTAGGTCTAGGCCTATGGTTAGGATTACAATAAGGGCTAGGTTTAGGGATAGGATAAGGGCTACGTTTGTGTGAGATTTATGGCTAGCATTAGAGCTATGGGTAATGTAAGAGCTAGGGATATGTTATGGCTAGTTTTAGGGTTAGGGTTATGGATAAGTCTAGTGTTATAGTTAGGTTTTGGGTTTGGATAAGATTTAGAGCTAGGGTTTGTTTTAGGGTAATGGTCATTGTTGGGGTTAGGGTTAGGTTTAGGGTGAGGGCCAGATTTAGGACTAGTGTTGGGTCTAGGGATAGAGTTAGTCTTTACA
Source organism: Marmota flaviventris (assembly GCF_047511675.1). Taxonomy (NCBI): domain Eukaryota; kingdom Metazoa; phylum Chordata; class Mammalia; order Rodentia; family Sciuridae; genus Marmota; species Marmota flaviventris. The sequence continues at coordinate 323,587 of NW_027287682.1, forward strand.
TTAAGTTAATGGTTATTGTTAGGGCCTAGTTCTAGATTTTTGTTTAGGGCTAAGGCTAGATTTATGACTCTATTTAGGATAAGGTTTGGTCTAGTGCTAGTATTACTGTTAGGTTTAGGTATAGGTTTACCGGTAGGGGTAGGATTAGGGTTCACTTTAGGTTTAGTGTCAGGTTTAGACCTAGGGTTAGTGTTAGGGTCAGAATAAGTGTCAGGATTAGAGTTAAGGTTAGAGCTAGATTGATGGCTAGGGTTAGGACTAATAATAGAGATAGGGTTTGAGGTAGTCTAAGGATTATGGTTTGGACTAGGGTAGTAATTGGGTGAGGGTTTGGCTTAGGGTAAGGGATAGGTTTAGAGGTAGGGTGAGGGTTAGGGTTAGGGTTAGGGTTAAACCTAGGTTTATGGCTTGGAATAGGGCAAGGATTTGTGTTAGCATTAGGGTTACAGCTAATGAAAGAACTAGGATTCCGATTAGGGCTAGTTCTAGGGTTAGCCATTAGGTCAATATTTAGAGCTAAGTTTACTGTTAGGGTCCGAGTAAGGGACAAGATTACTTCTAGGGTTAGGGTTAAGACTCAAATTAGTTCTACATTTAGGGCTAGGTGTAGGGTTAGGGTTTGGTTTAGGTTAAGGTTTAAGGTTCGGGTTAGGGTTAGGGTTATGGCTCGATTTTGTTTTAGGGCAAGGGTACTGTTAGGGCTAGATTTCCAATTAACATTAGGGTAAATGTTAGGGTTAGGGCTAGGGTTAGAGTGAGCTTTAGACTTAAGGTTAGGGTTCAATCCAGGTTTAGGGCTAGGGTAAATGTTAGGGCTAGGGATAGGGAAAGGTTTTGGGTTATGGTATGTAATAGGTTTAGAACTAGGGATAGGGCTGGGGCGAGAGTTAGAGTTAGTCTTAGGGCTAGGGATAGTGTTAGGTTTTGGGTTAGGGCTATATTAGAGCTAGATTAGAGCTAAGGTTAGTGGTAGGTTTTGGCCTAGATTTAGGGCTAGGATTAGGGTTAGCATTAGGGTTATGGTAAGGTATGATGTTACAGATACATTTAGGGCTAGAGCAAAGCACAAAATTAGGTTTAAGGCTAGGGTTAATGTTAGGGTTAGGATTAAGGCTAGGCTTAGGGATATGATTATGCCTAGGATTTGTGTTAGCGTTAGGGCTAGGATTAAGGATAGAGCTAATGTCAGGTCTAGGGTTATGGTTAGGAATAATTTTAGGGTAAGGATTATGGCCAGGTCTATTGAATGTGTCAGGTTGAAGGTTAGGTTCAGGTTTAGAGCCAGGGGTTTTATTAGGGTCAGAGTCAGGGTTAAAAGTATGGGTTAGATTAAGGATTAGGCTTAGGGCTCAAATTATCATTAGAGTTGGGTAATGGGTATGGTTAAGTTTAGGGTTAAGGTGAGATTTAGAGTAATGGACAGGTTAAGGGTAAGGAATAAGGTTAGGTTTAGGCCTAGGGATAGAATTCAGTTAGGGTTATGGTTAGGGTAATAGATTGAATTAGAGCTACAGTTAGGACTAGGGTTATGGTTAGGTTAGATCAATGGTTAGGGTTAGGCCTAGGGTTAGAATTTGGTTAGGGTTATGGTTAGAGTAATGGATAAGATTAGAGCTAAGGATAGGGCTAGGATTATAGTTAGGATTAGGGCTATGGTTTGGGTTAGATTTTGGGTTAGGGAAAGTTTATGGTTAGGTTTAGGTTAAATGTTAGGGCTAGGGTTAGTGTTAGGGCTAGGGTTAAAGCTAGGGTTAGAGCTCTGATTAGGTCTAGGTTTTGAGTTAGGTTAGTGCTATTTAGGACTAGGGCTAATGTTAGAACTAGTGTTATGATTAGGGCTAGTGTTAAGTTTAGCATTAGGTCTAAATCTAGTGTGTAGATTAGATTTAGGATTGAAGTCGTGATTATAGATAGGGTTAGTGTTACTGTCAGAGTTAGGATCAGTGTTACTGATCAGAGTTGGGGATAGACTCGAATTAGGGCTAGGGTTAAGGCTAGGTGTAGGTTTTGGGTTTGTGTAAGGGTTAATGTAAGAATTAGGGATAGGTCTAATGTCAAGTCTAGGATTATGGTTTGGTTAGGGTTAGGATTAGGGCTTTGTCACAGTTTGCTTTTACAGCTACAGCTACTTTTAGGATTAGAGATAGTGTTAGTGCTAGTGGTATGGTGAGGTTTAGGCTTAGATTTATTGTTATGGTTAGATCTAGGTTTAGGGCTATGGCTAGGTTTAAGGCTAAGTTTAGGGCTAGTGTTAGGGTTATTAACGGATAGAGTTAGAACTAGAAATAGGGCTAAGGCGAGTGTTAGAGTTAGTCTTAGGGCTAGGGTTAGTGTTAGGTTTAGAGTTAGGGATAAATTAGGGCTAGATTTAGGGCTAGGGTTAGTATTAGGGTTAGGCCTAGGGTTAGTGTTAGGGGAAGGGATGGGGTTATAACTAGGTTTAAGGCTAGGGTGAGTGTTAGAATTAGGGTTAGGGCTAGGGTTAGGATTAAGGCTATGTTTAGTGTTAGGATGAGGGTTTGTGTTAGGGCTAGGGCTAATGTCAGGTCTAGATTTGTGGTTACTGTTAGTTTTACGTTAGGTTATGGCTAGGTCTCGTGTAGGGGTTAGGTTTAGGTAAGGTTCAGGTTTAAAGCTAGGTGTATTATTGGGGTTAGGGTCTGGGTAGGGTTTGGTTTAGATTAAGTTTTAGTGTTAAGGATTGAATTAGCTTTAGGGTTAGAATTATGGATAGGGTAAAGGATAGGTTTTTTATTTTTAGGGTTCAGGTTAGATTTAGACTAATGGATAGGGTTAGTGTTACGCCTAGGGTTAGAATATGAGTTTGGCTCATCTTTAGGATAATGGATAGTGTTAGAGCTAAGGTTAGGGCTAGGGATAAGGTTACAATTAGGGCTAGCGTTAGGGTTAGGCCTAGGGTTAGTGTCAGTGATAGTTTTAGTTTAAGTATTAGCATTTGAGCTAGGGTTAGGTCTTGGGTGAGGGTTAGGGTTAGAGTCAGGTCTAGGGTTAGGGTTAGGGTTATATTTAGGTAAGGGTTAGAGTTTGAGCCAGGTTTAGGGCTCAGGCAAGCGTAGGATTAGGCTTAGGTTAGGGTTTTGATTAGAACTATGTTTAAGGCTAGGATAAGGGCTAGATTTTGTATGAGGTTTAGGGCTAACATTAGGGCTATGGGAAATATAAGAGCTAGGAATATGTTTATGGCTAGTTTTAGGGTCAGGGTTATGGATATGTCTAGTGTTAGGGTTTGGTTTTGGGTTAGGAATAGGTTTAGAGCTAGAGTTTGTTCAGGGTTAAGGGTCATTGTTCAGGATAGTGTTAGATTTAGGGTGAGTGCCAGAATTATGACTAGCATTGGGTCTAGGGATAGGGCTAGTCTTTAAGTTTGGTTAACGGTTATTGTTAGGGCTAGTGCTCAGTTTTTGTTTAAGGTTAGGGCTAGATTTATGACTATATTTAGGATTATGTTTCGTATAGTGCTAGTGTTACTGTTAGGTTTAAGTATAGGTTTACCAGTATGGGAAGTGTTAGGGTTTGGTTTAGTTTTAGGGTCAGGTTTAGACTTAGAGTTAGTGTTAGGGTCAGGGTTAGGGTTAGGTTTAGAGCTAGAAAGAGGGCTAGAATTGGACTAGTAATAGAGTTATCATTTGGGGTAGGCTAAGGATTAAGTTTAGGACTAGGATAGCATTAGGGTGAGGGTTTGGCTTAAGAAAAGAGATAGGGTTTATGGTAGGGTTAGGGTTAGGGTTAGGTTTAGGGCTAGGGTTAGGGTTACGGTTAGAGTTAAAAAATAGAGTTAGCTCTCGGATTCGGGCTAGGATTTGTGTTATCATTAGGGCTACGGCTAATAAAAGAACTAGATTTATTTTTACGGTTAGTTCTAGGGTTAGCATTAGGGAAATGTTTAGATCTGGGGTTATTGTTAGGGGCCGAGTCAGGGTCAGGGTTACTTCTAGGTTTGGGGTTAGGACTCAAATGAGGGCTAGGTGTAGCTTTAAGGTTTGGTTTAGGTTAAGGGTTAGGGTTATGGCTCGGTTTTGTTTTAGGGTTAGGATAGATTTAGGGCTAGTTTTCCAATTAGTATTAGGGTTAAAGCTAGTGTTAGGGTGAGGTTTATACTTAATTTTAGTTTTAGATCCAGATTTAAGCCTTGGGCAAATGTTAGGGCTAAGTTTGGGGCTAGGGATAGGGCTAGCATTTGGGTTATGTTTAGGAATAGGTATAGAACTAGGGATAGAGCTAGGGTGAAAGTTAGAGTTACTCTTAGGGATAGTGATCGGGTTAGGTTTAGTGATAGGGCTAAATTAGGACTAGGATTAGTGCTAGATTTAGGCCTAGGTTTAGGGCTAGGGTTAATTAAGATATTAGAGTTAGGGTAAGGTAAGATATTACATCTATGTTTATGCTAGGACAAAGGATAAAATTAGGGTTGGCTAGGGTTAAAATTAGGGTTAGGATTAAGTCTAGGCTTACAACTAGGATTAGAGCTAGGGATAGGGCTAATGTCAGGTCTAGGTTAAGTTTAGGCTAGGGTTAGGAATAGGGCTATGGCTCAGTTTTGTTTTAGAACTAGCCCTAGGGTTAGGGCTAGTTTTATGATTAGCGATAGTGCTAGGGCTAGTGGTAGAGTGAAGTTTAGGCTTAGATTTATTGTTATGGTTCAACCTAGGTTTAGGGCTATGGCTAGGATTAGGACTAATGTTAGGGCTAGTGTTAGGGTTATCATAATGGATAGGGTTAGAACTAGAAATAGGGCTATGGTGAGAGTTAGAGTTAGTCTTAGTGCTAGGGTTGGGGTGGGTTTAAGGTCAGGGCTAAATTAGAGCTAGGATTAGCACTAGGGTTATTGTTATGGTTAGGGCTAGGGTTACGATTAGTGTTAGTGTAGAGTTAGGGTTCGGTTTAGGGAAAGGGATAGGGTTATAGCTAGGTTTAGGGATAGGGCGAGAGTTAAAATTAGGGTTAGGGCTAGGTTAGGTTTCGGGTTATGATTAAGGCTAGCTTTAGGGCTAGGTTTGAGGGTTTGTGTTAGGGCTAGGGCTAGGATTGGGGCTAGGACTAATGTCAGGTCAAGGGTTATAGTTAGGAATAGATATAGGGTTAGGTTATAGCTAGCCAAGTGTAAGGATTACATTTAGGGTAAGGGTCAGGTTTAGAGTTAGGTGTATTATTAGGGTCAGGGTCCAGGTAGGGTTTGGTTTAGTTTAAGGTTTAGAGTTAAGAATTGAATTTGTGTTAGGGTAAGGGTTAGAGTTAGGGTAATGGATAAGGTTAGGTTTAGGGTTCAGGTTAATTTTAGAGTAATGGATAGGGTTAATGTTAGCAATAGGGTTAGCATTAGGCCTAGGGTTAGCATTTGAGTTAGGCTTATCTGTAGGTTAATGGATAAGGTTAGAGCTAAGGTTAGTGCTAGGGTTAAGTTTAGGATTAGGGATAAGTTTATGTTTAGGCCTAGGTTTAGTGTCAGGGTTAGGTTTAGGGTGTTAGGGTATGAGCTAGGGTTAGGGCTAGGGCAATGGTTAGGGTTAGAGTCAGGGCTAGGGTTATGGTTAGGATTGCAATTAGGGCTAGGTTTAGGGATAGGATAAGGCTAGGTTTTTATGGTGTTTATGGCTAGCATTAGGGCTATCAGTGTTAGGGTTAGAGTTAGGGCCAGAATTAGGACTAGTGTTGGATCTAGGGATAGGTTTAGTCTTTGGGTTAGGTTAAGGGTTATTGTTTGGGCTAGTGCAAGGTTTTTGTTTAGGGCTAGGGCTAGATTTATGACTCTATTTAGCATAAGTTTTGGTCCAGTGCTAGTGTTACTGTTAGGTTTAGGTACAGGTTTACTGGTATGGGTAGTGGTAGGGTCCGGTTTAGGGTTAGTGGGAGGTTTAGTTCAAGAGTTAGTGTTAGAGTCAGAATAAGGGTCAGGGTTTTTGTTAGAGTTATGGCTATAATGAGGGCTAGGGTTAGGGATAGTAATAGAGTTGGGGATTGGGTTAGGCTAATGATTAGGGTTAGGACTAGGTAACATTATGGTGAGGACTTTGCTTAGGGAAAGGGATGGGTTTAGAGGTAGGATTAGGGTTAGTGATAGGTTTAGGATTAGGGTTAGGGTTAGTTTTAGGACTAAACATTGGTTTAGAGCTTGGATTAGTGCTAGGATTTGTGTTAGCTTTAGGGCTATGGCTAATGAAAAAACTTGGTTTCTGATTAGGGCTAGTTCTAGGGTTAGCGTTAGGGCAATGTATAGAGCTAGGGTTAGTGTTAGGATCCGAGTCAGGGTCAGGGTTACTTCGAGGGTTAGGTTTAGCACTCAAATAATGGTAAGGTTTAGGGGTAAGTTTAGGGTTAGTGTTTGATTTAGGTTAAGGGTTAGGGTTAGGGTTATGGTTCAGTTTTGTTTTAGGGCTACTGTAGGGTTTGGGCCAGTTTTCCAAATAGCATTAGGTTCAGGGCTAGTGTTAGGGTGAGCTTTAGGCTTAAGGTTAGGTTTAGATCCACGTTTAGGACTAGGACAAAATTTAGGGCTAAGGTTGGGGCTAGGGATAGGGCTAGAGTTTGGGTTATGATAAGGGATTGGTTTAGATCTAGGGATAGGGCTAGGGTGAGAGTTAGAGTTAGTCTTAGGGCTAGGGATAGGGTTAGGTTTAGGGTTAGAGCTAAATTAGGGCTAGGATTAGTGCTAGGGTTAGTGTTAGGTTTAGTGCTAAGGTTAGGGTAAGGTATAATGTTACAGCTACGTTTTGGGATAGGTCAAGGGATAAAATTAGGGATAGGGCTAGGGTAAAGGTTATGGTTAGGATTAAGGCTAGGCTTAGTGTGCTAGGATTAGCGCTAGGTTTTGTGTTAGGGTTAGGGCTAGGATTAGGGATAGGGCTAATGTCAGGTCTAGGATTATGGTTAGGGATAGTTTTAGGGTTATGTTTATAGCCAGATCTATTGTAAGGGTTAGGTTGAGTGTTAGGGTCAGCTTTACAGCTCAGGTATTATTAGGGTCGGAATCAGGGTGTGGGTATGTGTTAGGTTAAGGTTTTGGTTTAGGGCTCAAATTAGCATTAGGGTTAGTTTTAGGGTTAGGGTAATGGATATGGTTAGGTTTAGGGTTCAGTTTAGGTTTAGGGTAATGGACAGCCTTAGGGTTAGGAATAGTGTTAAGGTTAAGCCTAGAGATAGAATTCAGTTATGGTTATGGTTAAGGTAATGGATAGGATTAGAGCTACAGTTAGGGCTTGGATTATTGTTAGGTTAGGGCTATGGTTAGTTTTAGGCCTAGGGTTAGAATTTGGTTAGGGTTAGGGTTAGGGTAATAAATAATATTAGAGCTAGGGTTAGGTCTAGGGTTCTGGTTAGGATTAGGGCCATGGTTCATGTTAGATCAAGGTTTAGTTTTGGGGTTAGGTTTAGGTTAAGTGTTAGGGCTAGGGTTAGGGTTAGGAATAGAGTTAAAGCTAGGATTAGGGCTCAGATTAGGGCTAGGTTTTGAGTTAGGTTAGGGATAAGGTAGGACTATGGCTATTGTAAGAACTAGAGTTAAGATTAGGGCTAGTTTTAGAGTTAGCATTAGTTCTAGATCTAGTGTTTAGGTTTAGGTTTAGGGAGATGATTAGAGATAGGGTTAGTTTTAGGGTCAGATTCAGGATCAATGATACTGATCAGGGTTAGGGATAGGACTCAAATTAGGGCTAGGATTATGGCTAGGTGTAGGGTTAGGGTTTGTGTTAGGTTTAGGGTAAGAATTAGGGAGAGGAATAATGTTAGGTCTAGAGTCACCGTTAGGCTAGGGTTAGGGTTAGAACTATGGCTCAGTTTTGCTTTAGAGCTAGGGCTAGGGTTAGGGCTAGTTTTAGGATTAGCGATAGTGTTAGGGCTAGTGGTAGGATGAGGTTTAGGCTTAGATTTATTGTTATGGTTAGATCTAGGTTTAGGGTTAGGGCCTGCATGAGGTTTAAGCTTAGGGCGAGTGTTAGGGTTATGGTAATGGATAGGGTTAGAACAAAAATAGAACTGGGGTGCTATTAGAGTTATTCTTTGGTCTAGGGTTATGGGTAGGTTTAGGGTTAGGGCTAAATTAGGTCTAGGATAAGCGCTAGGGTTAGTGTTAGGGTTAGGCCTAGGGTTAGGGCTAGGGTTATGGTTAGTGTTAGTGTTAGGGTTAGGGTTAGATTTAGGGGAAGGGATGGGGCTATAGCTAGGTTTAGAGCTAGGGTTCGGGTTAGAATTTGATTTAGAGCTAAGTTTAGGGTTTGGTTTAGGATTAAGGCTAGGTTTAGTGCCAGGATGAGGGTATGTGTTAGGGCTAGTGCTAAGATTATGGCTAGGGCTAATATCAGGTCTACTGTTATGGTTAGGGATAGTTTTAGGGTTAGGTTATGGCTATGTCTAGTGTAATAATTACGTTTAGGGTAAGTGTCAGGTTTAGAGCTAGGTGTATTGTTAGAGTCAGGGTCTAGTAGGGTTTGGTTTAGTTTAAGGTTTAGAATTAAGGGTTGAATTTGCATTAGGGTTAGGGTTAGAGTTGGGGTAATTTATAGGGTTAGGTTTAGGGTTCAGGTTAATTTTAGAGTAATGGATAGGGTTAGTGTTAGCAATAGGGTTAGCACTAGGCCTAGGGTTAGCATTTGAGTTAGGCTTATCTGTAGGTTAATGGATAAGGTTAGTGCTAGTGTTAAGGTTAGGATTAGGGCTAGGGTTAGGTATAGATCTAGGGTTAGTGTCAGGGTTAGGTTTAAGGTAAGTGTTAGTGTATGATCTAGGGTTAGGGCTAGGGCGATGGTTAGGGTTAGGGTTAGGCTAGGGTTATGGTTAGGGCTACAATTAGGGTTAGGTTTAGGGCTGGGATAAAGGCTAGGTTTGTGTAATGTTTATGACTAGCATTAGGGCTATGGGTAATGTAAGAGCTCGGGTTA